>NC_065450.1:44279427-44596391 GCF_917563875.1 Diabrotica virgifera virgifera
ATAAACCGTTATTTTTGCAATAATTTATTAATAACAAAGTCGGAACGTGGTTTAAGCTATCACGACTAGCGACAATCGATTTAGCGTATAAACATACTATGAAAAAGACTACAAACTTGCTGTAGATAGCGCATTTCAAGCTTTTATTTTTATTATTTTGTTATTAACAAAATAAGAACACATTTTGAGTAATCGCGACTAGTCACATTCAATTCAGCGACCAAAAATACACCACAGAAGACCTTAACACTATCAATTTATTTACAGGGCTTCTAATAATTCCTGAAAAACGAATAATTTTACCATAATTTGTTAATAACAATTAAACGCACCACATTTGGGCTTCCAGACCACTTCCATTGGATTCGGCGACCCAAAAAACCTATAATACCACCATCAAATCGCGGCGAACTAAAAGTGTCCACGAGACCCCCTATGTTGCGACTAGACTAAATCATAAAAATAGTTCTCTTTCTTATTCCGCTTTTTCCCATTATGAGTTCGCTTTTTTCGTCCCTCACAGCATTATGTCCCAGTCACTAGGAAGCCGTGCTTTCCATATGGACAAGAATTTCGCTTATCTTTTAAATTATGAAGCATCTGGGGTTGAAGGCGGTACATACATAGGTACCGTCCGCATCTAAACAAGACTCTAAAGGATCTGGATCGGGGCCTGGTCCGGTTGTAGCACTGGCACATTGGCCGTTTCCAAAGGCCATTTGGGTCTAGAGCACCGCTGCTCATGCCGCCCGTCAATTATTTATGCCATAAGTTAACCACACACCTGTATTTTTTGTCGTTATATCTTTACTAAAATGTTTTAAAAGCAACGAGAAATCTAAAAGATTTCTTACGTTGGAAACAAATTCTGTTCTACAATTCTACAATCACATATCTCGCCTTAGCGTTTGGCCACACGGGCGGTTTTTTACGGCCGCCGTAAGAGCAGTAAAAATCAGCACGAAAATGGGTCCCACGGTGAGAATAGTAGATGGCCAGACTCTTGCTGCGCGATATTTTACAGCTCAGTCTGGCCATCTACTATTCTCACCGTGGGACCCATTTTCGCGCTGATTTTTACTGCTCTTACGGCAGCCGTAAAAAACCGCCCGTGTGGCCAAACGCTTGGTGCACGCTTCGCTTTCACTACGTATTAAGCATAAATACTCAACATATATGTATTCAGTTAAACTTATTTGTTATCAAGACAAATTGTAAAATAAAAATTGTTTTAAAATTAAATCTGCTCAAAAACAATAAAAGTACTTTAAGTCACAATCTACTATTACTTCAGCATCGAAGTGTATCTTGGCTCGAAGAAGGTTAATTAATTGGAGTCTTTCATAATCAACCACTTAGCAGTTTGGATATTGTCTTATGTTGAGGACAATGAACATAAACAGCAGATACATTCTATGAAACACATCATTAACTAATAAGTTTGACATTTTTTTCCACAATAAAGGATCTTTAAGATAACTCAATAAAGCTATTGACGTGTTAATAATACCACGTCGATAAGTAATAAAACGCAGATTCTTAACAACGACATTGAGACAAATCTGCCCTCCTTAACATGTGCGCCAATAATCCATAAATACTAATGACCATGTTGAAATCATTCATTTGGGGATCGAGGCTTGACATCGAAATTGGTGTCGTGTATTAGAAAGCGTTTAAAGTTTCATTTATAAAAGTGTAACTTTTTTAATGAGTAAAAGTTGTAACGTGGGCGGACGGAAATAAGCAAGTGCCACGTTAATTGCACAATAAAAATATTTAGATAGTATCACAACGATAATAATGTTAGATAGATATAATCTGCCAGCGTATAAACAAAAACATCTGCCCATAAAACGTCAAAGCACATGCTCTCTCAACCGACACCTTCCCCATCGCCAGTCACTAGGAAGCCGTGCTTTTCATATGGACACAACTTTCGCTTACTTTTTGAATGATGAAGTATCGAGGGTTGATGTCAGTACACACGTAGGTACCGTCCGCATCTAAACAAGATTCTAAAAATCTGGATCGGGACCGGGTCCGGTAGTAGCACTGGCATCTTTGCATCTTTGCCGTTTTCAAAAGCCGTTTGGGTCTAGAGCACCGCTGCTCATGCCGCCCGTCAATTATTTATGCCGTAGTTTAACCACACACCTGTATTTTTTGTCGTTATATCTTTACTAAAATGTTTTAAAAGCAACGAGAAATCTAAAAGGTTTCTTACGTTTTAAACAAATTCTGATTTTTACCTGTACTTGAGCTTTCTATAATTTACAACGAAAACGGACGATAAATGAATAGACATGGGGAATCTACGATATGCATTCGACAACACGTCAATTTATCTAGGTAAAGATCAAACGAATTTTGATTCCTATTAATCAATTTGGAAGTAATAACGAAGGTAAATGAAACACAGTTAAGATTTAATTTCCTTTCAAAGACCACCACCATGTGTTTACGTACGTTTCAACCTCTTGGTTTCGTCAGAACAGCCCGTGGTGTGCACGTTGGGAGTACACCACTGTTAACTGTCTTTCATTCATTTAAAAGGTGTTAGTAGCCAATTATAAAAACCTTCTGTTGCTTTTAAATATACCCAAATAGCATGTAAACTTTTGGCAAGTTTGATTCTTCTTTGATTTTAAATTGCTGCGTCAAATATGACGAGGCAAGTTTGTGTCAAGTTTGCTGAAATATTGTTATGACAAAGATGATGATTCAAGTTTGTAGCAACTCTGCTGCAAGCCTTCAGTTGCAAAGCCGTCATCTATTTGGTTGACTTACACGTTACGGTCGGTTCGGTTTCGTTCGTTACCCTGCCTGATGTCACGCCCACAAAAACGAAAGTGTTGCCACCGGAGAGAATTTTTAACATAAAAGGGAAAAAGTTAACTTATAAAGGAATCTTTGCTCCAGTCCAAATTGTAAAATATTAAAAAAAATAAAAATATTTGAAAATAATTCAACATATTTTCACAGATTTTTTTAAATAGGAGCATAGGAGGGAATTTTATCATAAAAGTGGGAATTTTTAAGGTACGTTGAGGGAAAAGCTTACTCGACAGCTGGCAACACGAGAAAAGTAACCTGCCTGCCACCAAGCTAAGCGGTGATAATTTGTGGTTATGTCCTATGTCCTATCCCTATCCTATGTTGATATTTTTCTTCGAGTTTTTTACAACATTTACCGTACAATTCTCCGAGACTATTAGTTTAATTACTAAGCTGAAGCTTCTTTTCTTTAGTGTTTCATAGACCCACCTGCTTGTGGTGATTGTAGGTACAGATTGGTATTCTTTTTGCTTTGGTGAAATTGGGGTAAGTTTTTTTGTTTTTCGTAGCTTCTAGGCTTCTAGCTGTATTGCTATCTAGCTATTTACTATCTAAAATAAATTATATTTATAATAATATTATATGTAAATAAGTTTTAGGTTTTATTGTAAAATTGTTACTTTAACACCTTTTTGTCTCTTTTAATAGCAAATATTAATTATGTTCACACAGCAAGAGTTTATAACAATTTCTTTTATTTGTTTCAGAGCTGATAGACAAAACTGAGCATCGGAATCTGAAGCTAGCGGGTTTAATGTAAGTTCCAATAAATAATTTGAGACAATAGATTGTATTTTAGTTGAGTGATTACTGAATAAATAGTTATATAAAATGGTATTGTATTTTTTATTCACATTGTTTTATTCAAATTGTGGCTAGTATGTCAAAACGAACCTTAAGGAAGTTTGTATCAAGTTTGAAAAAACAAACTTCATGCAACAAACCAAAAACAAACCTTCAGCAAGTTTGTTATATCAAGTTTGATCAAGTTTGAAAAAAGTTTGTCACACTCCAACTAGCAAGTTTGATTTAAACTTGCTGCAAGTTTGCAAAGTTGCCATGGCAAACCTGCAGCAAGCTTTCATGTTTGATGTATCAAACTTGTCGCAAGTGTATATTGCTATGTTGCAGATGTATATTGCTATCTAGGTACAAACTAGGTACAAACAAACACTAGAGCGCCATAAAAAATATCGTTAATTCTCCCCTTGCTTCAGATCCCTATAAATTGCCGGTTCTTTGCCGTAAAAGACACAGTCAAGGCCTCAGTAAGGGCATTCACATCTCGCGCTATACGTATAATAAGGATTATTTCGCAGTCTCATAACAATGATTCTCAAGTACTCAGTCAGACGATTATCTCGACGCTCTATTACACATATTTCTTTTCCTCAGTTAGGATAATATCGCGATGCTTAATCTCAGATGAAATACACTCTCTAGTCATCAGTACATCACACGCTCTACGTACCATCACTTATCTCGCCTTAGTGCACGATTCGCTTTCACTACGTATTAATCATAAATACTCAACATAGTAAAGTGTTCAATTAAACTTAGTTGTTTTCAAAACAAATTCTAAAATAAAAATGTTTGTAAAATTAACTATTTTTGAATAAAATAAAAGTACTTAAAGTCACAATATACCTACTATTACTTCAGCATCGAAGTGGATCTTGCTTAGAAGAAGATTAATTAATCTGAGTCTTTCATAATCAACCTCTTAGAAGTTTGGTTATTGTCTTATGGGGACAATGAACATAAACAGCAGAGACATTCTATGAAACACATCATTAACTAATAAGTTTGACATTTTTTTCTAGAATAAACCATATTAAGATAATAAACGATATTAAGATAACTCAATAAAGCCATTGACGTGTTAATAATACCACGTCGATAAGTAATAAAACGCAGATTCTTAACAACGACATTGAGACACATCTCCCCTCCTTAACATGTGCGCCAATAATCCATAAATACTAATGACCATGTTGATATCATTCATTTGGGGATCGAGGCTTGACATCGAAATTGGTGTCGTGTGTTCAAAAGCGTTTAATGGTTTATTTATAAAATTGTAACTTTTTTAATGAGTAAAAGTTGTAACGTGGGCGGACGAAAACAATCAAGTGCCACGTTAATTGCACAATATAAATATTTAGATAGTATCACAACGATAATGGGGTTAGATAGATATAATCTGCCAGCGTATAAACGAAAACATCTACCCATAAAACGTCAAAGCACATGCTCTCTCAACCGACACCTTCCCCATCGCCAGTCACTAGGAAGCGGTGCTTTCCATATGGACACGAATTTCTCTTACCTTTTGAATTATGAAGCATCGGGGGTTGAAGGCGGTACATACGTAGGTACCGTCCGCATCTAAACACGACTCTAAAGGATCTGGATCGGGGCCGGGTCCGGTTGTAGCACTGGCACCTTGGCCGTTTTCAAAGGCCATTTGGGTCTAGAGCACCGCTGCTCATGCCGCCCGCCGACCTGTTGAATCCGGGAGACTGACCAGCTGATGGAGGCGGCAGTCGCGAAACGACGGCGGCGCTGCTAAATGCGCACTGTCTATCATCAGTGCCGTCGTAGCACGCCTCTTGACAAAATTATGTATTTATTTTGTTTAGGTACAGGGTATTTATTTCTTAATTAATTGAACTTTAGCTATTATTCCAAGTAATGAAGCTTACAATAGAACAAAACCTCGCAATTTTTACAGAATGGATCGATTTGCTTGAAAATTTGAGAATAAGTAGTGGATAGTCCAAGGATCAAAATCTATATGATGTCGAAAGGCGCTTTTACCATGGGGGTGGTTGCCACTCCATCTCGCGGGTGGAAATTTTTTATTATATTTAGACTGCAAAAGTTGGTAAAAACATTTATTCTAAGCAAAAAACGTTCTATACATGTTTTTGATAAAATCAATACTTTTCCATTTATTAGCTATCGAAAGTGTTAGTTTTATATCGAAAAAATCAATGTTTTTAATCAGTTTTATGCTAATAACTCAAAAAGTTTTCGTTTTATCAAAACAACTTTGCTTAATAAATGTACCTTTTGAAAAAATGAACAAATTTGGTTTTTTAATTTTTTTTTAAACCCATATTAATCGAACTATACTTTTTCATATGTTAGCTCTTCTTCGTCAAATGCTAAATATTGTAGATTCAAAGTCAAACGACGGGAAAACAATGCATTTTTCGAGGATGACTCGTTGAAACTAATTTAAAGTATTTAAAAATATCTATCTCTAGAAATAAAAAAAGTCTCTAGCTCAAAAATTAAGTAACTTTCAGCAAAAAATTTATCGGAAATTACCCCCTTATCGCCAGCCTAATTAAGATTAGTCATTGACCCTATTTGGTCTTCTTTATTTATGTATTATTAATAGGTTCTAGAAGTTTGACCGGCTTAAAGTTATTAGTTTTTAATAAAATCGAGTTAAAAGCGAATAATTAATTTTTGTAGTTTGGCAAAAAATGCCCTTTTCTTCGGAATAGAAAGATTAGCATCAGAGATACGAAAAAATGTTTATATATGAAATTGTAGTTTATTTAATTCACCAGAACATGGTTTGCAAAAATTTGTTCTGCGGTAAAAATTGAGTGAGCTATTGACAATTGAAACTTGAAATAACATGCAAAAACCACCTTTACCAACCCTTTCAAAGTCACCTATTTTTGAGACTGAGGATTTTAAAAATATTTTATATTAATAGCCTTATAGATCTCATAAAAACCTATAAAATTCTTTATCATCAAACTTTCTAAGATAAAAAATAAAAAAGTTACGGTTAAAAAATCCATATATTTTTTTGAAAAAAAAAAAGAGAAATCCAATTGGTAGCATAATAATGTAAGTTAGCGGTGTTTTTAGTCATTGGCCTTATTCATTTTTCTTTATTTATGTATTATTAATAGATTATAGACGTTTGACTGGCTTATAATGATTAGTTTAAAAAAAAACTGGAGTTAAAAGCGAATAACGAATTTTTGTAGTTTGGTAAAAAATGCCATTTTCTTCAGAATAGAAAGATTAGGATCAGAGATACAAAAAATGGTTCAATATGAAATTGTAGATTATTTAATTTCCAAGAACGTGGTTTGAAAAAATTTTTTCTGCAGCACAAATTGAGTGAATTGTAAATGAGTACCTATACCGAAAAACATTGATTTCTTGGATATAAAACTAACACTTTCGATAGCGAATAAATCGAAAACTATTAATTTTATCAAAAAAATGTATAGAACATTTTTTGCTTAGAATGAATGTTTTTATTAACTTTTGCGGTTAAACTATAATAAAAAATTTCCACCCCCGAGATATGGGGCAACCACCCCCATGGTAAAAGCGCCTTTCGGCTTCATATAGATTTTGAACCTTGGACTATCCACTACTTATTCTCAAATTTTCAAGCAAATCGATCCATTCTGTAAAAATTGCGAGGTGAAAAGCTTAAGTTCCTGGACTATATAGTTGGCAATAATATAATACCTAATATAAAGCACATCTACAAAATGCTTCTCATTTTTCTCTAGTCTCATTATTTTTTGTAATATATTGGAAACTGATTTAGGTGAAATTTAATATGATTACTCAGTATGTATATTATAAACGTGGCATGGATTTTTTAGTAATAATTGGACCGCGTTATGTAATAATAGCGGATTAAGCGCCAAAATGTAGTTTTGAGATAAATCGGTTTAAAGATTTTAAATTTATTTTTGGTAGTATTTCTAAAATATAGTACTGACATCTTTCATATTTAATATATTAATGCAAATGTAAATAGACTTTTAAATTTTTTTTAAGTAATTTATATTTTAAAAGTTATTCGATCAAATGTCGCTTAATTCGTTAATGATTTTTTAAGATATGCATGAGTTAAGATCCGAATACCGGATTAAGAGATATATTTGGCGCTTAATCTGATGTTTCCTGACAAAGGATGTCTTTTAATTCGATATCTTAAACGTTAGTAAATATGTTATGTTTTGTAATAAAGAATTAACCGACTATTCATGGCGCGTGATTTGTTATTACACTTACAAAGATGCGGATTTTTGTTTATGACAATGGATTATGTACCATTATTGGCATTTAGTTCGATATTACAAATCCTAGTGTGAGATTTTTTTTAATAAAATAAAAAATGTCGCTTAATACAGGCATTTAAAAACAGCTTTTTTTTAAATTTTTTTACAAAAAACATATTTTTATACATAGATTGGCACCCTAGCTGCAAGATGGCACTATTATCTCGATTTTGGACTTTTGGCGGTTAATCCGTTATTACATAACGCGGTCCAATTGTTACATTAATCTTTAGTCGAAATTGTACGAGTATGTACTGTATTTTAACTTTTTTAAAGAAAACGAGCGGTTTTAATTATTCATATAATCTATTTATTTATTACACGATATTATTATCTTTAAAAACTAAACTAATAACAACGAGGCTTATAATATATACAAATACAGAATTCTAGAATCATCTAGAGTAGGTAGTCCATCTCTATTCGTTACTATGCCGTGTGTTTTAGATTGCTATGGTCACTACTCTTAATGCTAACCTCAATATATTTTGGAGTGCCACGGTTCCAAGGAGATTCTAATTCTAAGATTCCAAGAATAAGCTTTTTTGTTACTCTGTTCCCCTCTTAGATCTGAACGTCCCGATCAGCAATCCTATATGAAGGCCAGGATGGCTGAATCTACAGCTTTTCTAGTGCATTGTCTATCTTTGGTAAAGCCAAATTCTTGATCTCATAATTAGACACGATCTGATTTACTATAAATTAGATACGGGAACGTATGGCGTGACCAATCTCGTAGCTTGCCTTGTCTGTATAAGATTTCCTCATAATATACATCAAAGATCGAGAACCATCTTCTAATCACAGTACTCTTCCAACTGTAGGCTGCTGATTTTTGATTCGTCCAAGCAACCGGACTTCTTATTGAATACGAATGAGATTCCTCTGATCATCTCGAGGTCTTGGGTAAAACAGTGTACTAAAAAGACGTTGTCCGGAACACTAAAAAGAGTCTGCTGAACTTCTGTTTGCATGCTGAATTTAGCACTCTTTCTTTCTGGTCATCGAAAACTTGGTCGTCGATTATCTTTGATCTCATGTTGAAGGACTCGTACTTCTTCCAATTCATTTGATCCAGCATATGGTGTAAGACCATTTATATGAACAACTTTTGATTTTCATTTTGGTAACTTCTTAATTCGGTATATTACGTCATTTATTTCCTATTTAACTTCATACCGACTTTGTAGTTCCAATTGTATTTGTAGTTTAGGAGAAAAGTCTTGACAATGTTGTAGATTATGAGGGCAGACAAGATCATCTACTTCAAATCTTTCATTTTTACATCGAGAATCATATTCATCTTTCATTCTGTTACTGGCTATCTAGATGTGTTGTCGGGCAAGTTCATGAATATTGTTCATTCTTAATTTCAGGCGGTCGACATAATCTTCGCTTGCAACATATTCTTCGGAAGGTCTACAGTCCAACTCTAGGTCGCAGGGCAAACTATCTTCATGGCCCAATTTGGTAAGATTTATATTAATAATTTCATTTCCAATGTCATTTATCCAGTACTAATCGTGGTCTTCCAATTTTTCCCTTATTCATCATCATCATCATGATGAAGTGGAAAGAAGCGAGTGGTGTGTTGTGTGACAGAAAAATTCCAATGAAGCTGAAGGGAAAATTCTATAAAACAGCCATAAGACCGGCTATGATGTACGGAACTGAATGTTGGGCAGTGAAAAAGAAAGAGGAACAACGAATGCATGTGGCGGAAATGAGAATGCTTAGATGGATGAGTGGAGTGACAAAGAAGGATAAAATTAGAAATGAGTATATTAGGGGAAGTCTAGGTGTGGCACCAATTGATGCCAAAATGAGAGAGCATAGGTTAAGATGGTTTGGTCATGTTCAACGTCGAGACGTTAATCACCCAATACGAAGAATAGCTGAAGTGCAGATTCCTGGAAGGAGTAGGAGAGGAAGACCAAAGAAGACCTGGGGGGAGGCGATAAGGCAGGACATGTTGGTAAAGGGGATTAACATTGATATGACCCAAGACAGAATTGTGTGGAGAAATGCAATTAGGGAAGCCGACCCCGCATAGGGATAAGGCAAAGAGAATGATGATTTCCCTTATTATCAAACTATTTAGTATTATTTTTTGGTGGTATAACGTCTTACATTTTATAGATCCCCTAAGTGGAACCTTTTATCACTCCTAGTATATTTTCTGAGAATCTTACTTTCCCTTTTTGTCTTTAACGTGTTTTGCCAACTTTCGTTTAAAACCCATGTTCCTTCTTCTTATTTACTTGCCGTGTCCTCTTAGAAGGTTGGCAAGCAATCATAAAGGTTCGAATCTTCGATACCGCTGTCCTGAAGAGTTCTGTAGAACAGCGGTAGAACCGTTGATTGATGTATATTTCAATCAACGGTAGAACTGCAGTTGAACCACGTCCTGAAATTTTTTTTTATTATTTAAATTTATGTGTCTCGGCACCAATGGCCATTGACACAAACAATATTGGTTATACAATAATTAATTACAATAAAGACTTAAAACTAATTATTATACCTAACAGTTAATTTCTAAATCTTAAATAACATTAGGTAAAAATTATGAAGAAAAAAAATTGGATATACAATCATTGGATACTATAGAGACGTACAACTAATTATAAAATTGCTTCGGTCTTCTTGGGATACCTCGGACGTTGTTTAGTCATAGCAGCAGTTGCATATGAACTAGTAAGATTACTGGAAGAATTGGGTCCAGACATGGTGATGCTAACAGTGGGGGAACATTGATTTAAATTGTTACTCATGTAGTCAAAAGTAACTTGAATTTGTTTATATTACTGGAAATAAGTGATAACCTTGGATACATCACTGCAATACTGGTTGCCTAACCGTTGGCGTCCGTTGGGACGGGATAGCAACAGTGAAAAACTACTGACAGTTTGACACTGAATGGGTTTAAGTTGGAAGATTATTAAGTAAAACATCTCTTACTGACTGACGTTACAGCTTGTTCTTGATGATTAACACGTAACACAATTGTTATTAGTCACTATTTGAGCGAAAACTAATTTTAATAACTTGTATTTACAGTAATAATTACAAATTTCGGCACCAATTTACAGATCTATACATGCACGTTCTGACGTTAGTTTGACAGCCGTCCTGAAATTGTTTAGTCAGGAAACGCGTTTTCTGCCTTGGCTTCTTCGTCGTTGTATTTTCCCCTGCATGATTACCTTGTAGCAGTTCGTATGGTCACGTCTCATAACATGGACCAAAGATTGCAGCTTTCCAATTTTGATAGTGTTTAGGATTTCTTTTAGTCAGATATTAGTAATACACAGATGGAATTCAGAAAAGGACTAGGTACTCGAGAAGCTCTCTTCTGCTTGAATGTTGTTACACAAAGATGCGTAGGCGTTAATCAATAAGTACATGCAAGTTTTATCGATTTTGAAAAAGCGTTTGACAGAGTACGCCATGATAAGCTAAGAGACATTCTTGAAAAAAATGACATAGATAATAAAGATCTGCGAATAATTCTCAATCTATATATTGAAATCAGAAAGCTAACATCAAAATAGAAAATGAGACATCACAAGCAATAGAAATACGTAGAGGGGTACGACAGGGATGCATTTTGTCACCTCTGTTATTTAATGTATATAGTGAAAGCATCTGCCAGGAAGCCCTTTTGCAAGCAAACGAAAGAATCGTAATCAATGGAGAGGTTGTAAATAATATTCGATACGCGGATGACACTGTACTAGTTGCAAGAACAGTAGAAGAATTACAATGATTACTTACAAACATAAATATTGCTTGCAACAATAATTATGACAAATTAAGCTAGCTATGATGGTAACCAACGTTCTGAAAGGACATGGTACATGAAGAAGAAGAATTATGGCATAAATATCAATATAAAAAAAAACAAGTATATGGTCTTCAGTAAAAACATGACACAACCAGCACAATATTAGTATAAACTGCATTCAAATTGAAAAAAGTATTAACTTACAAATACTTGGGCACTTTAATAAACGAAACTGGAGACCAAAACAATAAAATAAAAAACATATCGAAATTGCCAGGGCCACCTTCATAAAGATGAGAAAATTCTTCTGCAACAGATATAGGCATAAGCATCTCTCTACGATTAAGAATGCTGAGAGGCTACGTATTTATCACGCTATTATACGGTGTAGAGGCCTGGATTCTCAAACAGAACAACATGAAAAATAAGGTGGGTTGAAATAATAAAGATAAGGTGGGTTGAAAGAGTAACAAATTTTGAAGTAATACGAAGGATAGGGATAGGAAAAGACCCAGAAATTTTGTTAAGTAACGATAAAACGAAGAAAACTGTAATATTTGGATCACCTGATGAGAGGACATATAAATACTAAGTATTACTTCAAAATATAATGCAAGGAAAAATATAAGGAAAACGGAATCCAGGCCGTAGAAGAATGTCATGGTTGCGGAATTTGAGAGAGTGGTTTGGCTGCACCACTAATGAACTCTGTTCCGTTTTACATTTATTTTTGTTTGTACAAATACTCATTTTTATGTCCATATTCAAATGTTAGCATACCAGTTCAGCTCCAAATCTGTTTTATATATAACCGCCACCTAGAGCAAGCGGCCGCGGAGCCCTACGAGACGAGGCGCATTACAGTCCCAAAGCTCGAACAGAAAGGTTGTCTGTGTAACCGGCATTCATTGTTAATTGTGTTTAATTTACGTTAATAAAAAGTGTAACCAACTCTGATTTCTCTCCAAACTCTTTAGGTCAACTGTAAACAAGGTCAGGATAGCCTTGATGATTTCCAATCTCCGATAGGAGTGGCACAAGAAGAAGAAGAAGAAGGACTTCTTTTTTGTTCTCTCATTCTTTCCAATACTGCGTCGTTATTAATTACATATTTCCAATCTTTTTGGGCGTTGCTGACTTCAGATACCTACTACGCCATTCACCATCTTACTATTACTAAATTTCTAAAATTGTCATTACTGAATTCTTTACCCTGGTGATTTCCCCACACGTTAAAGAACAATTCGCGATTAAAACGGAATATAGAGGGCAGGTCGAATGCAGGAAAATGGCCGATATAAATGATATAAACAAACATTTAATTGAGGAACAGCACAATACCGATTTGATTTAAAATATTCTTCTACAATCACTTGATAAAGAAGACTTTTTCGCTTGTCAATGGCAACGAAAAGTTGACGTTTACTGAGTACCGTCACTTTATCGCTCTAGCGCGTAAAGTTTGGTTTTACGCTCGTCGTCCGTAGCAACCGTACAACCATACAATACAAACACATTGAAAATTCATACTGAAAGATATAAAAGTTAATGTTATGACATTATAATGACAGATATAAAATAGTTACAATAAAGTTATTGATTTAAAAATAGTTTCATTTTATTAATAAACCGGGAGATATTAACAGAAGTTCAACCACGATTTTCTAAGTCCTGCCCTTTGCAATACTGGAAGGTTAGAGAAGGTACTTACAATTTGTGGAAAAATCCACGGGTTTCCTGTGACATTTTCCTGTGAAAATTAGCTTTTCCATGAAAAAAAAATTGGGAGTTGCGATGAATTTTTAAGTCCTGCCATATCCATAGAACAACAGGACACTATTTTATGAAGAAAATTTTTTGGGCAGGACGGTTGCAAAAGGACTAAGGGAGTATACAGATATACAAACATGTAATGAAAATAATGAAATTTTCATAATTTTCTAAGTCCTGCCAACTTAATAAATTAATCATATTTATTTCAAAATGACCAAAAAAAATGTTGGCATGACGTCACTTAATGTTTAACTGCACTTGTTTCTTGGAAAATTCTGTATAAAATTTTCACTCTGGTTCCGTGATTTTCTAAGTCATAAAATAAATTTTGTTATAAAATAAATAATTTCAGTAGACATTATTCAAAATGGCAGGATGTTTAGTTACACCTTTTTTACTATATATAGTTAAAAAATGTGTAAGAAAATTCGTGGAAAATTACACGATTTTCTAAGTCATGCCATTTCGCACATATATCAAGAAGGTTAATATAAATACGAAAGGGATGTCAAAACGAGATGGAGAAACTACTTTGACAGCTTATTAAATGAAGAATTTGACAGACAGCCTGTAGAGTCAACGGAGACAGTAGCAGCGATGGTCACCAAAATAACCAACGAGGAAGTGGCTCAAGCGCTTCAAAAAATAAAGAAAGGAAAAGCGGTAGGACCAGATGATATTCCTGGGGAAGTATGGAGAGCATTGGGAGAGACAGGAACAAGGTGGCTAGCAGGTCTATTTAATAGAATTATGGAAGTTGGACAAATGCCAGACGAATGGAGAAGCAGTATACTGGTACCGGTTTACAAAAACAAGGGAGATATACAACAATGTACAAACTACAGGGCTATAAAACTGCTTAGCCACACCATGAAAATATGGGAAAGAGTAATTGATAGACGGATACGTGAAGAGACCGAAATATCCGAGAATCAATTTGGCTTTATGCAGGGTAGATCAACAACAGATGCAATTTTCATTATAAGGCAGTTGATGGAAAAATACAGGAGTAAAGAAACAAACGCTCATATGGTATTCAGTGATCTTGAGAAAGCATTTGATAGAGTTCCTCGAGAGATTCTGTGGTGGCACTCAATAAGAAAGGAGTCCCTGGTGAATATGTAAAGATTGTGAGGGATATGTATGAGGGAGTAACGACTAGTGTTAGGACAGGTGTGGGAGAGACTGATAAATTTCATGTGAAAGTAGGATTGCATCAAGGTTCTGTGCTTAGTCCGTATTTATTCTCATTAGTTTTGGACCAGATAACAGCGAAAATACACGGTAACATTCCATGGTGCTTAATATATGCTGATGATGTCGTGTTAGTAGGAAATAGTGAAAGAGACTTAGAACAAAAACTGGAACAGTGGAGACAAGCTCTGGAGGAAAAAGGTTTAAAACTTAGTAGGACAAAACAGAGTATTTGGAATGTTCATTTAAAGATGGAGCTACTACAAATAAAATGGTATCTTTGGATGGTGAAATGATTGTAAAAAGCAATAGTTTTAAGTACCTAGGATCGGTATTACAGAGTAATGGAGAAATAGATGGAGATGCATGCAGTAGAATTAGGGCTGGATGGATGAAGTGGAAAGAAGCGAGTGGTGTGTTGTGTGACAGAAAAATTCCAATGAAGCT
This sequence comes from Diabrotica virgifera virgifera, assembly GCF_917563875.1. Classification (NCBI taxonomy): domain Eukaryota; kingdom Metazoa; phylum Arthropoda; class Insecta; order Coleoptera; family Chrysomelidae; genus Diabrotica; species Diabrotica virgifera. Next base: position 44,294,581 of record NC_065450.1, read on the forward strand.
GAAGGGAAAATTCTATAAAACAGCCATAAGACCAGCTATGACGTACGGAACTGAATGTTGGGCAGTGAAAAAGAAAGAGGAACAGCGAATGCATGTGGCGGAAATGAGAATGCTTAGATGGATGAGTGGAGTGACAAAGAAGGATAAAATTAGAAATGAGTATATTAGGGGAAGTCTAGGTGTGGCACCAATTGATGCCAAAATGAGAGAGCATAGGTTAAGATGGTTTGGTCATGTTTAACGTCGAGACGTTAACCACCCAATACGAAGAATAGCTGAAGTGCAGATCCCTGGAAGGAGTAGGAGAGGAAGACCAAAGAAGACCTGGGGGGAGACGATAAGGCAGGACATGTTGGTAAAGGGGATTAACATTGATATGGCCCAAGATAGAATTGTGTGGAGAAATGCAATTAGGGAAGCCGACCCCGCATAGGGATAAGGCAAAGAGAATGATGATGATCAAGAAGGTTAATATAAATCTATTTTCAAAGAGGCTGGATGGTTGTATAGTTATTTCGTATAAAAAAATTAAATTGTGTGTCTGTAAAATTATTTCGGGGTGTTATACAAACATTTTCATATCACCACAATTTTCTGAGTCATACCATGTCGAGTATGCTTAAAAAACACTAATCTAAAACCGTTTACAACTTGGCAGGATAACCGCAAAGATGAATAATATAAAAAATTAATTTGTATATCATTAAACCAATCGTATCTTATTAAGTATTATTTTCCTGAATAATGTCTCGGAATTTTTACACACTTTTCAAATCTAATAGCAAACTGTAACATCTTTATTTTAAGTGATTAGATCATATTTTTATCTAAGTAAACGCAATAAAAGTAAATATGTAAACAATTTTTACAATTTATTGGTTAGTAGGGAATTTACCTACCCATTACAGGGTGTCCAGAAGCTCTCATAACAAAACGAAAACCGGAGATTCCTCAGATAATTTTAAGAAAATTTAACTCAATTCACCTAGTTCAAAAATGCTTCCGTGGAAAGCTAAAGCCCTTTAAAGATGGCGTCTTGTAATTCATCATCGTCATAATTCAACCCGGATCTATCCAATGCTGGATATAGGTCTCCCTCAGTATTCTCCATGTATTTCTGTCCTGTGCTGTCGGCATCAAGTTTCTGTCGATCTGTTTGATGTCATCAGACCATCTGGTTGGCAGACGACCTCTACTTCGATATGCTTCGTCTAGAAGAAGCATATCGAAGTATTGTAATTAGTTTCTTTAAAATAGCTGCAGAACGCTTTTATTTGGAAAAACGAAAACTGGTACACTTATTTATCTTCCAGAGGTCAATTGTCAAATGTCAATTATCAATTGTCAATTTTTAGTACCGGTCATAGGGGTCCGTTTTGGGTATGGAAACGGATATTTTATCGAATAACTTTTCTGTCTAACTTTTAAGCATTTCTGACACTGGATTATTAAATTCTGGGATAGTTTTGTACTAAACGGTACTTTTGCTTTAACTCAGAAGAATACGCAGTGTTGTAGAAAAATCGATTTGAAAAATTTTTTCGTTTTTTGGTTTTTTGAGAATACACCGTTTTTTTTATTTTTTAAAATTTTTTTCAAATTCAAATAAAAGGTGTACAATATAAAAATGGGTGGAAATTGCATTTTAGTGCATAACATGCATCTAAAAGTGCATAAACCTGTCAAAATCAGTGTATTAAGGGCAAGATTTTGTTATTTGGGAGGTTTATGGAGTTACGAATACGCAAGCAGAACCGACCTCCGAATCACCTAGTGCCAGAGTTGCTGCTAAGGCACGTCATCTGGAGTTTCGTGGGATATCGGCAATAAATTAAAGAAAACAGATTATTCGAGGGTTTTTGGGATGGCCGAACACAAATATGACATTACAACCGACCCTCGGAGCTCCTGGTGCCCAGGGTGACTGATCTCGAATTTAGAGAGTTTTTGGAGGTCGATTCTGATGGCGTATTCATGTTCAGCAACCACAAAACTCCTCGAGTAATCTACTTGCATCACTTTAGTGTCTGAAAGCCTCGAAATTTAAGAATATGGCGTGTATATTAGTCACCTCGAGCACTAGGTAAAGATCTGTTCTAATGTGACATTCTTGTTCAGAAACCCCAAAAACCACCTGAGTAATCTGTCTGTATCAATTTACTGCCGAAATTAATATATAAATATGGTACAGAAAATGCTTAACAAATAAAAAGGTACCATAAAATATCATTTTATTATAATACTAAAATATAGGGTGTCCCATTTAAGAAAACTCAGAAAATACTTATTCCGAGTTTCAACCAACCCCGTATACTAAAATTAAACATTTTGGTATACTATTAATAACTGACAATAGTAGATTATGTTAAAACTCGTTTAAACATAAATTAATAGAAGTTTGGATATCAAATCACTAACAATATGTATAGGGTGTGAATGTTCCTACAAAATTAACAAAAAAAACGTAATTATATTTTAAACTACCTCGTATAATATTTCAAAACACTATATTTTATTAAAGAGAACATCGAGTAGAATCCAAAAATGTAAGAATATACAGGGTATTCCATTTAAAAAAACATAAATTTGTGTCACCCTGTGAAAACGGGTAGCCCTGTATATTAGAAAATACTGTTAAATCATAGTCCTATATGTGGCCCATGTTTTACCTAAATAACTTTTTTCGTATATCTTACGACAAACGAGTAATTGGACTTTGTCACACTAATGCCCCACCCTGTATACAAAATAACCATAAAACCATCCTGCCTCTTTGTAAATGACTTATATTAAGATTCTTGAAACATGTGCAAAATGGCATGACTCAGAAAATCGTTGACTTTTTCACGAATTTTCTTACAAATCTAGGACTCCTGCCGTCTTACAAGAACCGTTTAACCTTCCTGCCGAGTACCGAAAAGGTATTGATTGTATTTGAGTATTATAACTTTTTAAAGGCAGGACTAAGAAAATCACGGAATCAGGGTGAAAATTTTCAGCAGAATTTTCCAAGGGACAAGTATACTTAAACATTAGGAGACGTCATGCCAATATTTTTTTTGATCATTTTGAAATAAATATGTTCAGTTTATTTAGTTGGCAGGACCTAGAAAATCATGAAAATTTCATTATTTCCTTACATGTTTGTATACATACTCCGTTACCCCGTTTGCAACCCTCCTGCCCAAAAAATTTTGTTCATAAAATCGATAGTATCCTGTCTATCTACGGATATGGCAGGACTTAGAAATTCATCGCAAAACCCTATTTTTTTTTTTTGGGAAAATCTAATTTTTACAGGAAAATGTCACATTAAATTTGTGGATGTTTCCACAGATTGTAAGTACATCGTCTACCCTTCCAGTACTGCAAAAGGCAGGACTTAGAAAATCGTGGCTGAACCTCTGTATAATATCTCCCAGTCTGTAAGTGATTGAAAAATGTTGTATGTATTACAAGCGCAAAGTGACATTATTGCTTTCGAGTAATTACCGAGTAATTAACTCTTACTCTCAAGCAATAATGTATCACTTTTTGCTCTTAATACATAAATAACTATTAATGTACTCATAATGCTAAAATTTACTAAATAAATTGTTTAAATAGTGACCAAATTCCATCCAAATTAACAATTTTCTGGTTTGTTTATATTACCATTTATAGTAAGTAGTTTAAATTTATTCCACCAGAGATTCCGTCAGATACTTTGTTTTTAACCGCGAATTATGTCCACTTTACCACCCACACTCCACACGTTTCCAAAATATTTGTGAAATCCTATCACCTTTCTGTTGCGACGCCTCTGAACGACCGTCCCCATTTTCTGTTGCACTACTACGTCGCAACGTCATCCAGGGTTCTTCCGTACTCCCCGCGACGTGGGTGTTTTGACTGGGATTGTTGGAAATGGATGAAAATACGCCGATAGATAAATAATATACAAGTCTTGTTTTGGTAAAACTTTCCTTTTTCACGAGCATATATAGTTGTCCAAATAAATCGTTATAGAAAACTTTGTAAGGTATTTCTGATGATACTCCTAGTCTACAAGCTATCACCACTTCTGAAAAATTTTCGTGAGGAAGTGTATGGATACGGAAATACACGACAAATTGAAATAAAATATTTTAAATTGCAATATTTTCTTGTGGCATTTTAATATTATTTACTATCTTTAATGGGAATTAACAAAAATGTCAGGTAAAAATAAGTTTATTTTAACGTTTCGATTTCCACTTCGGAAATCGTGCTCAAAATAGAACTTTATACAATTATGTTTTGTTACTTGGTAACAGGGCCGGATTTAAGAGGAGGCAGGCTAGGCAGCTGCCCGGGGCCCCCACATTATCGGGGGCCCCCACAAAGCCCTAAACTTAAAAAAATCAGCACATTATTCAGATAGAATAATTTTTGTCAATCAATTAACTGTGATATTTCGTTGCATGGAAGGTTTCACTCATGTTGAAAGGTTTGTCATATTTTTGCCAAATCACGGTAATAAAACAGAAGACATATAAGATGATTATCGATTTGAAAAACTGCAGGGGATAGTCCTAGGACCAGGGCCGGACTGGCACATAAAAAGGCGCCAACCCAACTCCTAAAAAAGGCGCCAGACCCCCCCTTCTTTACATCAAACTTTTTTCAAATCCTAACGCATGTATTTTCAAGTAACGCTATAAATATTACTTGTGATTTTTTTAAGTTTATTTTAATTTAAATCCATAAAGTAATTTACTATTTTTATTGGAAATAGTAAATTATATTAAGATGCCATAAAAATATAGCTTCAGTTTCCCAGTATCCCTTTTACTCCGTTACATATTTTGATGATCTCTGGAGATTTAAAACAAATTTTTGAAAAGTTTGAGTTATATTTTCAACTGCTTCTACAGACGAATCTACTGGTTCAAAAACAATTAACAAAAATCATGATTGGTGTTCAATATAAGTCACTTTTTGAATTTTTTAAAATTTTTAGAGCGCTCTAACACTCGATATAATAGAAGAGTAAACCTAGATAAAATATCCGCAACCACACGGTGTCAGGCGATCCGTGCCTGAGTGGTAAAGTGAATGACCTAGATCAGGCAGCCGCAAACGGATCCCTCGGAGAACTCACGAAACCCTTTGAAATTTGAAATTCAAGCCTTAACGTGGGTAAGGGCGCACTGCCTCGCCGGACAGTATAATTCGCCCCTACTCATGGGAACTATATGGATAAGTATTTAATCACGCAGGAAAAAATAAAACAAAACGAAGGGACAATGGAGCGAGTCACCGGTGGTGATGCAAGCTGGAACAAGCTATGAGTGAGATGATAATATCGTGTTCATCTGTAGTGAAGGGAACAATGGGAACTCAGCGAAAAAGAAAAGAGGAATGAGACTTCGAAAAAAGGGGATCTGTTGGAAGAATTCCGGTCAGGGGTAGGGACCTTAACAAGACGGAGCTTCCAGCGGAGGCAACCTTGCAAAAGAGCTCCTCACTTGGGGAGAAAAAATCTAGAGAGAAGGAGTAGAGTTCCGAAATAACGGCTATGGTAAGAGCAATGCATAAACTTACCAGAGTTACAAATAATTTAGTGAAACTAATGTCCGACCATAAGAACACGAAAGTCGAAATCAAGAATGAGGTAAAAAACCTTAAAAGAGTCACCAAAGACACCTACTTCTTTTTGTATAGACATGACTGTCTGTTTTTTCAATGTGCCTCTAGTAAGTTGTCGTTCCATCGTTTTCGTGGTCTTTCCACTGATCGTCTTCCTATTGGAGAACCGTCTCGCGCTGTCCTTAAACTATCGAAGACCATTGTCCACCGATGACATGGAGGGCATTTTCAGAGAACTCGCCCTCGGCAGCATTGAGAACCGAAATATAATAGTGGAGAAAAGCGGTGAGGAAGGAACGACTAAGAGTCGGCAAGCGTGTCCACGCAAATGGACTTCGAAGAGTTCTTTCCCGAATAACTTAGTGAAAGAAAGATACAAATGATCGCAACGGTCCTGAACTCAAGAAAAAGAGGCTTTGAAAAAATTAACATTATAAATTAGAATAGGAAGAAGATCACTTTACTTTACGGTCGTCAAACCGGGAAGAGGAAATAAACCTCCAGGTGACTTAGTAATGGTCTTGGAACCTGGACTTTTAGGTGAAGGGGAAAGGTCCAACGACCTGACCAGGAAAAACCGAAACTGGTAGTAAATACAGTAGGTACATACAGACCAAGAGACTTCCCACTTAATTCTATTATCACAATTACAAGGTCGAGTCACGAAAAAGAAAACCGGGGAAATCGTCAGACTATTTTCATGATCCCTTTAGAGAAAGGGGTGACGGAAATGGAAGGGGACAAGAGACTACTGGCAATTATCTCTAAATTATTGAGGGAAGACATAGAGACCCCGGAGATCAGAGAGGCGTCCCTAAAAGTATAGAGGTAGAAACCTCAGGAAGCTCCTCGAAGTCACTTTTATGGGCATGGACCTCTACCTCGCGCTGGAGGAGTATGAACGTGGTGACGCAGAAGGCTATCGTGAAGGGAGGTGGAAAATCCTACGCCGAGTTGCTAAAGCTAAACAAAGGCAGTGCAGATACGAGAAAGAGTCAACTTGGTGTCAAAAGCGCTAAGAAGATTAGGTACAGGGACCTAAAGCTCGAAGTGCCATGGAAAGAACAGGCCGAACACCTGAAGAAGATAAGCGTGTCCCGCACGGAGGAAAACGTAGTAGAGAACGTCCGGGGCTATCAGGACCAGGTGGATATATTTAATATAGACAGTGATGTTAGAAAGGAATTAATCCTGAGACAGGTTCGCAGGTATACCAGCAGCAGAAAATCTAACACATCAAACCCGTCTCTATAAGGGAAAATAGAGAAGGCAACACAAACGTCACAGTCAGACTGACGCGCATCGCAGCCAAAAAAGCACTGAAAAAAGAACATATTGGCTATAACTCGTGCAAGATACGAAAGAGAGACTGCATGTCCAGCGATGCTTCAGATGTCTACAACAATCATTGCCTACAACATTCTGGGGCGCAACAATCTAATACCTGATAAAAGTTGACAACTTGGCGCACGAAAGGCGCCCGAATCGTAAAAATTATCTTCGAGGGCGCCGCGCGTCGTATCTAAGCTATTTATTATAATAGATACAGCGGATATTGATACCTACAATAGGCAAAGGAATCTAAAAATGGTCTTCAAGGGCGCCGCGAGTCGTATCTAAGCTATTTATTATAACAGAAACAGCGAAAATTATTGATACCTACGAAAGGCACCCGAATCGTAAAAATTATCTTCGAGGGCGCCGCGCGTCGTATCTAAGCTACCTATGTATTATAATAGAAACACCGGATATTGATACCTACGAAAGGCGCCCGAATCGTAAAAATGGTCTTCGAGGGCGCCGCGCGTCGTATCTGTGCTATTTGATTATCTGATACCTGGTAAAAGTTATACTTTGTTGTACCCACTGGCTTCATTATATAGGTTTCTATAGCAGTTTCTGTTTCTTCATTAAGTAAAAACAGTTTTTAGGGGAATGGTTGCCACCTAGTCTTTGTGTAAAGGTTAAAAAAAAATTTTTTCAGCGTTTAATTTTTTTAATGGATATATAGCCCAGTCGGGATAGCATTTGACCTTGCATTAGGAGCTGACCCAAATTTTATTTTTCTAATCTTTAGGGAGGGTCAATCTTAGTATAAATTTAAAATCTCGACTGAATTCCGCCGTTGCGTTAGCCGCCATCTTGATTTTAAACGAGAACCGTTTTTGCTCAATATCTCCGCCATTTTCAATTTTTTGACAAAAAGTGTACAAACTGAAATTGTTTAAAATGCGATTTTCTATAATTTCATATATTATAATTTTTTTCGTGCGGTCGATATTTTCCGAGTTATGAGGGGAAAATAGTGACAGTTGTAGCATAATTATTGAATTATTGAGTTATCTCGTTTATTATTAGTTTTACAACAAATATATACCTATACAAAAATGAAGAGAATTAAATTTTGTACAATTTTGATGCCATACATTTTTTTGATATAATCAATATTTAAGGTAGTATACATGTATGTGGTAAAAGTGCGAGCGTAAGACCTGATTGATTTTGTAGCAATTGTTTTTGTTCAATATCTCCGTCATTTTCAACTTTTCGACAAAAAGTGTAAGAACTGAAATTGTTGCAATTACGATTTACTACAATTTTTCGAGAGAACCAGTGGCGGGTCTACAAGAGGGGGAAATGGGAAAATTCCCCCCAACAGGGTCCAAAATTTTAAAAAAATTGTTGAAATATCGACAGACAAATTCAACCAATAAAACCCGCTACTTAATAAAATTAAGTAAACTTAATGCATATAATGTCTTTTTATGTCTTTTATATATTTAGTTTGGTTGATGTTTCATTGGAAGTTTCAAAAATTGTATAAAATATAATTCTCTTTATTTTTGTTTATGTACAATTATGTCGTAAAGTTAATAATAAATGAGACAATTCAATAATAATGCTTCCCCTCCGCTTCCATTATTTTCCCCCTTAACTCGGAGAATATTGATCGTATAAAACAAAAGTGCCAAAGAAATTGTACGAAATTGCATTTCCAACAATTCTCTTTCCCACCATTTATGTCGAAAAGTTGAAAATGGCGGAGATATTAAGCAACAACAGTTCTCATTTAAAATCAGTATGGCGGCTAATGCAACCGCGGAATTCAGTCGAGATTTTAAATTAAAACTACTATTGATCTCTCCTAAAGGATAGAATTATAAAATTTGGGGCAGCTCGGAAACAAAATTCAATTCAATAATTATGCTCCCCCCACCACTTTTTAGTATTTATCCATATAACTCGGAAAATATCAACCGCATGAAAAAAATTGTTAAAAAGAAATTGTAGGAAATTATATTTTGAACAATTTTAGTTGAAAATGGCGTAGATATTGAACAAAAACAATTGCTATAAAATCAATCCGGTCTTACGCTCGCGCCATTACCGCATACGTACTACCTTAAATATTAATTTTATCAAAAAAATGAAAGAGACCAAAATTGTGTAGAATTTAATTCTCTTCATTTTTGTATAGGTACATATTTGTTGTAAAACTAATAATAAACGAGATAATTCAAGAATTCAATCATTACGCTCCAACTCTCACTATTTTCCCCTCATAACTCGGAAAATATCGACCGCACGAAAAAAATTATAATAAATAAAATTATAGAAAATCGCATCTTCAACAATTTTAGTTTCTACACTTTTTGTCAAAAAATTGAAAATGGCAGAGATATTGAGCAAAAACGGTTCTCGTTTAAAATCAAGATGGCGGCTAACGCAACGGTGGAATTCAGTCGAGATTTAAAATTTTTACTAATATTGCCCCTTCCTAAAGATTAGAAAAATAAAATTTAGGGCAGCTCCTAATGCAAGGTTAGGCCTGTTATTCGTCTAACCCGACTGGACTAATATACTAACGAAGGCAAAAGGCCCGGGTGGGCCGGCGGCCCAGTCCGGGCCTGCCTAGGACATCCTGAAACAGGAATATTTGCAATATTTTGGAATGAAATCTTAGAGAGGACAAACAGGACAAGCACAAGTCGTATTCTCCAAGATCCAAATTTTGACCTTAATTCAGGAGTGGCGGCACTTAGATCACTTAAAGAATGCATGTTATTTTAAGGAATATTTCAGAGACTGAAATGACAATATTCACAGAAATTTAGGACTCAAAAATTTTATCGCTATTATAGATCACTTCGTTTTCTCTTTAAGTCAGAAGCTTTCTGCATATGAATCCATACATTCCAATTTTGGATTTTTCCATTATTTGGAAAGTTTAACTCCCAATGAAATGAAGACTCACTGAAGCTTACCGACATTAAAATTTAAACCAATGATTTAGATCAGCGGTGCTCAAAGGGTCGATCGCAATCGACTGGTCGATCGCCAAAGTTTTTGAAGTCGATCGCGATTCACTGAAAAAAATACAAATGGGAAAAGACGGGGACTGTGCTGACTCACCACACTTGCTGACTCTTTTGTCAACAAATTGAAATTATTGATTGATAAAAGGAAGAGAAAGGAGTTAAACAACATTCCATTGTTGAAAAAAGGGTAACCGCTCATTTGAATTATGTGTATTATGAGATGGAGCTCCAAGCAGTTCGTAGCGACTTTGAAAGAAGCTTCGCTAATTTTTAAAAACTGACAGATATTGTAACATTCAGGTCTAATCCATTTTCTTGTGAAGACGTGGAAAAAATTGCCACTGAAATATCCGTTACTTTCAATATGGAGCTCATTTCCGTCCAAAATGAGGTACTGAAAATAAAAATCCAGAGCGACCGATACGAAATTTTGGTCTTTTATATCCCCTGACAAATATTCCTCTTTGAGGCAAGTAGCTCTTCAGCTCACAGCATTCTTTGGATCAACATACTTGTGTGAGAGTCTGCATTTTCCCAAATGAAGGTGGTAAAATTAAAGTGTCGTAATCGGCTAACTGACGAACATCTCTCATCATGCTGGCTTTAGGCAATTACGTACCATTATATTATATGAAAAATTTGTGGATGATATGCAGTGCCATACATCAACATCCAAATAAAACTAATAGCAAACAGTAGCGATCAACAGGTAGCAACAAACGCGTTCCAAGATTGCGGCTCTAATTTTGAATATTTTGTCGAGATATTTTGCACACATATTCGTAATATAATAAAGAATGGCGGTACAGAGTCCAATTTTAAAATATGTTGGTATGTATGTTGAAATTAATCTATAACTAAATAAAATATTGAAAAAGGAGCCTGTACCGTTATTAAGAGAGACAAAAAAATACACTTTCTTCAAATAAACTTTTTTATCCCGTGCCTAGATTTTGTGTAACATTGGAACTACTAAAAATCGATTTTTTTATAACAAGAAATCGAACGTCACTGACTTGGCAACATTTCGCGCCTATGTGTATAAAAATTATTGTTTTTGATAGTATAAACGTCACTGTCAGTGTCGAATTACCGACGCACTGTTGCCTTACTTTTTAAAGTTCGCAGAACTTTCGCAATCTTGGACCGCGTTTGTTGCTACCTGTTGATCGCTACTGTGTGCTCTTAAGATGAAAAACATTGCTGTAATTACAACTCTATGTAGTTACAACTTTTTATCAAATAGAAATGTTCAATAAAATTTTTTATTTTCAAAATTGTTTTTTTCCTAGCAGTCGATCGCTGGACGCTTGCAGTTTATGTAGTAGATCCCTTGCAGTACAAGTCTGAGAACCACTGATTTAGATGAAAACCTAGGTGTCGAACTGGCACAATTATTTGTAGAATTTTTCAATCCATTTAAAGAGGAAATCGGCTCATAAAATATTATAAGTAAAGAACTTTAAATGTACCGACTGCTAAACGAAAAGAATGTGAATGATGCGTTTCCAAACGTTGTGGTGACACTTCGTTTATATTTAGTTCTGATGCAAACTAACTGCAACTGCAGTGGAGAGAGATCATTCTCAAAATTTAGATAAAGATCAAGAGCGTTTGAATTATCTCTTTATAATGAGCATTGAACACGATGTCTTAAAGCAACTAGACATGTCCGATATAATCAAGGAATTTCAAATTAAAAAATCTCGAAAAGTACCCGGACTTTAACCATACATTTTACTATGTTTATTTTTAATATGTTACTGTAATAAGATACAGCTCTTGTATCTTTTATTATTTAAAAATAAATTAAATTTTAAATTTTATAAAAGTAGATCAACATTTTTTTTAATTTCAAAAAGGGAAATCCCTGTAGTTGGCTGTATACCATAGTCACAGTATATAGAAGTTCCACAGTAAAACCACTCCTCTGTCGGCGCTTTGATCTCAAGAAGTAATACCGGCAGTACGCAATTGGTAATTCACCAGTGATGGATGCGGGTTTCCCTGTTAAATTCCGTACGTTTCTATGCGACTAGCAATGCGAGAGTGAGGCAAAAGCGACTAAGAACATTGCGCGGTCGCCATGCGCGACTACAGATTTTACTTCCAATTTTTCGGAGAGTGGTTCTACTGTCCCTCTTTATACTGTGCCATAGTTATAACAACATTTTTTTTAATGGTAGGAGGTAGGGCCCCACACCAATTCTGCCCAGGAGCTCCCACTGCTTTAAATCCGGCTCTGCTTGGTAATACAAAAACATTCTTATAAAATGTCAATTTTATCTTCTACTTGACTGGCTTCCAGGGCCCCCGCTACCATATGTGCAAAGTGTGCAATGCACACGGGCGCCATCCTTTAGGGGCGCCAAACCCGGGGTCAAAAATTGCAAAAAAAAAACAAACAAAAAAAACCAAAAATAAATTTTAAAATAAAAGTTGAGGAATATAAATAGGATAGGTATAAATAGGAGAAAAACAGAATACTTCGGCGATGTAATTAGAGGACCTAAATACCATCTTCTTCACCTTATAATACAAGGAAAAGGGCAGGGAAAGAGATGGAAAGAAACTTTCATGGTTTCCTAATATTAGACAATGGTGTGGAACCACAGTAGAAGAATTATTTTGCGCATCAGCCGATAGCGAAGGGTTTCCGGAACTTGTAAACATAATAACGGCCAAGCTCTGAATATGGACACGGTACCTAAATAAGAAGAAGGTATAAATACACACGAACTTTTATTAGCATAATATCATCCAGTTACTGCTGATTCTTATGCGCGAGAACATGTCATAAGTCAGACATTTTAATTTATGGTAGGAGAGCAAAGTATGCAAAATGTGCAGTCACTCGAGCGTTATGGGGGACCTATTGGGCTGTGAGGAGTAGGTCCTAAAACCAAAAAAAGTTAAGTTAAGTTTTCCATTTTAGTGGGGACTTTCCATTTTTTAATTTAATTTTCCATTTCCAACAATCATTTTTTTAGATTATAGCGCCATCTATCCATAATTCGAAAAAATGTCTTGAATAAAAGTTACTTATTTTTACGTAAGGAATCCAAATCTGCAATAAAAAATAAGATTTTAAAGTAACCCCCCACCCCACCTCCGTGGTGGGGTCGTGTTTGGTGTCATTCGATAGATTTTTCAAAAATATTGAATACGTGCATTTTTCAGTTTTTCGATCTGATGTTCATTTCGCGAAATATCGCGGGATTCGTATTTAAAATTTTAAATTTACCCCCCACCCCTCTCCGTGGGAAGTCGTGTTTGGTATCATTCGGTAGATTTTTGAAAAATATTGAGCATGTATTTTTTAGTTTTTCGATCTGTCATTCATTTCGCGAAATATTCGCTTTTTTCTTGTGAAACTTTGGGACTCACCCATTTCCTTACGCCCCGCTTAAATCGCCAGATTTTTGAAATACACTGTTTAGCATGTACTCAACTTGCCTTATCTTAATCTGACGATTTCGAGTTTTTCTAAGGATAGATTTTTTTTCGGCCGCCCCTTAACGAACTCCTCTGCATTAAGAGCCAATATATGGTAGAAGTACATTTTCAGGGTACAAGGTTTCTCCCCATGTAATAATCTGACGCGCTCCAGTAACTGCAAAAATCCCCGCTTGGGCTCCCCTATCATTATTTTGTAATGATTTTGTTCTGTTTGTTTCATTTTGATATTTTAGTCTACAACGAATAATCCATTTACTAACGGTTTTTGCTGTGAATTTTAACGATTGACATGAAATTTGGCATACACATAGCTAAAATCTCAATGAAAAAAAAGTGATATTGTGTCGATGTGTGCTTTTCCCCTGGGGGTGAGTTTCACCCCTTCTCAGGGTTAAAAAACATACGTTCAAAAAAACATCCGGAATTGGATAAAATGACTGATTCTACGCAACTTTGGTTCTATAGAGTTTCACCAAGTCAATAATAATTTTCGAGTTATTTGCAAGTGAATATATACAGTGGAACCTAGATTATCCGTCTCTCTATTAACCGTCACCTCTGTTAACCGTCAGGGTTCATACATAAATTATATTGACTACATAAGTAAAAATTTAGTCATCAATTCATTTTGTTTGAGCATTGCGATAAGCCAAACGAAATTCGTTGAAATGTACACGTGCAGTTATGCCACCACCGCATTTTTTGTGTAAATAATTTTTGTTCTTATTCAGGGCTCTGGATTAAATTTCAATTTAAATAGGTAATGATAAATAATGATACCGTGCTTTTAGAGTTCTATTTTTAGAATCGCAAGCCGAAAATAAAAACGCACGGCACAATAATTATTAGATTTGATGATTTACGTCGATTAAGAAATTCTGCCGTTGCAAAATGTGAAGTAACAATAAAACAAACAAAGATTTCGGACTATTTTAAATCAAATTAATTCTACTGTACTAACATAAATCCCTCTTATTTTAGAGTTACATGTACTATGATTTTTTATTTTTTTAAATTTTCTGTTAACCGTCTTTTCGATTATCCGTCATACGCTTGGTTTGGTGCCCTGACGGATAATCGAGGTTCCACTGTATGTTCATTTTTTAACAAAAACTATGATGTATACCTATGCCAAATTTAATGTCGATCCAAACGGTTCTTTAAAATTCGGAGGTTTTGTAATATTTTACCGTGAGTGAATGGACTATAAATATGACTTCCAAAGTTCAGTTTTCTTGCTTTATTTCAAGCACCTACCTACCTTAAAAAAATGAATAAAAAAACATGATCCAAAATGCCTTAAGGGGCGCCAAAATTCTTTTTTGCACACAGGCGCCAGTAACCCTTACGGGGGCCCTAGGGCCGCATCCACTATAGTTCTCCATCTTCTACGATCTACGAGCTTCCGTTTCCCATTGTTGTAACCCAATCCTAGATAAATCGGATTCAACATCATCCTTCCATCTTTTTCTTGCACGTCCTGGTCTCTCAAAAAATACTGTCTTTAAACTCTATCTTCCTCTTATCTCACCATGCACTTATCCGGTTAGCTTTTATATGTCTGACGATGTTTTCAGTACCATACAAAATCACTAATTTCAGAATTACGGCGCTTTCCCACTCTCGTGTTAATAATTCATCTCTTTGAGGGCCAATATCATTCTAAGACCCTTTTTTTCAAATACCAGTAGCTTATTTATTTCTGATGTTTCACTTCCATGTAACAACTAGGCGAATAATTGACATATAAATATACAGTCTTTATTTAGTTTTTATTTTTTTAAAGCAATTTTATCTGCCTCGTCGACAAAGCCAGAAAATGTATATTCCTACCGGCCTATAAGACTTCTGTCTATAGATAGATAGGAATCCTATATTTAATGAGGTGGCTTTCGGCCTATTCCACTGCGACCTTTTCAGAACTATTATCGCCTAATATAATAGTTCATTGTATTCATAATACAATTGTATTCATAATACAATGAACCCCATATTTGCTAGGCTGTCACATTGACATAAAATGTGCTTTTAACCCGGTCTATATAGACATTTGAAATAACAAAAATTGCCGGAGAGCCAAATAGTACATTCTTTCACGGTTTTTGCTCTAAATTTTAAAGAACCGCTTTGATTGACATGAAATTTGGCATACGTATAGCTTGTCAAAGAAAAAAAGTGATATTGTGCCAATATGTGCTTTTGCCCTGGGGGTGACTTTCACCCCCTCTTGGGGGTGAAAAAATATATGTCCAAAATAAGTCCGGAAATGGGTAAACTGACTAATTTTAAGTAAATTTTATTCTATAGAGCTTTTTCTCCAAGTCAACACTTTTTGAGTTATTTGCATTATTCACCAAAAATATGTTCATTTTTCAACAAATTAACCACATTTTTAGACGGTTTTTCGCAAATAAGTCAAAAAGTAAATATTTTGTCGAAAAAAACGTTCTTAGCAAAAATAGAGCATATAAAAAAGTAAAAAAAAATGGTGTACGCGTTAGGTCTCTGGATCTCGTAGAACCAGAGTTATAGCCAATGAAAAATAGATTCATATTCACCAAATTTCAAATAGAATATTTCGACGTGAAATATCCAAAAAATTAAGCACTTTTTGGGGAAAACCCATTATAACTTTTTTAATGTGTTTAAAAAAGGCTTTATTTCTGTTTTTACAAAAAGTTTCTAGCATTAAATTTAAGCAAGTTACGCTCAAAATATAGTTGGTCCCATTTGTTTTTGCAAAAAAAATCGGGAAGACCACCCCCTAATTAGCAACTTAAATGAAATTAATAATTACCGCTCCACAAATTATTTTATTTATGTTGTGTTTATATGATCTGTAAGTTTAATCGATTGAAAGTTTTTGAAAAAATTTGGTTTCAAAGTAAAATTTTTAAAAATTTAAATTTTGAAAAATATGCTTTTTTCAAAATAACTTAAAAATTGTTAGAGATACCAAAAATCTCGAAAAACAAAAAAAGCCAGATTTGCTTTTCTGAATATCATGTATTTTTTTGTTTTTTCTGTTAGTCAAAAATTGACTAAGATTTGGTGTTTCGAAATTTGCATACATTCGTGATCAGTGACTCGTTCAACCCCTTTTAACTACAGCCCTTTCAAAAATAAGGACTTTGAACCGATGAAACTTACAGATCATATAAACAATACATGCACGAGTCAAGAAACGTGTAAAGTCGTAACGATTAAGTTCATTTAAGATACTAATTAGGGGGTGACTTTCTCGATTTTTTTACCAAAACCAAAAGGGACTAACTTTATTTTGAGCGTAACTTGTTTAATTTTGATGTTAGGAATTTTTTTTATAAAACAAAAATGAAGGAGACATGATATATACACCATTTTTTAAAAATTTTTACAGGCTATATTTTTGCTAAGAATGTTTTTTCGACAAAATACTTACTATGTATTTGAGTTATTTACGAAAAACCGTCTAAAAGCGTGGTTAATTTGTTGAAAAAATGAACATATTTACTACCAAATAACTCGAAAAGTATTGACTTAGTGAAAAAACTCTATAGAAGAAAAGTTACTTAAAATTAGCCAGTTTATCCATTTCCTGACTTTCTTTGAACGAATATTTTTTCACCCGCAAGAGGGGGTGAAAACCACCCCCAGGGCAAAAGCACATATCGGCACAATATCACTTTTTTCTTTGACTTGTTAGCTATGTGTATGCCAAATTTCATGTCAATCCAAGCGGTTCTTTAAAATTTAGAGATTTTGCAATATTTTACCGTTAAAGAATGGACTAAAATTATGGTGGAAAGCTAGGGTATACCATAACAAATAAAGTTTTAAAAGTCCCCATCGATCCCATGTGTGCAACAAAAGTTATTCGGGGTCAAAGGTCAAAATTTGAGATTTTTTGGATTTTTTTCGAAAACGGTAAGTTTCAAAAAAAAAACCTTAAACCAAAGTTGTAGATCTTAAAATTCTCTACAAAAATAGTCCTTACTTTTTTTTTTCTAAGAGTTGCCATTCCTGAGATATCGCGATTCTAAGAGTCACATTATACATGATATATGCACACGTTTCCACACCACCTGTGAGGTAGTGTACTCGGCGCGTTATTTTTACCGTGGTTTCTCCTGTAGGCCTACTCCACTAATTGTTTTGACAATTTTAGGATAATTTAAGGAAACAATACCGGTCAAGTTCTAGATATAATATTACCTTATTATTGATATTGATTATTGATATTGCTATTGATTATTAGGTAAACTATTGTTTTGATTTCTTTAGATATTTTAATCAGATTCATATTCTTGAAAGTCTACTTCAACAGTCAAGTCTTCTTCGATTTCATCTTCTTCCTCTTCCTCTTGCTGGATGTTCAAAAATTGTTCAAATGTGACTGAGTCATTGGTCTCTTCATTAAAATCACAGGAGTCTTCTTCTGTTGTACTAAACTGGACATTTGAGCAAGACTGACCTTGGCAGTTTTTTTTTTTGCAATTGCAAAAGGAGTTTTTCTGGAGCAGGTAGGAGTAAGGTTTTAATCGGTTCCAGAGTATTATATCTATTAATTTCCAATCCCAGTCTTCTGGATTCAGTTCATTGCCTAGTCATGTTTGAACTTGATAATATACTCGATACAAATGTTGAAAAGCAGATGCTGATGTTGGAGGTAGACATGATAGGTGTACTTGTTTCTTGTTTCGCGTATTTTTTACAAAAGATAAGTATCGGTATTTATCAAGACAACTAATTTGTTTGGAGTTGTATAAACCGCAAGAAGAAAGCAAATTCCTTCCGTAATTATTGTTTGCGGTGTGGAATCAAGTTCTGTAAAGACTTTACAGAAGTCAGTCAAATCTTTTTTTTTTCGAATAATTTAAGTACTGACGTTTTGCCCCTTCTGTACATTGCTGACGTAGTGTCGCAGCCGGTTATCGCATGTAAAAATACAATTTACTTTTGGCATTTGGATAAGCCGATAAACTTTTCGAAGAATGTACCTCTGTTCGCTGTTGAGCCCTTCCAGGTTTCAGAAAATAAATAACTTTATCTACTGGAGTCCTTGCAGTAAGCAGTACTAACAAATCAACATCTTCACCAACTACAATTGTTGTGTTTGTTGCCTTAAATTTTTCAATTGCTGTCTTAATTATAAGGCCATCTGCGTCATTTTTAGCTTGTTTAACTTCAATATTCGCAGCTGTTAATTTGTCAGTTAACATGGAAATGGAACGAGATTTATTATTAATGTTAGCGAAAAATTGTTGTTGATTCGCTGAAACTGTTATATTTTCATCAAAGATAATCTCGGAACCCTATGATGTTTTTGTAGTTCGACGACGTTGTTCTGCAGCTTTAATATTCTTTAATTTGTTCTTAATTTTATTCTTAGTAATGTCTGCTAAATGGTAAACGCTTGTAATAAGTACTTATATTCACTTAAAGTGAACCTTTAGCACTAAAATAAACAGATAATATGAACAAGATCTACGGACAATACACTGTATCCAATGTTTTCAATAGACAAATCTGTTCTTTTTTAAACAATGGTATAACCAAATTTTCAAGGCCACGTGGATAGAGGAAATTCAGTTTGGGACTGATTATCTGTTGAAGAAATATTTTCAGAATAGTATAATATATTATATAAAAGAGACACAAATAGGCATTTATACTTGTCTTAAGTGCCACATTATGTATATATAGTATATATAAAGTATTTTTTTAAATCGCGATATCTCAGGAATGGTAACTCTTAGGAAAAAAATTGTAAGGACTATTTTTGTAGAGAATGTTAAGATGTACAACTTTGGTTTGATGTTTTTTTTTATAAAACTTACCGTTTTCGAGAAAAATCCAAAAAATCTGAAATTTTGACCTTTGACCCCGAATAACTTTTTTGCACACATGGGATCGATCTGGACCTTTAAAACTTTATTTGTTATGGTACACACTAGCTCTCCACCAAAATTTGGCTCTCCGGCAATTTTTGTTATTTGCCAACTATTTTGATGTCTAAGTTGACTGGATTATTTGTTGTTTTTTCCTTTAGGTGACAGAATCTGCATTGGTCATCATCTGCCAATTCCATCAGCTTCAACCGCGTCCCAGGCAACCAAACGACGTTTTTATAACGTAGATAACACGTCATAAAAATGACCAATTGACGTGTTGCTATGACGTAGTATCGACGTTGAAAATCACGTGTATTTGTCTCATCGATTTGACGTCATAATTGTGACGATTTTAAAACGTCTAAAAGGTGACGTCTTTTATACGTCGGTAATATTCACGTCTTTAATACTTTCAAAAAGTGACCTCTTTCAGATGTTTCAAAATAGGTAGTATAAAAAATAGGTAACATGAAACCTATAGGTCTACGTCTCATGTGTCGATGAAGATATACTACTGTTTGTTTAAGATCGCTTGTGCATTAGAAGTAATCTAACATTGATTCTGCATGATTGTACCAGCCCTCGCATTATAGAATTTTCACTATTTATATAAATATACCTACTTACTGTGTCAAAACTGAAAAAACATACAAACTAATAAATAATTTATTAACAAATTACTCGATAAAAGTCGATAACACATAATTAGTTCATTAACAGAAAATAAACATAACCTCAAACAGTTGTCAAGAAGAATACTGCAACTAACTCACTGAGCAAAAACGAATACAAATCTCTTAATTAACACGTTTCTTCAACTAAATATCTAAACGAAAAGTCTTATTTTATCACACAAGACACAAACCACGTAAACAATAAATGAGAAATTTCTTATAAAAATGATTTAACGAAATCGTTTGGAGTAATACAAACAAGCTCCTCCCAATTTTGTGACGTCAGACTTAAACTGTCTGAAAAGAAAACGTTTTTTAAACGTTACTTTAACGTCATTAATCTTACATATTTAAAGTCACCTACAAAAGACGTCTATATGACGTAATTTTCAAATACGTGTATATATTCAACCAAAACTGACGTTTCCATGACGTCAGTTGGTTGCCTGGGGTATTCAGCTTACAGTGTCCTGTTAGCCGCATACCCCCTTTCTTGTAGCTGTTCTTGTTACTGCCTTTGCAACGCCGCAGAAGGGTTCCAGTTCAATGAATGGCATTAATAAGTGTAAGGCGTGCCCGTTTCAGCTCATCAGGGAAAACCTGGGACGTAAGTAGCTGGGACAGTGCGGATCTTACCAACTCGGGTTGTACCGCGACCAAGATCTTATAATCGCCTCCGGTGGCACCCGATCAGGTCCCGGCGACCTCCCCGTCTTAATCGCTTCCACAGCTCTGGCGAGTTCCATGGGGGTAACGGCTTCCGGGCGTTCACATACAGCAATTCACGAACAGCAATTCAGGCCTCATGGGGGAAAGGAAGTTTGCAATGTCGCGTTTCCTTTCTTCAGTGATCCTATAGGGAGTTTCGACTCTGAGGGTTTTGGTAGCTATCCTATAGGCCTCTCCCAGATGTCGTCTTCAAGCGCATCGCATAGGTTCGTCCAACACATGCGCTCGGACCTCCTTATGATCTTATTGAGGTTCTTCTTGGCGCTTTTGTATGCCTCCCTGGTCTGTAGGGTTCTTTCCCTCTGTGCGATACTCTTCTTCTTCTTAAGGTGCCGAGACCGCTTGTCGATCGTTGGCTCTCATGTTGCCCAGCATATTAACAATCATTGTCTTATTTACAGCCGCACGAAATAGTTCAGTGCTAGTTTTCCCAAACCATTGGCGTAGGTTTTTAAGCCAAGAAGTTGTACGGCGGCCCACACTTATTTTTCCCATTATTTTACCTTGCATGACAAGGTGAAGTATGTCATATTTTTCTGGGTGACGCATTATATGACCAAAGTATTCCAATTTGCGCCTTTTAACCGTGTTCACTACTTCACAACTTTTATTCAAACGTTGCAAAACCCTTTCGTTTGTGACTCTTTCTACCCAACTGATCTTCAGGATACGGCGGTAGACCCACATTTCAAATGCTTCTAGGTTTTTTAAAAGCGATTCTGTCAGTGTCCATGCTTCGACCCCGTAAAGTAGTACTGGGAATATATAACATCGGACAATTCTTATGCGAAGTTCCAAATTTAGATCATGACTGCACAGGATTTTCTTAAATTTCATAAGACTTGTTCTTGCTTTGGCAATTCTACTTTTTATTTCTGTACTAGGGTTCCAGCTTTCATTAATATGAGTACCCAGATATACAAGATTACTTACTCGTTCAATTGAGTCATTACCGATTGTTACGTTATAGTTATTATTATTTACGGCTGCCTGTTTACTAATAACCATAAACTTTGTTTTTCTTGCGTTGAGTTTGAGTCCATATATCGCGCAGAATGCCACCATTCGATTCAATAACGCTTGAAGATGTTCAATTGATCCAGTCAGCAACAAGGTGTCATCTGCGTATCTGATATTGTTCATAAGCATACCATTAATGAGTATTCCCTCTTTTGCGTTTTCCAACACTTCATTTAAGATTTCCAACACTTCATGTGCGATACGCCTCAGTCTAAAACAATTCTTGCAGGAGTTTTGCACCTCCTCGTTCCACCAGTACGGCACCGTATAAGAAGCCTGAGTGCTGCTCGTGCTTGCCTTATGCGCGCGTAATATGGCACCCCTAAGGCCAGGGAAATCAGTGACCTATGATCTATGGGATATTATGACATCCGCAAACCCTCTGATTTCTATGAATTTTAAACTGCTGCGTTAGCCTTATTTTCCATTCACCGGGCTGGAAATTGAACTCACATTCATTATGACGAAGTGATGTGCGAGCCACCTCCCGCCAGGCTATCCGATCGACTTTGGTATTACTTCGCTTAAATGTCCATATTATGTCATTTAAATATTTTTGTTAGGCATTGTGTACTGTCGGTGTTAAATAGTTTTATGAGTTCACCATTATTATTAGCATATTATGCATTGCCCGTTTAAGTGATTTATGATATATGTATTACTTTTTCCAGATCTGGTTTGAACAGTATACATGAGATAGGGTATCCCTGGCGCAGCCTGTTATTTGTTTTAAAAGGTTCTGACAGTTATTCCCAGATTGGTACTCAACCTTCAACTTAGTTTATCCGTATTCTACAAGAGTTAGTTTTGTTAAATTTACCAACTGATTTGGTATCCTAGCTCTTTCAGTGCTCTGAACATTCCTGTTTACAGATTCATAGGCTGCCTTAATTGTAGTCTATAAATGTGTGATGAGTATCAATGCCATATTCCAGTGTTTTTTCTAAAATTTGTCTCAGGATTGCAACCTGATGAATTAACAATTTACCACTTCTGAAACCAGCCTAGTATTTTTCTATTATTTGTTCTCCATTATGTTGCCACACAATCGCAAAATATAGTGAAGGATATTTTATATTATGCTGCATTTAGTAGCGTAATTCCTCTATGGTTAGAGTAGTCAAAAATATCTCCTTTTTTTGTGTAAGGTGCAAAGTATTCAATATTCCAATCACTGGGCAGATATATGTGTCCATATTTCATTTATATAGATACTGCTGTAGTGTCATTATGGTATCATATCGTGGCCACCTTCTTTATATAGTTCAGCTGGGAAATTTGTTTCTGGCTAGTTTTTTAACTTCAAGAATAGTTGGTGATCCCTCTTCCCTCTCATTTGTTTCGCTTACCTCATCTTTTTCGATTTCTAAGTATTCTTCTTATTCCTTTAGTTATATTAAGTACTCAGTTAAAATATTCCACCCATCGATTGAAAAAATATTTCCTTATTGTTACTATAGGACTTATGCATTTTTTTTGTAGTTGTCTCGAATTCTTCTCTGTTAATGTTCAACTGACATATATTATTGCTCTGAATTATTTCTCTCTGTTAATGTTTTCTAAATATTTAAGTGGTTTCGTTTCTGTTGTGTATCCTCAATGTTGCCTAGCTCTCAATGTTGGGGTCACTAGGTAATAGGCCGGGCCGAAAATTTTTTTTTCTACTTTCTCTATACGGCTAGTTGCCAAAAGTTGTGACTAGTATTTATATAATCCTATACCAAATTTGGGCCGGTTTAAAAAATAATTAACCGGGCCCCCTGGCCCTTAAAAATTTTTTTTGGGTCAAATTTTTTTTTCAAATTCTTGTACAAGGGTAGTGACTAAAAGTTGGAACTACTATTTATATAATCCTATATCAAATTTGGGCCGGTTTAAAAAGTAATTAACCGGCCCCCCGGCCCTTAAAGAATTTTTTTGTTAAAAAAAATGCTAGGGGCTATTAAAAAAGCTTCTGTTGTCATATTCTATTGTTAAGCGAAAGAAAGATAATACAGTCGACTGGAAAAAATACTGAAGCTTTTAAATGCCGTTTTAGAAGGTCTAAACTAAATTTTCAAAGATAATACAACGCTGGTCATCGACAAAAATAAAATTCGGAGAGGATAGTTAAGGAAAACAGGCGGCAACTCCAGCGCGAGAATAAAAATTTAAACAAGTCAATTAAAGGGCTATACTGTGATGAAAGAAAATATCAACCCATGGTCTTCGGAAACGCGAGACGAATTATGAAAACTAAAGACCATATAGCTTTAATCGAAGGACCGGTAATTTATATTTTGGGTACTTAGCTCTTAGCCAGTCTTGTGTCATAGATATTGTCGAAGGAACATCTATATTATTATTTACAAAGCCATAATATAGATCTAAGCAGTTTAAGTGTTATGGGATGTGATGGTGATGGTACAAATGTCAATACGGCTGGAAGGTGGAATCATTGGAATTATAGAAAGGCGAGTGCATAAACTATTACAGCGGAATGTATGCCCGTTGCACGCTACTGAACTTGCCTTGCGATATTTGCTGCAAAAACTAGATGCCCACACAAAAGGTCCCTATTCATATTCTGAGCTGATTGGATCCCCTCTTCCCAATTGCGAAAAAATGCCCGTTATTAAATTTAAACCCATAGAAGCTATCCTGCCTCTTGTAAACGAAAATGATCTAAGTCCAGATCAACAGTATTTATTCAAACTATATAATTATATACAGGGTGTTTGGTAAAGAATGGGCCATAGCTTAACCTCAGGTTCCTGAGGTTAAAATAGGCCGATTTAAGCTAACTTACCTTAGTACAAAGTTTATAATAACCGAGATACAGGGTGTCAAAGTTAAACTTTTTTTAAATTTATTATTGAATATTTCCTGACAGGTATAAGATAACAACATGAAATTTGGTATATATGGGGGATTTTTGTGTCGAGAAAACTAAATTCCCTACCAAAAATTATGTATTGCCCAGAGGGCGCCATATACGCCTTTCAGCACTTATTTATTACGTTAATTTTTTTTTATCCCTCACTCTGTATAATTTTGACATTAAAATTTTTATTCTCCTATTAGTTTTACTTAAAAAAGGTATACTTCTTTCATCTCTCTAAACTCAACCGTTTTCGATATAAACGCATTTTAAATCTGCGATACACCATTATTTTTAGCATAATATCATTGTAGTTACACCCGAAGAATAACTTAAAACCATAAAATTATCCAAAAATGTATCGCAAATTTCTTCAAATGGAATTTGCGATGCAATGACATAAATTTGAGAACTGGCACAATTATTATGGCTTCAAGTTATTTTTTGGGTGGAACTACAATGATATTGTGATAAAAATGATGGTGTATCGCTGATTAAAAAATGCGTTTATCTCGAAAATGGTTCAGTTTAGGGAGATGAAAGAAGTATACCTTTTTTAAGTAAAACTAATAGGAGAATAAAAATTTTAATATCAAAATTATACAGAGTGAGGGATAAAAAAATTGAACGTAATAAATGAGTGCTGAAAGGCGTATGTGGCGCCCTCTGGGCAATACATAATTTTCGGTAGGGAATTTAGTTTTCTCGACCCAGGAAACCCCCATATACCAAATTTCACGTTGTTATCTCATACCTGTCAGGAAATATTCAATAATAAATAAAAAAAAACTTTGAACCCTGTATCTCAGTTATTATAAACTTTGTACTAAGGTAAGTTCGCTTAAATCGGCCTATTTTAACCTCAGGAACCTGTGGTTAAGCTATGGCCCATTCTTTACCAAACACCCTGTATAGTTTTCTCCAATTATTATAATAATAATTTGAGATGGAATATGTTCTCAAAGTTTGAGAAGTCCAGAGAAGATGGCACAAACACGTTGGTTCACCACAGCGAACCGCATTCTAAGAGTTTATGTAGCTACAACTGATCCTTGTGAAAGCTTAAAGATTTTAGCTGAGTTTTTATTACAAGATAAGTATATTCTCGTATGAAATTTGAGATAAAAACTCAGTCAGGCATCTATGGAAATTAATACAGGCCTCGAGAGATTTTCCGAGTAATGTCTCATCAATTATCAATAGTTATTTAAGACAATACTTAATTTGCACACCCGGAAGTCATTCAAATTTGTATGTTAACAGATTCACGTTAACGTATTAGAGATGTTGCTGTCAGAAAAATTTTAAAATATAGGAAGGCTGGTATAATAATTGCGTTTTCATAGTATCCCAAATCCCTAAATCAATTTCGATGCAGAAGATTACATACATCTCATAGTGGGCGAGTGGAACTCGCCATGCAGCTACCTCATCGTGATGAGTTCTGGGTTAAATAAATAATAATATACAAAATAATGTTAAATATGTTCATAACAGTTCAATGTAACAACCTTTCGTGCCGAATATTGATTCAAGCAAAGAGCTGCACAGTTCACAGCGCAAAAACAGTAAATAAATATGAATTGTTTACCCCTCTTTTATATTTTTAGTCCTGGAGGCTGGTTAAATTTTTTTAAATCATGATGAAAATTTCTTAACGAGATAGTAGCATCCAAATAGCCCGCCCCAAAAATAAAGAAAACAAAAATAATTTTTTTTGAGGCCCCCGGCCAAAATATTTTAATTCGGCCTATGTTTGGTACACAGTATTAGGACTAGGACCATACACAACTTTTTTTTACTAGCCCGTTTAAAATTTCCCAAAAAAATTTTTTTATGTTTGGCCATGAAATTGTGTACTATGTTTGGCTCAACTTATGTGTGCGAAGCCGCTTTTTCAAGAATAAACTTTATTAAAAATCGGTGCAGATCTCAGCTAACAGATAAATCTCAACTCCCTAATGAAAATCAGTTGCACTGTTGAACTAAACTTATTCCGAACTTGAGGCAGGTTGTACATTTTTTTACATAGGAAACAACTTTTTTAAATAAATTTAAAAATTATCTTTTTGCCCCGAAAATGTATTTATTGGTTAATTGGGTGATTTTAAACAAAAAAGGTTTGTTGTCATTTTTATAAAAAGTTGATAGTTTTCGAATTATATCGAAAATCGCATAGGTACCTACGCATTTTCGAGGCTTGAAAACGCATGTGTAAATTATTAGTGCTCCGGTTGACAAGTGCCTTAAAGTTAAACTTATACATTAAATTTCAATATTCACGGCTTATTTCAATATAGACTGTTGTTTTTTAATTGTTAATTGTCGGGCGTCTCACTTTATGATGCGTCTATGTCGCATGTATACATAATATGTACTTATGCGAAAAATTCCCAACAAATATTTGACATTTACTAAAATTTTATGATATATTATTAACATAGTTTTTTAATAATTTATTTATTCAATTAATTATTGCCAATGTGCTAATTAAATACGCCAATCATGTAGTGCGATAAGCACCACATAGTGCTACGCGCCACCGCGGTAGATTAAGGGTCGAGGACGCGCATTATTAACGATTAAACAACGGTCTAAATTTAAATACATCCCGATTACTCAGCATAATCTTGAAATTGAATGTTTAAGCTTCAATTTAGGCACTTGACAACCTCAAAAATAATAATTTACACATGAGTTTTCAAGCTTCGAAAATGCTTATTTTCGCATTTTACAGATTTTAAGTAAATCGCTTAAACTCAAAATCTATTAACTTTTGAGAAAAGATCTTTTTTTTTAAAGATGGCCCAAAAATTCTAAAAACAGGTATTTTCGGGGGCAAAAAACGTGATATTTTGAATTTGTTAAATGTTAAACAATGTCTGCCTAAAAATTTCGCCCGGTACCCTTTTGATTTGTTATTATGATAGGATGATATTTTTTAACAAGAATCCGCAAAGAAACCGGATCAGCACAACCGGACACAGGTAGCATTAAGTCCGGACCCCGAAAGTGTCATAGGTCTTCGAAACGGACCCTCAGGGAATATAATTGGTGACCCCTGTACTAGGTAATGATCTGGGTCTATAATTGTGCCTCTATAACTTCTACGGTTCATTACCTCTGTTCCATGTCTTAAATAAACTAGAATACCTTGGTCATGTAATTAGAGGACAAAGTATGAGTACCTGAAGTAATGCATTTTCTTGACATACTCCTCCGATACATCCAAAGGTGGGAAACTATGTAATGTAATGTTAATTTCTAAATTTATATCGATAATTTCCACCTCTACTAGTTTCATCCCATTTTACTTCACAACCATCGTTTTCCATCTTTTGCCGGTTATTAGCGCGCTCATCACTGTTTTAATTTTTTGTGTAAATAAAAATAAAAGTTGTCTTATTTCTTATCATTTTTTTCATTATTTATTACTATTATTTTATAAAATAATAATACTTTGTATCAAATAAGCATGGTTTAAACCAAATTAACCTGTTTTAAACAAAAAAACCTGTCATTTTTGGGTTTTATTTGAAAAAAACCTTGGTTTTTGACAACCCTTTACCCAAGTAGGGCTTATGTTAACCATTTCCTCAAATATTTCTCCCATGCATGTGAAGGAAATTGGTCTATAGTTTGTTTATTGTGTATTGTCTTTATCTTTGTTGGTATAAAGACAAAAACAGCAATTTTCTAGAAAAACGTTTTATCTTTAATCAGGATCATAAAGGATTAGTAATAAAAATACAGGATCACTAGACCAGACATTTATTATTACTTGAAAATCATTAAAAACTAAACACAGTCAACATCAAATGAAAAACACAATATCTGAGAACTAATGTATTTATGGAAAGGCACAATTATAAAATTATTGTACAAAATTGCTAACTGCTAGCTGCTAGCAATCCTGAATGGGCACATGCTGTTAAAAATTCCGTGATTTAAATAAAAGCGCGACATCTGACATTTACGTAGATTAAAATTATCACCTCTAAGGTACATTAGAACCCGTGGACCTTTAACTGGTCAGGTTTTGCCAATCCTGCTTTCGTCAGCCACTGGCAAATGTTTTCTCTTTGATCACCTTGCAACTGTAGGACTTCGCCGTATTCAGGGTGTTCGATTACTGTTCCATTACATGCAAATTCCTAAAACAGTAAAGAAAATGTTACAAATATCATATTTGGAAAAAATATCTGTAAGTACACATTAATAATAAAGTATTATAAAGTTTTATACATAAATTATAAATTAACCAAAGATAAAAGCCAATGAGACAGGAAACTGAAGGTACACTATTACTTTCTAGTAGTTAAATCATTCGCGAGCATAACTGTATATGCAGACAGTTACAAAGGGAAATTATTGTGTGCATATGCAGTCGAGTCAGTGAATGGGTTAATTATATTTTTTATTGTCCTGTTTTTTTCTTACATTGTCTCTATTTTGATGTTTTCGCCCTGTGTTAATATCTCAATCTCTTCTTAGTAATATATCATCATTCATCCTCAATACATGACCAGCCCATCAAAGTATATGGAGTATAATGAATCCTGGAGGTGTTAATGGAATGCTACACTGAAACAGTGTTGTTACTGCTGATAGTTTCATATTTGCTTCACTTCGTATCAGCATCCATTGTAATATTTTCTTTGTTGTGATATAGAACAATGTTCTATGTGAGCAAATTAATTATTGCAGACTGCGAATAATATTACAAGACTTTACTTTATGCATCCTTGTCTATCATATTACACTCATAAAGGTTCCTTTTTTCAAAATAATAAATTATAACATATTTTCTTCCATTTGTTGACAAAATCTGGTTTGGCGTTTACAACATTGTTCCAGCATAGCATTCATTTGAATAATTAGCAAAGTTCATTGCTATATCTATATAAATTTCCATATTCTATTTTGGTTCCATCAGCCCAAAGATATTCATAGAATTTTTCTTTAAAAAATTTCTCATTGTTTTGTATTTTCTATAACATTCATAAGTTTTAGAACAGAATATGAAAGTAAGCGAGAAATAGGTTTTGTTGTCCTCCATGTATTATTTCTTAATCTGAATTTTTGAATTACAATTTAATTATGAGTTTTATTTGATATGTGAAGCTCCTCACTGCCTTAACACTGCTTTATCTATACTATTGATTTTGTTTATATTTTTTCCTGTTCTTGTGTGTTAATCTTTTGTCTTTTGTATGTTTATTTCTAGTCCAATCTCCTTGATCACACCTCAATTGTGAATATATTTACTGTTAATATCATTTAGTGCAGTATACTAATGTTTTTAATTCTGAATTCCATCAAAATGCATTGATGTTCTTGAAATTTTAAGAGTAAGTAGGGAATACCTAACAAGTAAGATCTACCCTATACTGAATTGTAATTTTACCTTAGAGGTAGAATCCACCCCAAATGGGGGTTTGGAAAAATATATTCTAAGCAAAAAATGTTCTTTAGAGTCTCTTTGAAAAATCAATACTTGAAGACCTATTCCTGATTAAAAATTTCAATTTTTCTTTGTTTTCAACCAATTTTTCGCAAATAACTCAACTACATTTTATAAAAAATGCTATAAATGGATAAAATTAAGCTTATAACAAATCAAAAAGTTTTTTTTTTGTAATTTTTGCTGCCTAATACAGAGTTATAACTCATTGAAGGTGACAATTTTGAATTTAACAAAGTAATTCAAGATACAATAATAGAAAAACAGTTAATTTTACTAGAAAAATTCATTACATATTTGTTAATAGTCTCCCCTTTATACTATTAACACGTTAATCGCCATGACACCCGACATTTGGGTTTCAGATGCTGTGGTCATATATGCCCCGACACCCATAGGGCAACCTTCACTGCTAGCGTTAACATCAAAGCCTGTAACCCAACTGCAGTGCTTCGAAACACATTTATCTATATGAAAGTGTTTACAGAGGGGCCTGGCAGGCAATACTAGTGAATGATACTTTTTATGTGTTTACTATGATTAAAAATTTTTGAAAAAAGTTATAAGGATTTATGAAAAAATATTTTAATTTTAATTAAATAATGCAAACAGTTTTTATTAATTATACAGAATAATGGTGAACATCAAAAAAACAAAAATTATTACATGCATCACATGAAAATTTTGATTTTGGTCCCTTCTTCTGAACAGTTTTTCTGCCTTCTTCAGCGCTTATTTTCGCGTAATTTTCTACACATTTTCGACGATCTTTTGAAGCAACTTCATGTGAAATATGCTTTCTGTTATCATTTTCCGGCACTCTCCGGACATCTACTTCATCGATTTGTAACATACTTACAGCAATGCCCTGTCTAAAATCCGTTAGTGAAATTTTAGCATTTGTCACCGTTTTGTATATGTATTATAAAAGTGTTTACTACTGCTGAGCCAAGTAATATTGCAAATGCAAGTTTTCTATATCACTTAATCCCTTTAAGCAAAGGGGAATAATATCATTTCAACTGATCGGATAGATCTATGAATGACTTACATGAATTATAGTCAACCATAAGAGATGGATTTTCTAGGTCCGTTCCTCTTCTTGTATATTTAGTGGTTGTGTCAGTATGAATAGTGCTTAGGCAAACAATATCATGTTTATTCTGCCATTTTAAAACACATACTTCTGTATTACTTTCCTTTGAGTAAAGGTGTCTACTTGTTTTTTGATTTTTCTACTTTTCCTTATAGTACCGACAAGTTTCAACGAATGGATTGTAGAGTAAATAAAACATCTGCAATTTTAGCACACACACTTGTTAGAATTCGAAAAAAATGACAACCGAATATTCAGGTTTCGCGGCGCTCGGTCGTCAGAAGATCTGAAACCCATAAGTAGGGCGTCATTTTCAAAACACATTTTTAGAGATTTTTTTTAACCTAGCACTTTATAACAGCCAGTATATCATATCCAGTGTAAAAACCTAATGATTTACTAGAAAAACTAAGTTGGGCCTGGGGGTGGGATATTTTTCGCTTCATTTGGGCGATTAACGTGTTAATGCTGCTTCGGAATTATAGCACAGTAGTCTGCTATTTCTTGGGCCTACGGTATACAAGGAAGGTAACAGGGCCAGTGCCAGAAATTGTCACCAATGAGTTATAACTCGGGTTTGTATTAGGCTTACAACAAAAATAAAAACACAATACCTTTGATAACTTATGAACTGCATTTTATCTATTAACAGTTTTTTTTATAAGAAATGTAAAGTTTCTGAGTTATTCGTGAAAAATCAATTGAAAACATAAGAAAAATTGAAATTTTCAGTAACGAAAAACTTTACAAGTATGTATTGATTTTTTGAAAATAAAACATTTTTTGCTTAGAAAATATTTTTTTAACAACAAGAATATTTTCCTTATAAAGCTTCCAATTCCATAGTTGAGGTAGATTCCACCCTCAAGGAAAAAGCACTCTTCGGCCTAGGGTAGATTTTGCAGTTGATGTTACTTCCAAAATTTTATTAAAATCATTGACTGTTGATGGAGATCAGAGGTTATACCTTATTTTTACCGTATCACATTTGACTAATTGTGGAGATGGCGAGTTGTACTAATTTGTTTGTTATTATTATTGGTACTTCTCACATTCAGCGGTCTTATGATATAATCAAAAGCTAGATTGAATAGTGTACGAGCCAGCCCATCACCTTTTTTTAGCCCTTAACTATACAGGGTGATTGATTAGTAGGGTAAAGCTCCGTAGATCCGCTATAGTAATAGATAGCAATAAAAGTTAGTAACAAAAATTTTAGCCACCTTTGAGCTTCACATTACAAAATTAGTTAGAATGTTACAGGGTGTTCAACACAGTGGCAGACCAAACTTATGTTTTTTTAAATAGAACACCCTATATTTTATTTTAAATTCGAAATCCTGTTAACTTCTCCATCACAAAAATATAAAGGTTTGTAATGTTATACAGGGTATTTACAAAGTTATAACCAATTTTGTATGAAAATCGTAACAAGTTCAACCCCCTGTATAAATAAAAATAAGCACAACAGCACTGGTTTAATAATGCCATATTTTTTTATTTATTGTCAAAATTTTTAAGAATTATTGATATTGCTAATTTTCTTTATATCAAATACAGGGTGAGTCAAAACGCAAGTACATTATTTTCTCAGTAATGTTAAATGGAACATTAATGTATTTTATATCCTTATTGAAAAGTACCATTAACATACTTTAATTTTTATATAACATTCCCTATGCCCAAATTTATTAGTTTTCGAGATATTTTCATTTTTCAGAGCAAATTATTTTAGATGTTTAAATTTATCTAAATTTTAAGTAAGCCATGACTGAATTGACAATTGAAGATTACCGATTATCAATCCGGTAATCAATGTAACACTGCAGCAAATAAAGAAATAAAAATAATTTATTAGTAATACATTTTACAAACAAAAACACAACCACTACATGCAACATTTTTGAAACAATTAAAAACTATCTTTTTATGTATATGCAACAAATAAACAAAGAAAATTAGTAATAAATTTTACAAAAAAAAAACACACAAACACAAAATACAATATTTTGTGAAGAACAATTAAACACTACTTTTGTATGTAAATGTAACAATGTAACAAATAAAGAACGAAACATAATTTATCAGTAATACATTTTGCAAAAAAACATGTTTGGAAAAATTAGAAGCTGCTTTTAATAAAATATTTTTAATAATTAATTACATAAGGTGTTCAAAATTATCTCCTAACACATTTATATGTAAGCCTAAAAACGATCATTGAATGAGCTACTTACACTACGGAGCATTTGTAAATTAACACATCGAAATACTCTTTATATTCTATTTTTCATCTTGTTTTCATCCCTTGTTGTTGGAGGTATTTTATAAACTTCATTATTAACGTAACCCCAAAAAAATCAGTCCAGTTTATTAAATTCTGGTGATTTGGGTGGCCACGCTACTGGTCCATTGAAAAATGAAAATATCTTGAAAACTAATAAATTTAGACATAGGGAATGTTATCTAAAAATTAAAGTACGGTAATGGTACTTTTCAATAGTGATATAAAATACAGGGTGTTCCATTTAAAATTACTGAGAAAATAATGTACTTGCGTTTTGACTCACCCTGTATTTGATATAAAGAAAATTAGCAATATCGACCATTCTTGAAAATTTTGACAATACGTTAAAAAATATGGCATTAATAAACCATTGTTGTTTTGCTTATTTTTATTTATACAGGGAGTTGAACTTGTTACGATTTTCATGTAAAATTGGTTATAACTTTGTAAATACCCTGTATAACATAACAAACCTTTATATTTTTGTGATGGAGAAGTTAACAGGATTTCGAATTTAAAATAAAATATAAAGTGTTCCATTTAAAAAAACATAAGTTTGGTCTGCCACTGTGTTATCGAACACCCTGTAACATTCTAACTAATTTTGTAATGTGAAGCTCAAAGGTGGCTAAAATTTTTGTTATTAACTTTTATTGCTATCTATTACTATAGGGAGCTATTGAGCTTTACCATACTAATCAATCACCCTGTATGAGGAAAAGAAAGAAACGAAAGGCAGAATTTACAAAACAACCAATAATGATAATGAAACGACCAATAATGAGATAAGCAGCAGGAAAACAACTTGATAGAGAGAACAAAAACAATGCTACAAACAGCAGATATGAAAATGGATGGTAAGAATGGGACATAGCTAGAAGTACAGATATAATAATGGAGATGCAAGGTGAACATTAATAACTGGGTAAGAAATAGAAAAGTACAAAGCAGCAACCACATAATCCTAACTACTAGGCCAGGTCCTGGAAGTACTTGAGTATGCAAAACCTGAGGACCAGCAACTATGTTCGGATTCTTTTACCTGAGACCTTGAACAATGAAAAACTGAATCTTGGCCAAAGGTGCGATGGTGCCTTGTTACCAACTCCCACCGCCCTATGTTACAGGCAGATAAAAAGCAATATTTCGCAAAAAACATTTTTTTTGTATTTTTTGGGTCACTCTAAGCAAAAAATGTTGTAAGTTTTTTCGAAAAATGCATAGTTTTTGAGATAAACGCGGTAAAACTTAAAATTGCAATTTTTGAACCCGAATATCTTTAGATTAAAAAATAAAATAGCAATTCTGCGTGCAGCATTTGAAAGTTCAAAGTTAAACAAAGCTATAAGCAAACAGTGTTTGAGGGTTTTGTCGCATGTCCACACCGCACCAAGGATTAAAACCGAACGGAACCGACCAGGTAGGACATCCTTGGTGCGGTGCGGACATGCGCCAAAACCATCAAACCCTGTTTATTTATAGCTTTGTTTAACAAGAAAAAAATTAATTTTTAGCAATGCAAATAATCAAAACCGGTATAATTTGACTTGAACTTTCAAATGCTGAAAGCAGAATTGCTATTTTATTTTTTAATCAAGTTATTCAGGTTCAAAAATTGCCATTTTTCGATTTTTTTAACCACGTTTATCTCGAAAACCATGCA
Source organism: Diabrotica virgifera virgifera (assembly GCF_917563875.1). Classification (NCBI taxonomy): domain Eukaryota; kingdom Metazoa; phylum Arthropoda; class Insecta; order Coleoptera; family Chrysomelidae; genus Diabrotica; species Diabrotica virgifera. The sequence goes on from NC_065450.1 coordinate 44,329,635, forward strand.
TTTTACAAAAAAAACTTATAAGAACATTTTTTGCTTAGAATGACCCAAAATAATACAAAAAAACAATGTTTTTTTGCGAAAAATCGCTTTTTGTCTGCTCATAACATAGCGAGGGGGGTAACAAGGCACCATCGCACAGTGGTTCCAAATGCTGAAAACGTGGTCATGAGGCGAAAAAGAAGTCCCTATTTAGGGATTTTCATGTTTACAGTTGTTTTCTCATACTATCGTAGAATCCTAATACGCAGGTATGAGGATCAGACTGGATGTATTCTGGTTCACAACTCAGGAACAAGTGAGCCATGTCCGGGGTTATTTTGACCGGCAGAGAAAGTGAAAAAGAACGCGTATATTGAAAACGCTGTAAAACGTTTTGTAGTTTATCAATTTTATCGTTGTAAAGCAGATTCTTCTTTTTTTAAGTATATACTAATGTAAGATGTAAGTTAAATAAACATTTATTAACAATAAATGCCTTAAATTTGTTAATGCATAAATAGTGAAAATATACTTGAAATAATTAAAATTTTGTAAAGATGCATTCAAAAAGTACAAAATTCTGCATAATTCTGCGACTAATGTTTATTAATCTTAAAATATATAGTAATGAGATCCATAATCACTTTGGTTTAGCTGCCTATGCATGGCTGGCAGTTGTTTAAATACAAAAGTGGGAAATAACGTATATTACATGATTCTGGCGATTGTTGAGTACGTATGGGCAGTTGTTCATAAGTAATAGGTTCTGAATATTGTCCTTCATAAAGAAAATGTATTGGTAATCAGCAGTTTCAAAAATCCCTTATAATATAAAATTTTAAACAAAAATGCGGTTAAAATAAAATTTTAGAATTTATTTTGTCCATATTGGATCCGCCATTTTGTTTAAAAAAAAGTAATGTTAGATTTGTAATCAGCGACCTTAATGTACCAAATTTGACAAAAAATTTTACTTTTTGATTGATATTTTCAATTTCTTTCCGCCATGTTGGATCTGCCATTTTGTTTTTCAGAAAATATAATGTCAGATTCGTAATCAGCGATGCCAAAAACCCTTAGGAACGAAAGTAATTCCAAAATGTATAAACAATATACGCTTTTAAAGGTTCATGACCACGTTTAAGGCATTTGGAACCACTGTGCGTCGGCCAAGATTCAGTTTTTCATTGTTCAAGGTCTCAGGTAAAAGAATCCGAACATAGTTGCCGGTCTTCAGTTGCCGACACATTGGAAAAAAAAAAGACGGTCATGTCTACACAATAAAAAAGAATTATTTGAAAGATTTTTCAGTTGAAACTTTTTTCCAATGTAACCAATCGCATTCTTGACCTGTGCTTGGTGGTGTGAACAGCGCTTGGCTTCACATACTACGAATACGAGGTCTTTCTAAGTATTAACGTACCTAACCTACCCCAAATTGTTTTTGTCTGGGTAAGTTGAGCATTAGCTTAATCATTTGAATACTTCTCTTTCTTTTTTATAGGCTTAATTTGATATTTTTTTATTTTTCTTTTTTATATATTGTTTATTACAAAGCTTGCACTGACTGGCTTTTTGAATTATGAGTAACGAACAGGGGGGTACTTCCCCCCTCAAACCCGCCGAGAACATAGTTTTAGATTCCACATCAAATATTAATAACGATATTTCTAACTCCCATAGCCTATCTCAGAAAACCCATCAGGAACAAAAAATTATCAACCTCTATTCCGAAAAAGATAATTGCCCTTTTTTTGTGTATCTAGAATCAACAAACATACCTGATACGAAAGTAGGTTCGTTTAATGGGATTAAAATTGCTAGAGATATTTTCAATTTAAAATTAAAAGATATTCGAAAAATACATAGTAAAGGCCTGAATAGAATTGCAATTGACTTTATTAATTTTGAATCAGCTAATCAATTTCTAAATAATAAAACTTTGTTAGACAAGGGTTATAAAATTTATATTCCCTTTAATTTTGTTACTTGTAAGGGTACAAATTGATCTCGAGATTGGTGACAAAGAATTGTTGCATTGTTGCAGTACAGGCTCTGACATCGAAATACCAAACGTTAGAAGACTCAATAGGAAGATATTCAAGAATGACATAGTCACGTACGAACCAACAGGCACAGTACTCTTTACTTTTAAAGGTGTAATAATGCCTAAAACGGTAAACTTTTATGGCATGCCGAAACTAGTTAACATCTACGTAGCACCAGTTACACAGTGCTTCAACTGTTTAAGGTTCGGGCACACAAAAACAATCTGTAAGAGTAAAGATCGTTGCATTAACTGTGGTGAACTTGCCCATACTGAAGCATGTAAAGTCAGATGCTTCTTCTGCAAGGGACCCCACAAAGCCACTGATAAGAACTGCCCTGAATTTCTGAGGCAAAAAAACATTAAAGAATTAATGGCATACGAAAATATGACTTTCTACGATGCCAATGAAGCAGTCACAAAGACATGTAGAAAAAGATAAGTTTATTATGTATGCCAGTGACTTCCCAGTTCTTAGGAATAGGAAGTCCAATAATATCCCAAACAATAACGTTAGCATCAACGACTCTGTCACGCTCTTCCAAAGAAGAACTCATAACTTCAAATCCTCCACTACCAAACGCCCATTTCAACAGGTGGTCTCTAACTCAACAAAAGAAGAGTCATTCAAAAAGGGTATGACAAGAAAGCTCATGAAGAAAACCTCTTTCTCCTTAATTCACGCCCCGAAAAATCAACATACTCTCCCTCCCAACAACAAGCCTCAACATCATATAACACAAATACAGAAAAATCCTCATCAAACTCTCGACAAAACTTAGCCTGGCATCCCAGTGCATTGCAACATATTCAACATTCTGACTCAGATACCTTATATAATACCAGAAACGCTTGTCTACATTTTCTCAATAATGCGACATTGGATAATTTAAATATTCTCAAAAATATATTATCCCAGACAAACTTGGACTATATGGACCAAGATTCAAGCTCAGACTTTGACTCTTTATAACTACCTATACACCACAATGTCTCACAACCCAAAACTAAAAATAATACAATGGAATATCAGAAGTGTTAATGCAAATAGGGATAACCTGATTAGTCTAATATTCGAAATGGATCCAGATATCATATTCATCAATGAAACATGGCTTAAGCATGATGCCAGATTTTCTTTAAACTTTTATAACATCATCCGACAATACAGGGATGATGGATTTGGTGGGGTGGCAACATGCATTAAGAAATCCATAAGGTTTTCGACAATCAAAAAATTCAATTCACCTCTAGTTCAATACATAATAATTAGTATCAGTAACCTATACCTTATAAATATATATTCTAGTTCTAATATGGCAATCACTGGCACTTTACTAAACGAAATGGTAGAAGGTATACCCTTAAATAATCTGATCATTATGGGGGATTTGAACTCACACCATCCCGCTTGGGATAAAGGGGTATGCAATAGAGGTGGTAAAGTTATTTTTGATTTTTCCTTTGATAATGACCTTAGTGTTGACTAATGACTAATAAGAACATCAGTGCAATAGATCTTTCAATTGTGAGCAACAGTATGTGTTTGTCTTCCGAGTGGGGTGTTATCCAAGACTGCAGTAACAGTAACCACTTTCCCACATACATTAAATTAAATATAGAGGACCTTAATGGAATATAAAGGCACTTACTTAAACCATACAAAACAAGAAACACTAAAAAAGCTGACTGGAATACCTATTACAAGAACATATTATTAAACAAGCAAAACCTGTCAGAAATCAAAGACTATAAAGACTTCCTTACAGTCATTAACACAGCGGCAGATAAAGCAATCCCTTTCAAAAATTGTGGGGTACAGGGTAGACCCAGGAATCCATGGTGGGACGAAGAGTGTTCCTTATGGATCAAAATACGAAAAGAAGCAATCTCTAATTTTAATAATTCCCCCTCTATAGAAAATTTCATCGAAACAAAACGTATAATCGCTATGACTAGGAGGAACTTAAAAGCAAAAAAGAAATACAAATTTAAAAACTTTTGTGAATCCTTAAACAGAGGATCCAATATCACTTACGTTTGGAATAAAATTAAAAATTTTTCCAATTATCACAATAATAAAGTTGTCCATAATCCGCTAGATAATATTAAATTAGAAATATTAGATAAAATGTCTTCAGTAAACATTGATCCCAATTTTAATATGTCATATGATAACCAAGAAGTTGCTCCCTTTTCAATCCATGAGTATAATTTGGCGTTAAATAATAAAAAAGATTCTACGCCAGGTATCGATGACATATCTTACTTAATGTTAAGAAACCTCCCATTGGTGGCCAAAAACACATTGTTAAGAATTTACAACCTTTGTTTGAGTGGGGGACCTGTTCCTGTGGAATGGAAAAAATTTAATGTAATTTAAAGCCTCAAAAAAATCCTACTTTGTCTGAGAGTTTCAGACCAATAGTCCTATCATCCTGTGTACTTAAAACACTCGAAATTATAATTAAAAATCGTCTGGATTGGTTTATGGAACATTGGATTAGTTTACATTATTTAAAATTAATCAGGTTTCAGGAAAGGTAGAGGGACATATGATAATTTATCTCTTTTACACTCTACGATTTTAGAAGCATTTGAATCTTCCCAAACGGTATTAGCCATTTTTCTAGATATTAAATCAGCCTAAAAATCCAAAAATCTAAACCTCCCCTTGGCTTTAATCAAACTTATCCTTAAAATCCTACAAAATAGACTCTTATATTCAAGAGCTGATGACAGCAATTTTTTGGGACAATACCAAACTTCTAAGGGGCTACCTCAAGGCTCTCCCTTAAGCACCATTCTTCTTAACATATACATTCATGTCCTTTTCTATTTATTCTCTAACGAAGTGAAAATATGTGGGTATGCAGATGATTTAGTGTTGTGTATTAGCGGTAAAGACATTCATAGTATGACAAAAATAAGATCATCCCAGAAATTACAAACACTCAAAATTGGCTAGAAGCTCATGGGTTGTCTATTTCAATTGATAAATGTGAAGCTGTGTGGTTCACAAAAGGTCAACGCAAAACAAACCCTCCTATAATCTCTCTTAATAATAACAATAACATTCCCTTCAAAAATCAGGTTAAATTCTTGGGCATCACTTTTCATAAAAACTTGAAATGGGACCCTCACATAGACAAAATTGTACTTAAAGCAAAGAAAAATATCAACATATTGAGAGCATTATGTGGAGTTTGGTGGGGTGCAGACCCCAAGATTCTAATTATGGTCTTTAATGCTTTGATTAGGTCTCATATGGATTATGGTTCCTTTCTGTTTCGCCCAATTACACAGAAATGTAGCAATAACCTAAATAAAGTATTTTTCGAAGGGCTTAGAGTCTGCCTGGGATGCATGAAATCTACTCCTCGCTTAGCAATCTTAGCTGAATCTGCTCAGATTGACCTGGAACATAGAAGTCTAATACTAGCGTCTAAATTCATATCTAAAATTATCAAAATTAACAATCATCCAGTAATAAAGACGCTTCTTAACCCTTAAACGCCCAAGGGTGGGTAAAAAGTGTCCACCTAATGCGTATTTCCTTGTAACATATTTATTACGTGTTTAAAAATTTTCCAAAAATTATTTATTGTTAAAAAGACAGCCTTTTATCGAATGTTAAATTGGTTCTACCGATATTTTTGAAAATAAAAGTAATATCTTGAGTTAAATATGGGTAGGCATAAAAAGTACACACTTTGTAAAACTTGTAACTAAAGGTTTTTATTTAATTTCTCGTTGGTAGGAACATAATTCATATAATTATCGACGTATAATTACATAATCCACATAATTATCCACCAATGAAGAGGCTGAAAGGAAGAATGTGGAGAAAATCGACAAATCTGAATTACTGGCTTTTACTGGTATGTTAATTTTGATGTACATTGTAATTTTGTTGTAAGATTTGTAAATTGTTTATATTAATATTTTAGAAGATGCAGTGTTTATTAAGCATAAGATTCTTAAGCTTAATCCATTTCCAACAACTCTCAATAAATATATCAGCTATTTTCGAGGTGGACATTTTTTACCCACCCTTGGGCGTACATGGAACCTAAAAAAGGTTGGGCGTTTAAGGGTTAATATACGTAGAAAAATCATAAATAAACCAATTTTCCACAAGGCAAACCTCGTACCTCTTCTTGTAATGGCCCTTGAACAGTTTTCCCTTATCAAAACAAAATACACAAACATCCAAACTTTCCTTGTTATGACTTGGATTTCAACACATTAATCAATCCAATACAAACGTTAAACTGTAATCTTAAGAAAAATGAATCATCAATCAAACAAAAATTTTCAATATTCACCCAAAAGTACAATAGGGATTTCTCCTTTGTATATACTGATGCCTCCAAAAGTAATGGGAGAATAGGTTTTGGAGTCAACATTCCCAACTTTAACAAGTTTTCTTCTAGGCTTCCTGGTGAGATATCTATAACAAAAGCCGAAAATGTGGCAATTTACCAAGCAATTAAAATCATAATATCTAAAGACATCAAGAAGGCTATTGTCTTCTCTGACTCTCTAAATGCTATATCTAAATCTCCCTCAAAACAAAAAATCTCATCTCATCAGCATATAAGAAAGGCTTTGACATTTTAATCTCATGGATTCCAGGACATTCTGACATTCCTGGTAATGTAGAAGCTGATTTACTAGCCAAAATAGGGACAGGCTTAAATATTCCGTTGGCTATGTTATTAGACTCCCAAGATATTCTAAACTCCATAAAGGAAAAAATTATTGCTAAATTTAAAATCAATTGGGAAGCCATGCTGTGGAGGAAAAACTACCAGTATATGAGAATGCAAACCTCTTTTTCCTTTAAGGCATGGTTCTCAACCCTAACATTTAAAAACAGAAGACATATCACCACAATAATAAGAATGAGAACAGGTCATTGCTTAACTAAACAACACATTTTTAAAATCAAAATAATAACAGTCCAGCATGTGAATGCGGGGTAGTGGAGGATTTAAACCATATTGTCTTTGAATGTCCCATTAATGTTATTCCCAACATAGATTTATACACAATCTTTATTTCAATGAAATTCAAAACACCAATCTCAATAGATACAATCTTAATATCCCCTAACGAAAGGTCAGTCAGTGCAATCTTACAGTTTCTTGACTATAATAAAATTAATTTGTAATTTATGATGCTCAACTTTAATTTAATATAATTAATATTTTTGCCTTCCAGTTTCTCCCCTGTGGCGTCGAGTTATTGTTTAACCTTCCTATTACAATTTGTTTACAATCTGTGTTTGTGTTCCCTATTTGTATATAACACCTTAACCTCAAATTTAAAAAGTCAGGAAAAACTGCTACCACCTCACGCAAATGTCAGCGGTTCTGATATAGTTTAGAACCAGATTACATCACGGTCGCCAACAAATAGTGCTGGCGAATCACCTCGTAGCGAAGCCATAAAAAAAGAAAAGAAGAATGTAACCAATCAAAAAAATTTTAACAATTTTGTTCTTTGAAAATCACTTCTGTTAAGTTGAAAACAACTCCAAATAAAAATTCCACAAACCTTAAGTATTCCACAAAACTTATGTATTTTTGACCTGTAGGCCAAAACATCAATAATAAAAAATGTTTACTTATTCCATACCCCTCTAACTTATTTCTATTTAGGTCAGTAGGTCAAACTCATGATCAAGACATAATTAATGGTTTATTGAAAAATAAAGGTTAATCATATATCTACGCTTTAACAGTACCATACAAATCAATATCACAAAGAACAATTATGCCTGGTTGCACCAACAGATCTTAAGCTCCAGCTTAGCTAAGCTCTACTTATAGATAGAGCCTCCTTGAGTATCACTTATGTTGCATCATAATTTTAGATTCTTACCTTATTATCAATTATATCTATTATTATATTATGGTATTCTTATTGTTATATATTATAATTATATTATATTAATTCTTATGATATTCTCGACTTAAGCTTAAGATCTGTTGGTGCAACCGGGTATTAGATACCTAATACCATAATATACCAAAATTAATATAAAATTGTATCAGTTCAAAAACGTGAACTTTCAAAACCTATCTTAGAACTTTGAATAGTAATTAAATTAATTTAAGTTCTAAAATTTCACTGTGATTTTTCCCTTAAGAGGTACAAATCAAAGGGTGCGTTTGGACGACCTCAGAGGCTAGGCAACTGAGTAAGCAGTAATGTTCAGGCAACACCACCGAATGTCAGCCACTCTGAGATTTACTAAGTGTTCCCTATTGCTGCTGGATACAACCACTAAGCCGCTTTGTGCTTACAGTCAGCTGCTGAGGTCATCTGAACACACCCAATATCCTACACTGATGATTATTTTGCATCTTCAATACATCCACTAAGAATAAAAACAAACTTAATGCTCTAATATGCTCAAAAAACAAAAATCCTAAAATATTTTACAGCTACCATTCGGGAAATAAGAAATTCACATCAAGAGTTAACAATAAACAATGTAATCCTACAAATAGTTTGGTTTGACATTTACCTTTTTACATGCCCGAACAATTTTCTTCAGGTCATATTCTTTAGAGAGTCCTTGGACAGTAGTCAGAGTTTTGCGACCATTACGTTGTTGTATTCTTATGTGAACAAGGCCGTCTTGAACATCATCATCTGCACCCTTACTTGCATCAGCAAATGGGTCTGAAAAACACAAATTCAATTAACAATCATTGGCAATGTATCATCGGCAAACGAGTAATTTGTTTAAATTGTCATACAAATTTTCATGTTAATTATAATCTTTACAAAAAGGATAAACCTGTTGTGTGAATGTGTGGTTTATTGGGTAAACGTTTCAGTATTAACTCGAGAAAACAGGGTGTAATCAACAACTTCCAAGAAAAATGTGTCATCCCTAAAATTAGTCGCCATTTTGTCTTTAGGAAATTGTCTAATGTTTAAGATGAACACTTCTTTGATTCAAATGTTACTTACCGAATGTGTTTAGATTCTGGATGGACATACGATATTCAAGAAATACTCTGGAAAATAAAAATTACTGCAAACTGCACTAACTTTATAACCAATTTATGGGTTGCAACTTCTTGAAAATTTCAGTCCGCGCAGCAAATTTTACAAATGAGTCAATTTCACAAATGAAAGAAAGAGGAAGAGGACGAAGATTGGGCGATGACGCTACAAGCAGGTGGACAACTTAAAATTTAAATTTGTGGGATATGGGTCAGACCAAAAATTTATCGTAAGAAGTAATCGTTCTGAATATAAAATTATTGATAGCTCGAAGTGTCAATTAAATCTTTAAATAACTATAAACGTTCAAAAGCTTAAATATTCTATACTTTACTGTAAAAATTATTGATTATTTTAAATTTTTTTTGAGTTGGCTATACTTTTTTAGCTGATTTCCGGTAACCTTGAACTACACAGGACACAGCACAATGGACTTCCTAAGTCTTGACGTCACAAAATTGGGAGGAGCTTATATTTGGCTCCAAACAATTTTGTTTATAATGTTAAACACTCATAAGGAATTTTTAATTTATTATTTACGTGGTTTCTGTGACAAAATAAGACTTTTCATTTAGGTATTTAGTTAAAGAAACGTGCCAATTAAGAGAGTTTTATTCGTTTTTGCCCAGGTGAGTTAATTTAATGCAATGATTAGAACGTAAACAGTTTTGAGGTTATATTTATTTTCAATCACTAAGGAATAAAAACCACCTGAGCAAAAACGAATAAAAATCTCTTAATTAACACGTTTCTTTAACGAAATACCTAAATGAAGTCTTATTTTGCCACACAAAGCACATAAATGAAAAATTCCTTATGACCATTTAACCTTACAAACAAAATTGTTTGGAGCCAATATAAGCTCCTCCCAATTTTGTGACATTTGTGACGTCAGACTTAGGCAGTCCATTTAAACAACAGAACACCTGGATAAATAATTAAACTGTAGTTTTATATTTTTCTTTCAATTCAATACATTTATATGAATCAACGAAGAACATTTAATTATGTGGTTCGAGAATTTATTAATTATGTCCTTTGTTAAGTCCATGCAAATGAAACAAAGAAAAACCTAAACAGACGTTCCTACGATACTTTACAAAACAGGCCATCACTGAAATCACAATTTTTGAGTTTGTTTCTTCCTAACCTGATTTTTTTGACGTATACAAATATTAAATATTGTAACCCAAAATAAAAATACGTTAAAAACTAATTAAAACAATCTTCATATGCAATTAAATTAATTGTTATGCAAATAAAGATATAATTGTGATATCTATATAAAGAATGTGTAGATACAATTTATATACTTTCGACTCAGTAGTTGTTTGTACAGTTTGTAGATGGATTAGATAAAAACATATTTTTATTTTATATCAAAATTTTATACTTGAATGATTTTAAAAAGTTTTCTAAACGTCCGCAACAAATATTTATATCAAATGAGTACCTGGAGAGAAGCTGCGTCTGAAATTAAAACGTTTGTATTTTTGGATCTTGAATCAACAGGTCTGCCCTTATATGAAAATAACAAAACAAGAATAACTGAGCTCTGTTTAACTGCAATACAAGCTGAACATATTCGTTTGGGAGTTTTTCCACGTGTACAGAATAAATTAAACTTGTGTTTCAATCCTTGCAAATTGATTTCCGCAGATGCTGAAAAAATTACAGGTATATTCTTAATTTTCTAGTTAGTATTTAGGTGTCTTATCATAATAGAAGATTATCCAGATAGGTATTTAATTGGTTCTAGATTCTGGATTACTTTGAGGATGTGGTGCCCTAAATACTTATGGGCACTGGTAAGACAAGTACTGAACTACAGTACAACCTCGTTCATCCGGATGTCCGGATCAATCCGGAATGAAAAAATAAAAAAAATAATTTTGATAGTTGTATGTATTTAGGGACACCTGGAAAGAGAATAGACTTTTTTGTAAATAAAACTAATGCTCGCGTAAATGATATAGGGTGTAAATAATATAGTAAGTTATCATTTCACATGTAGTTTTATTAACCTTATTATATGGTCTAGGGACACGCTGGAAAGAGAATAGACTTTTTTGTAAATAAAACTAATGCTTGCGTAAATGATATAGGGTGTAAATAATATAGTAAGTTATCATTTCACATGTAGTTTTATTAACCTTATTATATTTCCGGATTATCCATATTTTCGATTTACCGGATCGCTTCTGGTCCCAGTTAGTCCGGTTAAACGAGGTTGTACTGTATGAGGAATTTTCACTTGTCTCGAAAGTTGCTTGATTTTTGTTACTATATGGTACACTACTTTATATAATTGTCTTCTTTTGATGCTGATATTAGTCCTTCTTCTCCTCATTCCTTGAGCCCTTTTCTGGGTGTAGTGACACACTAAATATTCTTAGGTTGCTATTGGCTGCGATCCTGTGCCATATGGACAGTTTCATGTTTCCCAACAGAGTTTTCATTTGGTCTGCCCATCATGATGAAGATCTTTCTCTTGGTCTTCAGCCTTTCACCTTTTCTTTTAAGACCAATGGTTCCATGGTCCATGTTCTTCTGGATATGTGGCTGAAGTAATTTAGGTATGGTTTTTTCATGAGCATTTTTCAGTGCGTCACAAATGATGAGAAAAAGGTTGAGTCCGTGATAAATACACATTTATGACATTTATTCTAACATGACATTTTAGTTAAATCTGACAGTTGTCACATTTTATTTGCAATTTGGTATAAAAACAAATCAATTTTGTTTATTGCATTTATAAAATGGTATTTTCTTTGATTTGTATAGTCTTATAAATTGTACAGATTAAATTTTTTTTATATAGAATAATATAATATTATTTAATATTATATTATTAGCGCCATCTATTGACAACTAGATTAAATGTTATAAATGTCACCGACGAAATGTAATCAGCGACATGTGTTTTTTTCTGTCACACACAATTTAATGCGTTAGAGAGAAATCGAAAAACTGTGACGCACTGAAAAATGCTCATGAAAAGAACCTTATGCTTATTTTACGTTTTTTAATAGGTTGTCTTTTATATGAAGCTCTTTGAGAATTGACAGATTGTTTTTGTGTTCTGTCCAGGACACTCATAGAATTCTTTTGTAGACCTACATTTTGAAGTCTTCAATCTTACTTCTATCATTTTTTTTGAGAGTTCGTGTTTCAGCTGCATGTATAGCAATGGGAAAATAAGGGCATTGACCAACTAGGCCTGGATCCTACGTACCAAAAAAAAAGTTGATTAATAGCAAGCTGAAAATTTGTTAATAGCTTAACAGTGTCTAGTCAGACAACCTTTGATGTATGGGGACACAGGAACAGGGGAAGTTTTAATTGTGGAACAGGTTAAAAATTTGGAACATCAGAATATGAAAACATCAACTTTTTTTAGTACGCGTTATCCAGGCCTAAACCTGGGCTTATTATTTCTTGCTATGGTTCGATCTTTCCATATTTTAATTAATTTAGTTAGTTGATCTTTAGTCCGAATTCTTGGCTTATTCAGCTTAATTGTTTGGTGATGGTAATAATTTCGACTTAATTTGCTGTTAGTATAAGTGTGTCTTCTACATATCGCAGTTTACTGATTTTTCTGTCTCTTATAGTGATTCATCTATCCGGTCTGTCCCATTGGTCTAGTACTTTCCTCATTAGGTATATATTCAGACTGTATGTTGTATGATAATGGTGATAGTATACAGCTCTGTCTACTTCCTTTCATTGTTTTAAATGCATTTGAATATATTCACACACTATCTTATTCTCTTATATTTCATCTCACATTGGTAAGCACTTCCTCAACAGCAATTGACTTACTAATACAGTATATAAAGAGAGAACTGCAGCAGGAAGATCAGATGACTAACTCCAGGTTTCAATCTCGCCCCTCTCTCTGTTATGACAGTCCTTAGCTTCTACTAGATCATACTCACTTCTAAGAATCAACGACCACAACCAAACATGAAGAGGTACAATGAATGGTGAAGAGTCTATCAGAACTGTTTTTTTTTTGGTAATTGTTTGGTAGTAGAATCTGGCACTTATGATTTTAACGTCAAATTTAGCCTTCATTGATACCCTTAAGGTAGAAATGCATTAGGGAGTTGCGGTCGCTAACAAGACAGTAGACGACTTGAAATTCTCATTATAGATTGAATAAGTCCTCGTCGGGACTGCGACTTCCGAGTGCGTTCATGAAGATTAAAAACAAGAATTTGAGCTAGACTAGTCTAGTCGTATCTGTGGCTCCCTAGTATGTTTCTGCCTTTATGGTCTTATTCATGTGCAGTCTATTGTATTTGGTAATCATCTCTTTCGATTCTTCAGGAATCTGTTTTCAGAAATTGTTTCTACATATCTGTTAACTTTATTCTATTTTCCTGTTGTTTGTTCATCGTGTCTAATATAATCTACAGTTTGTAATTTTGTTGTTTGTTTTCAATTATTTTCTTTTCTGTACTTATATAAGCGATCTACTGTAAGCCAATTTAGGGTAGATCCAATTGCTTTATCTTTCTTTATTTTATGTAGTGTTTCAACAAATTTTGAAGTTTCTTATTTTCTTGCGATTTAGTGTAGATAATTAATTTATATTGTTTATGCATTATTTATATCTAGTGATAATTTTTAGGACTTTCAAATTTTCTTCTCGAAAATACCAAAGCATTTTCTCAAGAAACTGTGTCATCAATAAATAAATTTTTAAATCATAATCCACAACCTGTATGTTTGGTAGCTCATAATGGTCTCAAATTTGACTATCCTCTTCTCAAACGAGAAGTAGATTTAACCAAAGAATCTCTTGATGACAATGTTTTGTGTGTCGATACTTTGGTAGCATTTCGAGAAATTGAAGAACAACAAAATAACAAAAATGCCGAAAAAAGACGATCTAGCTCGGTGGTAGCTGGTGGTGAAGATGCAGTTGATGCAACACGGAGTAAAGTACCAGTTGAGTTTACCGCTAGTTATGATAGGCTTTTGGTTACAGCCTGTGAAACAATTGCAGATGATAAACCTTTATTTAGTGCTGAATCACAAATAAAAAACGAAACTACACCACAGAAACAAATCATTACAAATCGTAGTCTTCTAGGTATTCCACAGGAATCGACTGTTGGTCAAACCATAAAAATTTTAGATTTTAGGTAAGTTTCGTTAATATTTTGTTTTTTTTCCTTGTTGCCGATATGAAGATACTTTCTACTTTTATTTGACTATTAACTCGCATTAACCTTTCCTTGTTATTTGAAACGTTTTACATGTTTGGTATTTCTTTCCTCAGGTAGCTGTAGCTTCCTCCGTGGATATGTTAGTTTTTGCGCTGGAAACCTCAGACTCTTCTAATATTATTGAAAGAAATTTGTCGCATTGCTCCTGTAGTGATCCGATCCTTATAGGCTATTGATTATGTATTTTAGAAAGGAACTACAACGTTAACGGGATTTTATTGTTTCATATAGTCAGTGGACCCCTAAATATGAATTAACCGTGGAGTGCTACCATTTAAAGGCGTGCGTTTTTGAGAAAGGGGTGAATTAGTCCCTAGGCACAGGGCGAATTAAAGGATTTCTATGCACTTTTGGTGCAAAAACATCTACAGGAAAATTGTTCTAGGTTAAATTTACTATCGAAATATCACATTTTAGTGATAAAAGTCAAAAATATTTTTTTTCAAAAATATACTCAAAAGAAAAGCAAGAAAAAAACACGAAAGATAGCAATTTTGTTTTTTGCCCCATAACTTTTTTCCTCGGAGATATAAATATAGACATTGCTTCTCAGAAAAAAAAAACCTCCATCCTTTTCCTTTAAAATGACGTTCAGTAGAAGTCCCTACGATTTATAGTTGTCAAAATATGATTTTTCAAAATTCGCCACTTGGGACATTTTCCTTGTTACTTCGCAAACATTGTTCTGTAACTTTTTTCTACGCAGCTTTAGGCATATGCATTTAATCGGACTAAAAGTCAACTGTCTTTAAAATGGTCTGTAGTAGAAGGCTATATGACTATTTTTAAGTAAGGTATGGTTTTTTAAAGTCTTATAATTTTAATGATCTTTGATATATTTTACGATTATTTTTAAATTTCTCATTATAACTTTCATTATAACATTATTGTATATTTCGGTATATTATATATTGTGCTATAAAAAAGAAAGCTTATTTTCTTTACTTTAAAATGGTTTTTCTACAACTGTGTTAAAAATGCAATTTTTAGCACTCCATAGGAGCGTTAAAAATGCTACTTTAAAGCACTAGTGCCTTAAAATTTTTAAGGCACTGCAGTTATAAGTGAATTGTCAAATTGTGAAACGTCAAAATATTTATATTTAATTTATTAACATTAATATTAATAGTACAACTTGCGCAATTTGAAAAAGGTGGTTTAAAAGGTTTTTTAAAATTTAATTTAAACTGTATTATTGCATTTTTAACACGTTTGTAGAAAAAAACTATTAAAATTTGTTAGGATATACAACAATGAAAGTAAGATGTTATTCTATAGTTGTTATGATTTACGTATTGACAGTATAGGCAGTTTTGATGTAATGTCAAGAAAAATATAAAAATGGAATTTCAGTCAAGTTCAAGTAAAAGTTTTTGTAGATATTGTCCTGTATGAATAAATTATAATTGTTGATATATAAGACGTTTGTAGAAAAAATATTGTATGATATACGTGTTAAAAAATACATTTTTAAGGCATTCATGTGAATTGCAGAATTCGCTTCGCTCATTCTGCAAACTTTCACATGCGTGCCCTAAACGTGTGCTTTTAACACTTATACCATAAATAACTAGTATTGTAAAAAATTATTGGACTATTTTTAAACAAGATATGCTTTTTCAAAGTGTGATATATACATATTTTACACATACACATGCAATAGGTCCCACTAGACCAATTAGCTAAATGTAGACCAATTTACTAAAAATTCCCTCATCCATGGAACAGTAACCAAATATCAGCCCTGCATTCTAGATGCTTTTGCTTGTTTAAAAACTGAACAGATGAAGAGCTGGAAAACACACTGGGAAAGGTACTGTAACATATCAACAACACAATACAGTTTGATACAACCGATTATTCCGGAAAAACCTTGGTATAAGAATTTCACCCTCCCTCGCAAATACATATCCACCATCAGTAGAATTAGATTTGGACATGCATGTTATCCTGCACATTTATTTAAAATAAACATATTAGATTCGAATATTTGTCAAGAATGTGAGGTTAAAAGTGATTTGAACCACATATTTTTTGAATGCAAAAAGCGTAAACACCTAACCAATCACCTAATTAAAGAATTATAGACCAGAACATCCCACTCCCTGTAAATATTCTCTTTATTCTGTCACTGAATAAAAAGAAAATTTTTGACTGTTTGGTATCTTTCTTGTCGGATAGTAAAATATTATTGTAATTAGTTATAGGTATTTGTAAAATATGTTTAAAAAAAATTAAAAAAATAAAAAAAAATATTAAAAAAATAAAAAAAAAAATAAAAACAAGAAACAAAAAAAATAAATAAAAAAATTAAAGAAAAAATCACTAAGAGGATTTAAACCTCCGCGGGGTTGAACCGGGTTGACATCCTATCGTAGTGACAAAAAAAACATAACAAAAAACAAAACAAAAAAAAACTAAAATAAAATACAAAAAAGAATGCATTTATTTTAATATTAATATTAATATTTTTATTTGTAAAATGTATATGTTACAGTTCAAGTTGATTATCCAGTTGGAGTTGACTCCAACTAGTTGGAGTCGACTCTAACGGCTGGTTTCAGTAAAAGTTGATTATAAATATAAAATGAAGATTTATATTCAACATTTACTATTGTTTGTTTTTTAACCAAGAGGAGTGATTCAAATTTACCGCGCCGTAATGCTTGTTTCTAATTGGTCAAACCGCGGGCAAGTTTACTCCACTGTTATTAACTTTTGACACTAATGACATTTCTGAAATTTTGGAACTTCTGTCATTTTATAGGTTAATTAAGTATATCGGCGATTTTTTGTGTTTTCTGCATTATTCCTTTAATTTTTAGATTTTTAGTCCGCTTTTATATAAAAACAGTTGTTTTTAGATCTCTTTAGCGATGTGTTAGTATAATATAATATGTATGGATTATCATCGAAAGCTGATATGATCAACGAAAAAAGAAGATGAATTTGGTGACGTTTCTAGTAACTTTCTTGGGTGTGAATCTGTCTTTTTAGTTTACTCCTCTTGGTAAAAAAATCAACTATAGTAAAAGTAGACTCCAACTAGGAAAAGTATACTCTTCCCAATGCCATTTAGTAAAAGTTGATTCTGATTCACACAAACAGTCGATTCTAGAAATTAAATTAATGTTACTGAATATGTTCAAATTAGTCTAGGCTGTATCGTCGTCCCCGTTAGTGAAATTACTCCGATTCGAATTTTTTGCACAAAATTACTCAAAAAGAGGTCCTTATAACAAATCTACTGGGTGCCAGGCAGTACCTTGATCGATAAATTGTTTAAACAATTTTTTTTAGACAAATTCACAAAAATAATTTTTTCACTTCGAACAATTTATTTTTAGGTCATTTGAGTTATTCTGAGCAAAAAAAGGTATTTTGTGATTTTTCTCTAAAATTGATTGTTGTCGAGTTATACGCGATTTAAAATTTGATAAATGCAAAAATAGCCATTTTCAAGGCTTAATAACTCGGTTAAAATCCATTATTATGAAAGTCAGAAAGTGACCAAATCAAAGTTTATAGCCCCCTGTACAAGATCCAGCAGAAATTTTTGTCACTATTTTATCACTAAGCTTTATCTTTAATTATTAACAATGAGCGCTAAGTGCGTATTAGGCGGCCGTCAATGGTGAGTGCTAAAGAGATGCACCATTTGGGCCGTCCAATGGTGAATCTCACTCGCACTCACATTGACGGCCGCCTCAATACGCGCTTAGCGCTAATTGTTGATAATTAGAAATAATATCTTATTAATGAAATAATGACAAAAATTTCTTCAGGATCTTATAGAGGTAGCTTTAATCTTTGATTTTTTTTAGTTTCTGACTTTCATAATATACAGTGAGCACGTAAAGGTTGGAATAAATTCATTTTCTCGAGAATGGACGATTTTAGAAAGAATCCCGAAACAGGTCAATTTTTATTTTTAAATTACGACTTTTTGGCATATATACCATAGTAGTGACGTCACCCATCTGGGCGTGATGACGTCATCGATGATTTTTTTAAATGGGAATAGGGGTCTTGTGATAGCTCATTTGAAAGGTAATTCAATTCTCTATTCAACAATATAACTAATAACATAATTTTTTATACAGGGTGCCCAATTTTTTTTATTTTCTTGATTAAATTTACTGACATAAAAAGAAGAATGCAAGTATGTAATTTATTTAATTCAAAATACATTTTACTGCTCTCATAAAACAGAATAAAATGTTTATTTGAAAAATAATCATTGCTTTTCGCTTAAATTAAATGTTCAAACTGTCAAGAGGAAGGTGGGTGGCTGCTTTAATACTGAATTTAAGCAAAAAACAATATCTTATTTGTCAAATACACATTATTTCCTGTTTTCTGATAGGAGTAAAATGTATTATGAGTTAAATAAATTACACACATTCTTCTTTTTGTCAAAAAATTTAATTCAAAAAAATATTTTTTGGACACCCTGTATAAATAATAATGTTAATGTTTATATTACTGAATAGAAAATTGAATTACCTTTCAAATGAGCTATCACATGATCCCTATTCTTATTTAAAAAAAACGTAGATGACGTCATCATTCTATAATAGAAATTAAATGTTACTGGAAATAATTATGTTCAAATTGTGATATTTATATTCTAGGCTGTATCGTCGCCTCCGATAGGTAAATTATTCCAGTTCGATTTTTTTGCACAAACTTACTCAAAAAGAGGTCCTTATAACGAATCCACAGAGTGTCAGATGGTACTGTGGTCGAAAAATTGTTTAAACAACTTTTTTAAACAAACTCACAAAAAAAATTCATTTAGGACAATTTTCTTTACATCATTTGGGTCATTCGGAGCAAGGTCAAAAGAGGTCTTTTGTGATTTTTCTGTAAAATTTATTGTTCACACTTGTTTATTGTTATATTTATTTCAAAATACGAAAATGACCATTTTCAAGGCTTAATAACTCAGTTAAAAATTATATTAGTCACCGAAAGTGACGAGAAAGTCACCGAAAGTCACGAGAAAGTCCGAAAGTCACCAAATAAAATTTTAACGACCCCCCTACAAGATACTGAAGAAATTTTTGTTATTATTTTATTA
Organism: Diabrotica virgifera virgifera; assembly: GCF_917563875.1. Classification (NCBI taxonomy): domain Eukaryota; kingdom Metazoa; phylum Arthropoda; class Insecta; order Coleoptera; family Chrysomelidae; genus Diabrotica; species Diabrotica virgifera. Next base: position 44,349,010 of record NC_065450.1, read on the forward strand.
CTAAGCGGTTATTTTTAATTATTAACAATGAGCGCTAGGAGCGTATTGACGCAGCTATCAATGTGAGTGCGAGTGAGATGCACCATTGCACCATTTTGACATTTAAAAATTCAAACTTCTGTCAAACTACAAAAACACTTTTTTAGAATTTATTGCTCACATGTCATCACCACGACAAGGCGAAAGTTCTTCTTCTTGTGGTGCTTTCTACTTTAGTGGAGGTTAGCGACTACACTGGCAAATCTGTCTCTGTCCAATGCGGCTCTAAACAAAGATGTTGAATCAAGGCCGGTCCAGTCTCTGATATTTCTAAGCCATGAAATCTGGCGCCTACCGGGACCCCGTTTTCCTTTAATCTTACCCTGGATGATCAGTTGCGTGAGGCGGTACTTTTCGTTTCTCATTATGTGTCCCAGGTAGCTAACTTTTCTGACTTTAATGATTTTTAGCAGTTCCCTACCTGTACCTATTCTCCTCAGAACATATTCGTTGGTGGTGTGGGTTGTCCAAGGTATTTTCAAGTCACTTCTATAAAGCCAGAGTTCAAAGGCGTCCAACTTGTTCATCAGTATTGTGTTGTGTCCACGCCTCCGTTCCATACAAAAGTATTGACCACACATAGTAATGCAGAAAACGACATCTAAGGCTGATATTAATGCTACTGTTACAAAATAAGCTTTTCATTTTGATATACCCCTGTCGGGCTACCTGTATTTTCGCTCTTGACTTCTTGTTTATAATCAAGTTGATTGTTGAACTAGCAACCAAGATATTTGTACTGGCTTACGTATTCAAGCTGTTGGTGTTTCACATATTTATTGGAAGAGGTAAATTTTTGTTCCTTGATATTTTTATAACTTTGGTTTTCGCAGTATTGATCTTCATCCCCATTTTTTTCACAACTCTCAGTATCCCTATCCAACAGTATCTGCAGACTATGGTCCGAATCAGTCATTAATACTGTGTCATCTGCATAGCGGATGTTATTTACTCTCTGACCGTTTATCCTGTTTCCTTCTGAAGAGTGCGATAAAGAGTTCGCAAATATTACCTAAGAGTAGACGTTAAAAGTATGGGTGATAGCACACAACCCTGTCTAACACCTCGTTGTATTTCAATTGGCCTTGACGTATTACCATTGGTCTTTACGATTGCTGCCTGATTCCAATAAATAGCCTCTATAATTTTAGAATCTCTTTTGTCGACTCCGATGTTGTTCAATCTTTCTATCAAGGTCTTGTGCGTCACCCTATCGAACGCTTTTTCAAAATCTATGAAACAGATAAAAAGGTCTGCTTGCTTATCTTTGTGCCAGAGTTTGAAGACAGAATATTGCTTCTCGTGTCCCCATACCTTTCCTGAAGCCAAATTGTTCTTGACCGGTGACCTTATCACATTTTTTATAATACAGTAGAATCTCGGTTATCCGCCATAAACAGGCCGACGGAAGGGCGAATAAGCAAAAATGGCGGATAATAGGGAGCGTTAAATGAAACACAAGTTGAGCCCTTGATGATTTCCAGTCTCCGATAGGAGTGGCACAAGAAGAAGAAGAAGAAGAAGAGAATCAGTTTAATTTTGACTGACATTGGACATTGTAGATAGAATGATTTAGGATGAACGAAAAAAACTAGCGATTTTCATCTGCCTTGCTGATGTATCTCGTTTTGTTGCTGCCAATACTCGCCACCTTGTAGCATCATAATATCGACAGCTCTTTCTTCTTGTTGCTCGGAATGATCGGCTTATTTTATCTCATCTTAAAAAATTTTTACTCATTCTTTAATATTTTCAAAGTTATATAAATTTGAAAAAAAAATTATTACTTAAATGGAGCGGCGGATAAAACGGAACGGCGGATAAATGAAGGGCGGATAACCGAGACTCTACTGTATATTCTGTTCTGTATGATACGCAAGAAAAGCTTTAGAATGTTATTTAATAGACTTATAAGGCGGAAGTCCTGGCATAATTTGGCATTCTTCTTTTTAGGTAGTGGTATGAAGACTGATTCAAGCCATATTTTAGGGATAGTCCCTGTATTGTAAACATTATTAAATAGTCCAAGAAGAAGGTCTAAGTTTTCTCGTTGATTAACTTCAACAGCTCAGCTGGTTTTTCATCTTTTCCTACAGATTTGTTGTTTTTTAGTTGACGTAGAGCATATTCCAGTTCGGACTTCAGTATTGGAAGACCTTCGTCGTTAGTCTTCCCACATGTTTATTTGTTCTTCAGGGCTTGAAATCATTGAAATCAGTTTGCCTTCTGCGTTGATTAGATTATTTAGTCCTTGTGAATATGTCGTGCTTGTGAATTCCTGAGTTTCTTATACAGATGGAAGTCATCATGTTTTTTTATATAAGTTTTCGATTTCTTCACATTGTTCTGTTATCCATTTTTCTTTTGCAATTTTTATTTTTTGTTTAATGGTTCTATTTAATGCTTTGTACATTGCTTTGTGCTGTTTGAATTTTCTTCTTTTATCCATTAAATCCAATATTTCCTCTGTCATCCATCTTTGCTTCCGTGGTCGCTGTTTTGTGAACATTTCAGTTGCCGTTGCAAGGGCGAGTCTGATTTCCTCCCGAAGGCGAAAGTTAAGGATGTTTAATTATATGAAAGTGTGCTAAAAAACAGTGCGAAAAATTAAAATCCATTTAAAATACATTGTTACTTCAGACACACTTTAAGCCCTTCATGTACTGCTATCTATATTTACAATTTTCACACAATAAAACCTTTACTTACATAATATGAGATAAAGTAGATAAAAATTATTTTTGTGAATTTAACAAAAATTGGTTAAACAATTTTTCGACCGCGGTACCGCGTGACACCCTGTGTATTTGTTATAAGGATGTATTTCTTTGAGTAAGTTTGTGCAAAAAATCGAATCAGAATAATTAACCTAACGGGGACGACGTTACAGACTCTACTAATAAGTAGTTAAAACGGTCAAGACAACGAAACGCACACTCATCAAAAATGCACACTCATCAAAAATGCACTTGAGATTCTCGTATAATCAACATTTACTGAATCGATCCAGGAAGAGTCAACTCCAACTAGTACAAGTTGATTTAAATTTTTAAAATCAACTTTTACTGCTCGTTTCAGTTGGAGTTGACTCCAACTAGTTGGAGTCGACTCTAACTGAGAATCAACTTGAACTGTAACATATACACTATGTGTTCTTGATAAACATTAAGTAGTATAATATATTTATATTTTTTAACATAGTATGTACATTAGCTGTAATGAGTAGGTAAATAAGAAGTAAAAAATTGTAATAATATTATAATAACCAAGTTTCACTAATTGGCAATATCTTTAATACATTTACTTTTGATTGAGACTGGCTGAATGACCATAGTCCAAGCCAAAAAAGAAAAAAAAAGTTTTAACCTAATGTAAAACCTTTTTATTATTAACTTTATGAAAAAAAGTTATTCTTTATAAAATTCTCTGCATAGCTTAAGACATAAGATACAATTATCAGATATAAAATTTTATCAATAGTGTACGAGGTATGTTAAAAATAATATGAATTTCGCTCAAGAGTAAAGTACCTTTATATTTCACAATATCGAAAAGTGTTATTAAGAAAAGTTATTTGGAATTAAAAAATTATGCTATGGTATGCAATTATATTCCTCTAATTAAAAAAAAATAAAAAAAATTTAAATTTTTCTCAAATTACGGATACCCTTGGATATCCTGCGGATATCTTATTTAAAAATAGTCTTACAATTTTTTGCAATACACCATTTTAAAGTAAAGAAAATATGTATTTTTTATTTCATAATGTATATACCTAAATGTACAAGAAAAAAAGTAATAATGAAAAATTTTATAAATAATCATAAAAAATATCAAAAATCATTAAAAGTATAAAACGTTGAAAAGCATTAACTTGCTTAAAATTAGTCGTACAACCTTATACAATAGACCGTTTTAAAGGTAATTGACTTATCTTTCTATTAAGTGTACGATTGCATATACCTAGAAATGCATAGAAAAAAAGTTACAGAACAATGTTTGCCAAATATTGGGCAAACATGCTGTGAGTGGCGAATTTTTAAAAATCCTATTTCGGAAACTATAAATCTTAGAGACTTCTGGCAAACGTCATTTCAAAGAGGAAGGATCGAGGTTATTTTTCACTGAAGCATTTCTTACCTATGTCCCCGTGGAAAAAGGTATGAGACAAAAAACGAAATTGCTTTCTTTCATGTTTTTTTCTGGCTTTTCTATTGAGTAAATTTTTGTGAACAAAAAATATTTTTGACTTTAAAATGTGATATTTCGATAGTTAATTTAACCTGCAACAATTTTCCTGTAGCTGTGTTTGTACCAAAAGTGCATATAACTCACCCTAATTCACCATGTGCCTAGGGACTAATTCATCCCTTTCTCAGAAACGCACCCATTTAAATGGTATCACTCCGCGGTTTTTTCAAATTTAACTGCACTGTACTGATGATGACCAAATAGTCAGAAATGCGTATTTAGGTTGCATTCCATCTTATATACGTATTTTGTTTTTTTTCCTTGTTAAGAGATATGCCGATACTTTTTACCTTTGTTTTTACTATTAACTCGCATTCACCTTGGCCGTAGTGGCCGTAGCGTACTAAAGGGTTCTAGTATGTATGCGAGTTAGAACCAGTAAGTTCTGTCGAAGGTTCCCTACTGTACTGCAGACTATGATTCCGCAGAGTTCGCCATCTCTTTGGGGTATCGATAAGCAACACTTTGCCCCCCGTAGTGTGCTCCTATGCACGATGGTGTTTAGGAATGCACTTTGCATTGTTTTTAAACCAGGAGGAGTAAACTAAAAAAACAGATTCACATCCAAGAAAGTCGCTAGAAAAGTCACCAAATAAATCAAAGCTCAAAACTGAAGAGTTCTAAAAGTAACTGTTTTTTTATATAAATGCATAAAAAATCTAAAAATTAAAGGAGTAACGCAGGAAACACCAATGAAATGCCAATATTGTCAAAATTTCATAAATGCCAATTGTGTCAAAATTTCATAACAGTGGAGCAAACTTGCCTGCGGTAGGACCAATTAGAAACAAGCATTACGGCGCGGTAAATTTGAATTACTCCTGGTTTAAAAACAGCATAGTAGCAGCACAATTCCCTCAGTATTATGATTATGAACCATAATCGTACAGTCGTCATAACTGGCGCATTAAAACATCTGGAGTTAATGATATATACAATCTACAATCACTTTTACATGTTCTCAGTTGATCTGCTTATGATTATTTGGTTATACTTACTTATTTATTTAACTACCTTTAAGTCCTATTTTCCTTATTAGCCATTGGAACAAAGAAAGTTTTTATATTTAGTACTTTTGTATGAATAAATATATATACCACTGTAATCAACTAATTCAAATTCATACTGTTTTTTTTATAAATGATTCGTAAAAACATTAACTTGTTAAAGATTATAAATCATTAAAATTTTATTTAGTGTTGAATCAAAAACAAAGAATGAAACTACACCTCAGGAACAAATTGTCACAAGTAGTAACCTTCCACCTAATCCAAAGAAACCCAAGATAGTTGAACCCAGAAAAAAATTAGATTATGGGTAAGTCTTGTTTATGCATAATATATTTTACACTTCCGAATATCTTAGCGAGAAAGAGAAGGAGTGAGAGAGAGAGAGAGAGAGAAAGAAAGGGAGGGAGAGAAGGCGTGCGTCGTCTCCCCGGTCATCTTTTCCTTACACTTTCCCTTTTTCCCTTCAATCTTGCTCTTACTGACATCATGATTTTTGTTTTTTCCTGTGTTCAGAACCATTCATTATCTTCGCAGTACGGCGTAGTGCGGTCAACCAAAATTTGCCAAAAGTTAAAATATCTGCTGTCAACAAGAAGTATTGTATCGTCTGCATATCTGAGATTATTCACTATTGTTCCGTTATTGATATACCTTCATTGATGTCTTTTAATGTCGCTCTAAGGAGTCTGAACAAAAAATCCCAGAAATTATCCCTGAACGAAAAATCCCCAGATAAAAAATCCGCGGACAAATAATCCCCGGGTAAGAAATCCCCACAAAAAATCCTGGACAATTAATCCCCAAAATTTTTTTTGGACAAAATATCCCCACAAAAAATCCCGGACAAAAAATCCCTAAGAAATAATTGCTGCCGAATAGTTCTCTAGAAGTTTTCCCGAAATTTTACCAAATTTCGAATTCCAATTCTATCTCAAAAATTTCAAATTTTACATGACAAAAAAATGAGTTTTTTCAAAATTGTGGAAGATATGGGGAATGAATTAAGGCTGTGGGAATCATGTTGTAATTATTCGCTTAAATCTTTTGGTCACTCTGATTTGAATAACTATGTTCAAAATACGGCCTATTATATCTGTGTACATCCATGCAAAACTTTTGCCCTATTACGAATGTTTAGCTTTGTTATGAAAACGCAGAACACAGGTTTTTGACATAGCTTTTGAAAGCTTTTGAAGCAGGTTTTATGAAACTGATGACTGAATATTTTTTGGTATTACTAAAAATATTACTACCATACGCCGAACAAATAGTTGGTGACTACCAGTACCAGTGTGATTTCAGGCCTGGAAGATCGATTGTTGATCAAATATTTCCATCCATCCAATGGCACTACAGCCCAAATCGAGCCTTGGCCTCCTTCAATAAGCTTCTCCAATCATTTCGATTTACCGCTGTTCTTTTCCATGAACGCGTTCCCAGAAAGTTCCTGGCATCCTCATCGACTTCGTTTTCCCATCTCTTTTTAGGTCTTCCAACAGGTCTTCTTCCCTGCATTCTTGCATTCAGCAATTTTCTGGGGATTCTACTCTCATGCATGCGGACCACGTGCCCTGCCCACCGTAATCTCTGCAGTTTAGTGTGTTGTGCTAGAGTTGGTTCGCTATATTGCTCGTATATTTCTCTATTATACCTAATTCGCCAGTTGTTATTTTCACTTATTGGGCCCAGTATCCTACGTAATACTTTTCTTTCAAACACATCTAATGCATTGGCAGATTTTTGTGTCACCACCTATGTTTCGCAGCTATAACTTACTATGGGCCTGATTATTGTTTTATATACCCGGAGTTTTGTTTTCCGGTGTACGTCTCGCGATTTGAATATGTGGCCCATCGCAAAATAGGCTTTATTTGCCAGCACAAGCCTTCTATTTATTTCCGGTTCTTCTTCATTGCTTGCAACCAGATCCATTCCTAGGTATGTGAATCTATTCACATGTTCTATATCGTCAATGCAGTGTTATTGCGCCGGTCTATTTGATCTGGTTTGTATGAGTAGTTTTGTTTTATTTGTGTTTATTGCTAGCCCTACTGCTTCTGCACTCTGTTTCAACTCAACGTAGGTTTCTTCCGCTGCATTCATTGTTCTGCTCATTATGTTTATATCATCCGCGTATGCTGCTAATTGGGTAGATTTGTTTGTAAGTATGTTATTTCCGCTTACCGTCAACCGTCTAATTACATATTCAAGAACAAGATTAAAAAGCGTTGGAGCCAGTCCGTCGCCTTGTTTCAGTCCTTGCGTTATCGTAAACGCATCAGTGATCTGTCCTTTAATACATACTTGTGCTTCTGTTTCTGTCATTGTCATTTGCACTAGTCGTATTAATTTTGATGGTATGCCAAATTCTTCCAATATATTAGGTAGAATTGTTCTATCTATTGAATCATAGGCTTGTTTAAAATCTACAAAGAGATTGTAAACGTCCATGTCATATTCCCATGCTTTGGCTAGTATTTGTTTAACTGTAAATAGTTGGTCAATGGTAGATCTATTTTGCCTAAACCCTGCTTGATATTCCCCGATGATTTTTTCCGTGAGAGGTTGAAGTCTTCGATTAAGGATGTTTGTGAATATTTTGTATCCCGAACAAATATTTACTATTAGACAAATGCTTGAAAGGATTGAGAGTATAATTTGGTATAATCAAGACGTGTATCAGATCTTTATAGATTCCAAACAGGTTTATGATTCAATTAATCGTCCAACGCTATATGGAATACAATTTTTACGTACGCACAACTCGACCAAAATTGCCGAGCTGGGCGTACCCAAAAAACTAACTGCGCTAACGCAAATGTATGTAAGTAACTCCTTTGCACAAGTTGCTGCTCCCAGACCAGACATAGCTGCTCGGGGAGAGTCCAGATGCGAGAAGGTGTGTAGGATGGACTGGAAAAAGGTGGAAAGTTGAAGTCTGAGAAGATATGGAGAAAATGGGAGTGAGACAATGGGAAATAGTGGCACAGGACCGACAAACATGGAAGGCAATAGTAAACGGGACAAAGACACTCACTCAAAGAGTTATAACGATATTGATGATAATGATGACTAAACATTTTTGACGTTAAATTTACAAAAAGGAACAGGTTTTTTTGCATTACAATCAAGATTATCGTTTTCAGGACCTGCGGAAAAGGAACAGGTTTTTTTTGCATTAAAATCAAGATTATCGTTTTTAAGACCAGTAGTTATCATCACGAATACGCAATGTTTTGAACATAGTTATTCAAAGCAGAGCGAGCAAAAGATTTAAGCGAATAATTACAACATGATTCCCACAGCCTTAGCTCATTCCCCATATCTTCCACGATTTTTGAAAAAACTCACACTCTTATGTCATGTAAAATTTGAGGTTTTCGACATGGAATTGGAATTCGAAATTACAATTCATGCTTTATCTTACTTGCTATTCATTATTTTCCTGCCGAAAAGAGGTTTCATGGCGATTGCTATCTATAGGTTTGTTCCTACAAAGAATCACAAACTAGTTCATGACAGTTTCTGACTGCTGCACAATACGCATGTGCGAATTCAACCAGTCGCAAACTAGTTTGTGATTTTTGTTGGAACAATATTCTACCGAGCTGGCAAGTTGCCTAAGAGCAGTGCCCAAAGAAAAGAAAAGAAAGAAGAAGAAAGCATTCTGGAAAACGAGGGAAACCACTGGGGAAACCAAAACTTTAACCTTACTATGTACCTTACACCACAACACGAGCAACGAGCACACCTTTAACAAATACTATGGACAGTTATAGTATTTGCTGTCACTCATTGTTTCATAAATTATAACAAAAGTATAAAACACTAAAATACAATATGTACTTAAATCAACAAAATAACCAAAACAAAGGTAAAGGTACCTATTTGATATAAATATAAATAGTTATTTAGTGTGAGCATGTGAGTGAATCAAAATTATACTAATTGCGCATGTCCGTGATTACCAGTTTGCAAAAAGTTCGGAAACTTTTCAAACTGTCAGAAACTAATCTCAAACTGATTAAATATTTCATGGAACAGTGTACTTTGTTGACTAGTAATCAGAGAAAATCTTGTTGGAACGGCGAAATTATTATTGCGCATGCGTCTGACAGTCGGTGACAGTTAGAAACTTCTGTAGGAACAAACTTAATAACTCCTCACCTCATGCACTGAGGCTGAAAAACATTTGCGTCGATTGCATTCATGTGAAAACTTTTAGAGAACTATTCGGCAGCAAATATTTATTGGGGATTTTTTTGTGGGGATTTTTTGTCTGGGGATTTTTTGTCCAGGGATAATTTGTGAGAATTTTTTTGTCCGGCATCATTTGTCCTAGCTTCCCCTTCAAATATCTATTCTGAGCACATATTAAAAAATAGAGGGGATTGTAAACATCCCTGTCGTACACCTCTTCTTATAGGTATCTCTTTAGATTTGTGTTGGTCTACTCGTATTATGGCTTTCTGGTATCGGTATAAATTTGTAATGATTCTCATAACTTGATTATCTATTTCTGTGTTTCGTAATATGTTTGCAAGGCTTCTGTGTTGTATTTTGTCAAAAGCTTTCTTAAAATCAACTAGATATATTATGTATACATTACAGTTGACATCTTAACATCGGTTTATGAGTGTTTGTATAGTAAATAATGCCTCTCTAGTGCCAAACCCTTTTATAAATGTTCTCTCTACCCGAAGTTATCTGTAAGTTGTATCTTTAGACCCCCAATAAATTTATAAAAAACTTATATATACTTTTATTTTTAGTATTAGTTATAAACTGGGAGACGTGTTTTCTCGTCTTACCAAGAAGGCTCCGATCAATTCTCATCAAGCGGATGGAGACGTCCAAATGTTGATCATGTGTGCAGCAACCTTAGGTGATTCTTTCGTCGATTGGTGTAATCAGAATGCTAAGAAATTTTGTGATATTCCTGCGATGGTACCTGGAAAGAAAATAGGAACATAATAAACACTACATCGCTCGTCCGAAAGAAAAGTGTCACAACTCAAAAAACAAGTTTTTCAGGAGAGACAAAAATGCATTTTGTAGATCTTAATTTAACTGTAAGTTTTAACCCTTTCAGACCTGACCTTTTTTTGTTTTTTCTATTGAATCTTCATAACGGAAGATTGTAATAGTCTAAAGTTACATTTTTGACATTTTTGTTTAATAGGTAGTCATTTGACAGAATGTCCATTGTAATGGACATTGGGACTATAACAAGAATTTAGGGTAGTCACATACGATTTTTTTTAATATATTATATAAATATCAAGTAAATGTTAATTAATTTAAATTTATGAGTTTTCCCTTTACAACCAACATTTTTGCATCTGGATGCTCCCTTTTTGTTGCCGTTATCTGGTAAATGATCTATTTTATCTATGCGTATTTCCTTCAATGGTCTAATTTGAACTCTTGGTCGTTTTGGAATGTGAGGAGAATTCTAGGTTGATATTTTGGGACGACCAGTGCTTCTTTTTATGGGTTTTCCCACTTCAATTAGATTGATCTCTCTGATTGATCTTCAATTTGAGACAGCACGTTCAGATAATTGTTCTAATTCATCATCATCATATAAAGAGGACATGAAAATCTCTTGATCTTTTGGATTATCCGAAATAAACCGTGAAACAAAAATATCAATATAGACCTGTTGTTCATTGCAATGGACATCATATTTTAATGCTTGTTATCAACAAAAAACAACAATAAGTTATCTATGTTGACACAGTAGTACATAAATTGATATGTCTACTATTGTATAAAATAATATTTGGTTACATATAATAAATTTACAACTTGAAGAAACATGATATTTACTTACGGTTTCCAGGTATCGTAAATTCGTCAGATATGCTCGCTAAGAGCGGTTCCAGACCCGTCGGCTGGAGAAAGAGGAGGTGGGTTTAGTCGGTAGGCGGCCCGTGATATAGATAGGGCGGGCCGAATCCGACACACCTAGGACACTTTCCCAGACGGTCTTAAGAAGATTCTCACCTCCCAAAAAAAGGTATCGTAAATTCGCCATGTCACACTATCTTTAACAGCACTTAACTTGGCTATGATTCAAACTAAACTAACAAGTGTTGTTTATAGTGTTAACTGAGATATGCAAAATAAAAAATATGTAGTTGTCAGCAATTTACAGGAGTTTAATTTTGTTATACGGTTTACGTAAATGTATGTCCATTGCAATGGACACCAGGTCTGAAAGGGTTTTAAACAGCAACTGGTAAAATTTATAAATTAAAAACGAAGAATATAGATAAGTGAATGTTATGTAAGAAGCAAAACCAAAACAACTATAATCAACTATTTTTAATGGGAATAAGCCACAATTTTACCAAAATATAGATATACAATAAGTATTACATACGAGTTAGTACAAATTTTATATTTTAGTATTACTTATTGTATATCTATGTAATATTAATATTATTTATAATTTAAACATATTAAAGTCAGAATTTGGTATTAGTTTTCTTGAAGGTAGATTAAATGTAAGACCAAATACTTACGATGTCGGGATAGTATCACGAGGTTTTTTCTGGTTTTCCCTCGTGATTTACTATGGAATCTCTAACGCGAGAATTTTACTGTCATCGTTGCATTTGGTTGCCTTTTTAAAGACAGATCACATGCTATGATTTTTTTGTGACGGATATTCTTGAGTTGGGATTGATTTCATGTAATCGAGTGAACTATCTTTTAGTAAAGTCGTCCCAGGAACGCAACTCATAAATATTGGCGATATCATTTTAAAGTCTTCTACTTTAAAATGTATAAAATACGTCTGAGTTGCCAATATAAATGAGTCAGATTAAATAAATTATTAGAATTTTTTTACTTAGCAACAACATTTTTGTTTATTTTAGTAGTATTTTGTATTTTGACAACGAAACCCGATTTGGGCTTCGAAACGTTAATAAAATCATTTTTTTGGTAAAATTGTGGCTTATTCCCATTGATTATAAAAATGCCACAAGGAAATAGCTTCAGAACAACATTAACAAAACAACTATGATATCTGATTTAACAAAGAAAAAAGGTCAACATTCTGAGTTATGTATGTCACTTTTTTTTTAAATATTGGTCGCTTTTTTAAACATTAGCGAACAATACCGAGGACACTTCTCGAAATACAACGGTTTTCGTGATAAATATCAATACGTTCACGTCGAACGTTATAGCATAACTTAAAAAGTGTCATTGTTCTTGAATAAAGATATTCATTTTACCTAAATGAATAATGACACTACCGACATCTTACGAAAGTAAACATCTATGTGACACTTTTCCTGGTAAAAGGATTCTCTGAGTCAATTTAACAAGATAACTGGAGTTATGGATTTTTTGAGTTGTGTCACTTTTCTTCCGAACGAGCGATATATGTTTTTTTAATTATATTTGATGTACATAGGCGTAACCAGGATAATCCTAAGGGGTGGGGGGGTTACAACTACTGGAAAGGGTGGGGTTACAACTACTGGAAGGTCTCCGAGGGGTATGGTGTTAAGCGTATAGAGCTCAAAGTACATCCCAATGGGGGGGGGTTATAACCCCCAAACGCCCCTGGTTACGCCTATGTTGATGTATATATTTAAAAACTTAAAAAGTATTTTATGGATATACAAATTGTAGTCATATTATTTTTACAACAATTTTGCACAAGACTTTTTTTATTTATGTTAATAAGTGACATGTAATGATTAGTTCTATTAGTATATTTATAGACTTAAAAAGTATTTTATGGATATATAGATTGTAGTCATATTACTAGTACAAAAATTTTGCACAAGACTTTTTATATTTATTTTAATAAATGACATATATGTGATTATTAGTTCTTTTATTAATGATTAATTCAATAGACATCAAACGACATTTGAACGCGTGATTTCATTATTTTATTTATTTACCGAACATTCTAAAATCCAAAATTTTTTACCGGTAGTACTGCCAGTCCTATCATATGGACCCGAAACATCGGCTTTTAACAAGAACATAGGTAATTCATAAATTAACTCCAGTGGCGGCTCGTGACCTTAGAGACAGGGTCGGCAAGGTCTTTTTGTCTCCTCATATAGGTATACCATCTAATTAAAAGGCTTAAATCATCATAGAACATTTTTTTGTTTGGTTTACTTGACATTCTCTCTTCTTTCATAGTGTTTCGACAATATGTTTTGATTCTTTTGAGACAAGAGAAATCCCGTTCATTTAAAACAGAAGTTGGTGGTAATAAGAGAATCGATGATCAGTTTGTTGTAATGAATTGCAGTACTTACGATATAAAATTACACATATTTTGTAACTTATCCAACTTTCTGAAAATATTTGGATCAGCGTAATTTTTAAGTAATTTGTAATAATAAATATCTTGAAAATGGCGCTCTTTGCTTTTTTTTTTCTAATTTGATAGGGACATTTTGCACTACAGAAGTACACAATAGAAAATGTAACTTCTTAATAAATTTTTATTTTTGTTTAGTTATTTATAAATAATAACGAATAATAGCTATTTATCAAAAAATTTTAAAACAAAATTAATAATAGACACAAGGAAAACTAACTTTTTGAAGGTTCTGTACTTGTTTTACCTATTAAAAGAAAGTGACTAAAACGCAAGTTCTGGTTTCAACACATGTACAGAATTACCGCCTGTAGGTACCTTTTTTCTGCACGTTTCATGGATTAGTTGTAAACTAGAAAGTTATAAAATTTTGCAAATTAACACAGTCATTGCAAGTTTTATACTTTTGGCAGGGTTATAAAAATGACTAATCCCAAGACAAATAAACTCGACGAAAGATGTTTCTTTTGTTTGTATTTATAGCATCACCATTCTTTAGCTTTTACTTTTAAGTAATAATTCTTGATAACTGAAATAAATATAAATAGTCTAGGGCGCATCTGTTTTGAGATGGACGTTGAGAGGTGACTCAAATTTTTTTGCAGAAATTGCTTGAAAATAACTGAAATAATAATATTTGATTTATCCTCCCACTTAAAAAGGTCCGGAACATTGTTTAAATAATCAAAATGTCAAAAATTAAGGAAAAATTCGATTTTTTTCTTCGTTTTTTGATTATAACTTTAAAAGTATTCATTTCCGAGAAAAGTTGCATTAACATAAAAGTTGCGTGATTAAATTTCCTACAACATAGGATTGGTTAAAAATTTTAAAAATTGTCACTCTTGTTGCAAAATAGCAATAAATGGCGAAAAAACCATAAAAAACAAGTATGTATTCGCATTTTACGTTTTCAACCATTCATGCTACACTTAGGACCTTCATATTTTATTCAGAAAAACTGTATAATATAATAACACAATACTGTAAATTTCATTAAGATCGGTTCAATAGGTTTTGAAAAATAAATTTTGCAATCCAGCTTTCGCAAAAAAATTCATTTTCTCAAAATATCGCAGGCCGCAGGACTAAAAATAAAGTAGATAACAAGTTGAAATTTTTTTATATAGAAGAGTACTGTACCTTTCATTTGCAATTTGCAAAATTAAATTCGATCAACTACCACGGCGTCAGCAATTTCTTTAAATAAACATTAATTTTTGGTGCTACGCGCAGGACAGCGGTGTTCGATTCACACAAGTTGATTTCCACCACAATTTCTTCCAATCTTTATCAATTATATTATTTTCTTCCTCTATATTTTGTACCTCTATAGTTTGTTGTATTTTAATATTTTAATTCCACAAAAATCAAACTAATTTGATTATTGTTTGTGAAATATTGTTTAAACAATTGCATATGTTTAAAAATAATAAACTTTTATTCTCTAAGTTAAAATATATGACCAAAGAAAAAAAAGCTAAAAGATTGCTAAAAAAGTGTTATTTCAAAAGACAGAGTATGTGTTTTTATTTTGCTATAAACAAATTTTTTTATTTAAATCGAAATGTACTAAAAATTAAAATGTATCAATAATTATCAAAGGTCATTGGAATGTCCAATCAGAGCAAACTATCCGCTGTCCGGCGCGTAGCACCAAAAATAATTGTTTATTTAAAAAAATTCCTGACACCGTGGTAGTTACCCGATTTTAATTTTGCAAATTGCAGATGAAAGGTAAAGTATTGTTATATAAGTAGTAAAAAACTCAACTTGCTGTTTGCTTTATTTTCGGTCCTGTAACATTTTGAAAAAATAATTTTTTTTTGCGAAAGCTGGATTGCAAAATTTATTTTGCAAAATCTATTTACCCGGTCTTACTGAAATTCACAGTATTATTTTATTATATCATAAAGTTTTTTAGGTAAAATATGAAGGTCCTAAGTGTAGCATAATATGGTTGAAAAACGTGAAATGCAAATACTTGTATTTTTTATGGTTTTTTCGCTTTTATTGCTATTTTGCAACAAGGGTGACAATTTTTAAAAATTTTAACCAATCCTATATTGTAGGAAATTTAATTACGCAACTTTTAGGTCAGTACAACTTTTCTCGGAAATGAATATGTTTAAAGTTATAATCAAAAAATGAATGAAACCGAATTTTTCCTTCATTTTTTGACATTTTGATTATTTAAACAATGTTCCGGACCTTTTTGAGTGGGAGGATAATTCAAATATTATTATTTGAGCAACTTTCAAGCAATTTCTGCAAAAAAATTTGAGTCACCTCTCAACGTCCAAATGTACTAATATTTTTACAGATGCGCGCTGTTCTAAAACAAAAGTAAGGGCAACTGAACTAACAGGTACGTATCAGAACTTCCGTTGGTATGAAAAACGATAGGATTAATATTAATTTACTGTTTTAAATTAGCTGAGTTTTTATAAACAATATATGATGATTTATATTTAATGTTTATTAAAAATTTTTAATATACACAATGTGTGTTTTTATTGAGCAAGAGGCCCGCATAATTGGGGGGGGGGGGGCGCCTTATTGGGCGCGGGCCCGCATCATAACTGGAACCAGGGCCCGCGGATCTATCAGTACGCTACTGGCTCCAATGGATACGCCATGCGCTCCTCTTCATATAAACCGCTACCGATCACAAACCATACATACTCATAGACGTTTCACGTAAATTGTCAAGGTCAAGACAGCAAATTAGTTACCATTCCAATCCAGAGATGTCGCTGTCAGTAAATTCTCTTGTCATATTTAACAACTGACAGTTGACAATTAAATTAATTTGTTATTTACTTTTTATTTCACAGTTTGTGGCTTAATTATTTTATTATAGTGGTGTTACGTTTTTAATTAGATTTAATCACAATTTTAATCAATTGTATTAACCTCCTCTCCGTTTTTATAAGTAGAATTTTTAGTTTACATTGATCATCCCGTGTTGTGTTTTTCCACAAATATAATAGATCCTGAAACAGTTTATTCCAATAGACAAGTGTGTCATCAACATTTCGGGCCTATATATTTTTGGAAGTTTGTAAAAGATTACAAGGTAATATTTATCTAAACAATCATCCTATAAGATTCTTTCAAAAATTTTCATTCAACTCAACATTACACATCAGTGCTTTCACGTGACACATGGCAGTAGTGTTTAGCATTTTGAAACCAAATTGTCATATTTGAAGTTTTCAGTAAAATATTGAATAAAACATTGAATTGCCTTTCTGTTGTTTTAATTTCCTGCGAAATTTCATCAAAAATCCCGCAAAATTTATAACTTGAAATTCCCACGTAACTAAAATGTGTCAATTTAGTTCCCATTCCAATCAAGAGATGGCGTTAAATCGATCCGAAAGATTAACATGGTCGTGACACGTCTATGAGTATGTATGGTTTGTGCTACCGATTGGAGCACCGAGGCGGAGCGCGCATCGTTGCACGGTCCGGGAGCGCGAACGTATCCACTATGTGGAGAAGTTGCAGGAGCGCGAACATAGTGGATACATGTCTTAAGGTTCCTGGTTTTATGTGACTGTGTTCAATTGTTTAATCTTAGGTATGGTGCCAAACAGTGCCGGATTAACCAATAGGCAAAGTAGACAGTTGCCTAGGGGCCTCGGCCCCAAAGGGGGCCTCGCAGGGCCCAAAATGAAAAAATAATTAGATTTAAATAAAAATTTTTAATAACTCCTATGTTGAAAAATTCAAATATCGCGCAATACCATAAGAGTGATGGTGGACGTATAAAATTACTTTACAATTTTTTTCAATTTTTTTGTTCACTTAGAAAGCCTATGTTGTGAGAATAAGTCGTTAATGAATACCGTTTGGTAGACGGAACAGTACTGAATGAGTTTTGGGCAACAATTTTAGAACTCATCAACGCTGTCAGTAAATCATTACATAGAGAAGAGATTGAACTTGAAACTGCAGTTCAGCTTTTAAAATGATTTTTGGAGTTCTTAAAATCCCAAAGATATCATTTTTATTACTACGAGCAGAACGTCTGCGACCTACAATACTTTGAATATACCGACGAGGGTAAACACACGTGAGCAAGAAAACTACTTTGATGATGCTAATTCCAATGAAGTTTTTGTACAGGGTGAAGAAAAGTTAAAGGTTGAAACTGATCTACCAATTTTGGATAAACTAATTATTGAGCTGAGTCATATCAGTTGACAGGGCCAGCGTACGGGTCAGTAACTCAGTATTTGGTGTTTTTCCAAAACTGAGTGATACTCAAATAAAAGAATGTGCTTCAAAACTACATGAAAACTATTATACTGATGATATTTAACCAGAAATTTAAGATGAACTACTGCAGTTCAAATATTTTATAGTCCATCTTCAGGATTTGCAGCGAAAACAATAATTTATTCCTGCTTCATAGTCTCTTTGGGATATTTTTATGAGAACAAATTCGAATCGAAGTATCGAAATTTGTCAGTAGCTTGTAAGATTTATTTTACGCTAATAGACCAGGGCGCATCTGTAAAAATATTAGTACATTTGAACGTTGAGAGGTGACTCAAATTTTTTTGCAGAAATTGCTTGAAAATAACTTAAATAATTATATTTGAGTTATCCTCCCTCTCAAAAAGGTCCGGAACATTGTTTAAATAATTAAAATGTCAAAAAATGAAAGAAAAATTCGATTTTTTTCTTGGTTTTTTTATTATAACTTTAAAAGTATTCATTTCCGAGAAAAGTTGTACTGACATAAAAGTTGTGTAATTAAATTTCCCACAATATAGAATTGGCTAAAAATTTAAACAATAGTCACCCTTGTTGCAAAATAGCAATAATTGCGAAAAAACCATACAAAAACAAGTATTCTCATTTTACGTTTTTCAACCATTTATGCTACACTTAGGACCTTCATATTTCACCCGGAAAAACTTTATGATACAGTAAAACAACACTATAAATTTCATTAAGACCGGTTTAATAGATTTTGCAAAATAAATTTTGCAATACAGCTTTCGCAAAAAAAATCATTTTTTCAAAATATTACAGGACTGAAAATAAAGCAGACAGCAAGTTGAAATTTTTTTTGCATATAGAAGTGTACTGTAACTTTCATTTGCAAATTGCAAAATTAAAATCAATTAACTACCACGGCGTCAGGAATTTTTTTAAATAAACATTAATTATTGGTGCTACGCGCAGGACAGCTGATAGTTTGCCCTGATTGGGTATTCCAATGACCTTTGATAATGATTGATGCATTTTAATTTTTATTGCATTTCGATATAAATAAATAAATTTGTTTATTGCAAAATAAAAACACATACTCTATCTTTTGAAACAACAAGAAACTAAATTTAATCCATATTTATTTATTATTACATAATTATGTAATAAGTATAATAGTATGTATATTATTCAACGAGCATATTTTATAATGATGGGTATTACTCACGATGATGAAGTTTGCGACACGAGCCGAATGCGAGTGTCGTTATTTATCAGAGTGAGTAATAGCCATTACATGTGAGTAGAATACTATACTTTTTCTACGACCTACTTTTCTTTCCATTATTAGAAAAATTCGTTAATTAATAGAATCGTTCGTTTATTGATAACTACAAAAGGAAAACTAATATATCAAAGGAATACCGCTCGGACAAGGAGGGGTTATCCGAGGTTTTGGAGGGAAAAGACAAAAGTTTCTTAAGGGGCCTCCTAGCCTAGGGCCTCAAGATTCTTAATCCGGGACTGGTGCCAACCTAGCTCAACTACCTTCCTCCGATATCCGGACTAGCGACATAACCCTTGTAGACTAAGAGCCGCTATAGGTGAAATTTCTTAATCATTTTAGGCACGACGGGACCCTATAACTTAAATAGTAGAACCTAAAAGAAAACGTTTGAGCACTGTGCTGTCACTTTTCAGTGGCACATGCGTCTACAGTGGCGCATCAAACTTTCCACTTATGGACGGGATATATAAATTAAAAAATACCCTCCCTCATTACCAGAATTTAATTTTTTTCATTTTTATAAGTTCTATGTGATTAAGACATAAGATTCATCGTAATTTTAACCCACCACCTCCTTCTCCCTGCCCCCACCATCAAAAACTTTATTTTTCGATTTTATTTTTTTTTTTTTGGTGGGATGCAATCAATTTTAAAATTTCAAAAAATTCACAAGGATAGTTAAGGATTTTATAAAACACGTCTATTTTTTATAGACCTGTAGGTTGAGTTTACATAACCTCAAAAAAATTTTTTTTTTGGAAAAAAGTATATAACTTTTTTTCGGGGATAGCTGCAGATCTAATTTTTTCTCAGTCTTGTGTATTTTATCAAACACTATATTTCTAATTTTTTTCAGATTTTTCTGTAACGCTGGTCACCTTCAAAAATCCAAAAAACTGTTTTTTAAGAGGGTTTTGGGGGGTTTGAACGTGTTTTTCTGATTTTTAAATATTCTAAAGGACTCAGTTACTTCAAGTTACATATAACCTATAAAAATAAAATTGATTCGACATATTATGAAGTCTATAAAACAGGGAAAATCCCCCAAAACCCCCCAAACAACAGTTTTTCGGATTTTTGAAGATGGGGAGGCTTACGGAAAAATCTGAAAAAAATTAAAAATATAGTGTTTGATAAAACACACAAAATTAAGAAAAAATTAGACCTACAGCTATTCCTCAAAAAAAGTTATACGCTTTTTTGAAAAAAAAAATTTCTTTTAATTTTTTGAGGTTATGTACACTCTACCTATGGGTCTATAAAAAATAGTCATGTTTTATAAAAGCCTCAGATATGCGTGTGAATTTTTTGAAATTTTAAAATTGATTGCATCCCACCATAAAAAAATAAAAATGAAAAATGAAGTTTTTGACGGTGGGGGCAGGGGGAAGGGGGTGGTGGGTTAAAATTACGCTGAATCCTATGTGTTAATGACATAGAACTTAAAAAAATAAAAAAATTTAATTCTGTTAGTAGGGGAGGGTAACTTTTAATTTATTTATCCCGTCCATAAGTGGAAAGTTTGATGCGCCACTGTCGACGCATGTGCCACTGAAAAGTGACGGCACAGTGTTCAAACGTTTTCTTTTAGGTTCTACTATTTAAGTTATAGGGTCCCGTCGTGCCTAAAATGATTAAGAAATTTCACCTATAGCGGCTCTTAGTCTATTGAGTTACTCGATCCATCCACTGACCATGCGGGCGGAGGTTTAATTAAAATTTGAAAATATTGAAATCAAAATTTCAAATTATTTTTGAATTCTTTTTTCATCACATCCAAAAAGAATGAAATAGATATATCTACATATTATATTCTCAATTTCTATATCTACTTCTACTATGACCACCCATCCCATGACCTACACTTTATAGCGTCGCTTACACCCCGTATACAGCATTCTTATGTAATGCATCTTCTTGTTCCTCTTATTGGGAATTTCAAAAATCGATGAGTTCCTGGAATAGTGACTGTATTTCGCAAGTGTATTTTCGATGTTTTTGAATGTCATCACGCATGCGTCATATTTGGAGGATGGGTACATCAATAAAATGTGACGTAGGGTAGTCGTAGTCGTGGGTAGCAGATTTATGGTGCGGTTAAATTAAAGCACACATGAGTAGGAAATAGTTGTTTTGATCAGGAACTTATTTTTGTTTCTTTATTTTATACTTAATCAGCTTTGAGTTACACTAAATTGTATAATAATAAAAAAGACACAGATAAATGTTTTGGTCCGAGAGCTGTGAGACATTTTTGAGTAGGTATTTTAGGCAACCTGAAAATTTTTCAGGTGACTCTTCCATGATAGCCTTAGACAAAAATGCCGGTCTGGCTGGAGGGTAGCGGTTATTTTTCCCAAAAATCCCCCCCAAAAGTTAAAAAAGGGTAAACATTGTTATTACAAAAAATATCATTGACGTGACTTTAAATAAATTTAAATATTCTAATCAGCCCTATTCTGTAACTTTTAACAAATCGAATAGAAATGACCAAGTCGAATCGTAATTACCCAAAATCGGAATGTTTGATATCTATCGCGTCATTTTTGTGTTTGGATCGGTATTCTGTAACTCATATCGTAATCGAAATCTCTGACTTCTATTTCACGCGGTTCTGAGGAGGTGGCAACCGCGCAGTAACCAGCGAAATTGTGTTCTGTGACCTATTTTGTTACTTGAAATATGACACCGTTGCCATTTCCTCAATGTTTTCATACTTTCTTCATACTATCCTCAAAGTTTTGAGAAGTAAATAAAATATTCGTGTAAATACTGGATGCAAAAAGCTCAAAAGAGGATAAATGGTTTTAAATTAAAGTTAATTAAAATTGATATAAAAAAGAAGATAAACTGATAAATAAAAAAGATAAGTGAAAATAAGAAGTATAAATGCTTTTAAATCAAAGATATTTAAATTGATGTTATTAATTCATTATTATTAATAAATTATTTAAAATTGATATTACTAATAATATGCAATCTTTAAGATTCGATTCCAGTTGAAATAACTGCTAAACAGCTTTTCCCAAAAATGGCATCTTTTCTATAATTTGTTCAGACTATGAGCGTTGACTGATAAATATACAAGTATACTGGTATAATATTTATTTATCAATTAACGCATAAGAAGTCTATCGTATGCTATTCTTGTGCATTATACCATTGATTGCAATTGTACAAGAAATATGCGAACAAAATATGGCAACAATGTGAATGGGAAACATTCAGACGCCAAGTAGCAAATAAATAAGGTTAGGTCCAATTATTCATACTCATACAACATGTCTAAATGAAATATATATAGTTCTCTAAACAAATAACACCACAGACTAAAAATTAAGCAGCTTAAAAAAGGTACAAATACTATAAATAATTATAAATAAGTAGTATGTAATTAATTATTTTTATATATAAAATATAAACGTCAAAACAAAACAAAATGCGCTTGCGTCAACCACAATTCCGATAATCGAAATCTCATCTCGACAGGGTAAATGCTGTCGAAGTGATTTCTATTCACATTACGATTGTAGAGATTCCGAAGTAGTTATGGAATACGGATTTGGACTATTTCTATTCGACTTTGTCACTTCTATTCGATTTTACTGACTTCTATCATCGAAATGAGTTACAGAATAGGCATGAATATAAACAAAATAAACAGACCATGCGATTTGAGGGCGATTTTAACTCTGCAAGATACTTGCATGGGCGCCCCAGGATTATTTTCAGGGGTGCATCTGAAATTCAGAAGATTTCATCTGAATCTGTACATACTATTAACGAGTATAAAATATACAACTATATTTACATGCATAGCTACGTACATTCCTTCCGGACAGGGAGGTGCAATTGTTATTTTGACAGAGTATTTTTTAATATTAAAAATAAATATTCTAAAAAAGACAGGTTTTTTTGGTGAAATTTTCCAACTGCCAGATGATTAAACAAATTACGCGTGTACGTGAATGAAAACAGCTAATTCTTTAACACCTAACGAAAATGGATGAATACTAACAGATTTTGCCAAGGAATTAAAAAATATTAAATTTAAGCAGAGTTTTGTAAAAATTTTAATTGAACATTGGTCTACAGATGAGATGGTGCCTTTTATTGGTAATTTATTAATAAATTTAATTATAATTTATTTTATTCGTATGTTGTAAATAATGATGGTATAGAAATGTCGATCGACGATAACATGACCTGCGAAAATCATGAAGAAGCCCACACGAAGATAGTTCATCACGTATGTAAACTTAATACATTAGCAAATACCAATGTTTTTATTAAAACTTCTGATACAGATGTTTTAATAAATATGCTTGGAAACATGGATCATCTGTAAAGTGATGATCTGGAGATTTTTATGGAGAATGGTACTGGAAATTCTAAAAGGTACATAAATATAACGAAGCTACATACGGAATTAGAGCCATCATGTACGAGTTTGCCTGCTTTCCACGCATTAACTGGATGTGATTATAATTCGTCTTTTTTACAAAAGGGCAAGATAAGACCGTTTAAAATATTAAAAAAGAATGTGTGTGTACTTTGTACGCACGTAAGAAGTTATACTTCTATTATAATATAATTTCAACGAAATGAATATACCTACTTAACAGTTACAATACAAAAAATTAACAATAATTACCAAAATTTAACCAAAACTTAACAATGCCAAATATTAAAAAAAAACGAAAAAAGTATGAATCGTCCGGGAATTGAACCCGCAACCTCGTGAATTCTCAATCTCCGGTCCAATGCTCTACCAACAAGACCATCAAGGCACATACTATTAACGTGTCAGATATACATATTTACACATCACGGTGACAAGTGAAATATAAAAATAGATGTTTTATTATTTTACGCCCAAGGAAGACAAATCCAAAGACACAAAATTATAATAAAAAACCTTTTAAACCACATTTTTCAAATTGCGCAAGTTGTATTATTAATATTAATGTTAATAAATGAAATATAAATATTTTGACGTTTCACAATTTGACAATATCATAACAAAATTTGATCTACTATTTTTAAAACACTTACCAGTGTAAGATTCTTTAGCTTTGAATAAGCGAGATCGTAGATCGTCCCGGTTGATTGTTGTTATCCACAGTTTTCTACGCCTTCGAGCTAATTTTGCGGCACTCATACTAGTCACAGTTTGATGGGCTTTCACATTGACATGCAACAATCATCTCTTCTATGTTAATAAGTCCAAAAATATAATATGAAACTTTTTGTTTGATGTTTCTCTTCCTACAAATTTTAAAACGCAACAACCATACACCATACATAACCAAACCACAGTCCCACAGCTGTGATACAGCTGCCATATTGGATAATTTTTGTCATGTCATTTGAACATCCAATCAGAACAAAGTTGTAATGCGACTGCGCCAGGATCAAAGGTTTTAATCCTATTAAAATTCACCCTCATATGCGCGTAAAGAAGTATAACTTCAAAAAAAAAATTAATTTACCAGAAAGCATTAACGAATCTTGGAGTTGCCCACGTTACCGGTATGCGCGATGAAATTTTCGAAACTTTGGAAGAATTTGTGTGCGAATTTTATGGTACAAAAAATTTATCAAATATCAACACAGCACGATTTCAAACATTCTGCCGAAATTATAAGTCTAATAAGAAAAATGAGCCTTTTAAGAAAATATTGAAAAAGCGTGATCCATCTACTTTGCCTCCGTGCGAAGCCGAAATGAAACAACATCTGTTAAGAACTCAGTACGAGAATTTGGCGAAAAGCATATTTGCAAGTCCCCAGTTCTTTAACACCTAACGGAAATGGATGGAAACTAAATATGGATAAATTAGATTTTAATTGGTTTGAGGGAAATTGTTTGCATCAATCAGTTTATGATGCTATAGTTCAGGGGTCACCAATTAGCGGACCGCGGTCCGCATCCGGACCTTGAGCTACTTTTGTGCGGACCGTCATTAAATTCAGAATATAGCGTTTGGCAATTTTGAAAATGTTTGGCCATGAAATTGTATATTATGTTTGACTCAACTTATGTGTGCGAAGCCGCTTTATCCAGAATGAACTTTATTAAAAATCGGTACAGATCTCAGCTAACAGATGAATATCTCAACTCCCCAATGAGAATCAGTTGCAGCAAACTTAGGGGAGAATGGGGGAATGGGAACCACTTAACTATATTCTTTAATAAAAAACAAATTTTAAGTTATATAAAAAATCGGTCCAGGTTAACAGCTAGTTTAAAATGTTAATTATCCTTCCCTATTATTATTGCGTCAATTTATTTAGTTATGTTAAAGTTATTATGGAATTACTAAAAATAGTGAATGGCTCCAATTGCCCCAATAGGGCAAGTAATAGGAACCACAATTTGTTTTAAGTTTTATCTGTATTAAATTTTTAATTTTTATAACAAAAATAGTAATAAATTGTTTTCAACTCATTTTGTTTAAACAAAAGTCACAGAGATAATCTTTAGCTGTGTCAACCCCCGAACAATCTGCACGTACCCATCGACCACAAGCTGTACAGCGATACCACAGTTCTGCCACTAAACGCCTAATAGTTCCCATTACCCGTTTTGTTTAGAAAATTTTAACCTATGAAAAAAATTACCAAAACCAAGTGATTAAAAAACAAATCACGTGTAGTTATTCTGTAGGTAGTTAAGTTTAGTTTGCATAAAATAGTTTTGAGGAAAACATATTGGGACCAACTTACCGTGAATTTTGTAAACCACGTGTATTATAACGATTACTGCAAAAAGTCTATTATGCTCACACAAGAATCAAGCAACACTGAATAAACATCTGCAACGATGTCGCTGCTTCTCTGCATTGTTGGTAGCGTGTCGCCAGTGTCAGCAAGTATTTAAAAGCGCGTAATTTAAATAAAACTGGGTGGTTCTCATTACCCGATGGTTTCCATTCCCCCATTCTCCCCTACTCCAAACTTCAGACAGGTTGTATATATTAAAAAGTGTCATTTTTCTCACTGATAATTTAATTTTGTAAAGAATGACAAATTTTCTGATTCGGTTTTCTTTGTGGATTCCTGTTAAAAAATGTCCCCTTAAACAAATCAGAAGGGGCGCGGGATGCCGGGCAAAACAATCTGTTTATACAAATTCAAAATTACCTTTTAGCCCCGAAGATTATATTTAAAAAAAGGTCTCTTGTCATTTTTTTCAAAAGTTGATGGTTTTCGAGTTATAAGCGGTTTAAAATCTGAAAAATGTGAAAATACCTACGCATTTTCGAGGTTTGAAAACTCATATGTAAATTATTAGTTTTCAGGTTGCCAAGTGCCTAAATTGAAGTTTCTAAAATCCAATTTCAAGATTCTAACGAGTAATAGGGACTTACTTCAATATAGACCGTTGTTTTTTAATTGTTAATTATGCGAGTCCACTCGACTTGTAAGCCGCCGCACATCGCAATTTATGGTGCGTCTCTGTCGCACTTATTATACATATTTAAACGTACTTATGCAAAAAATGCCCAACAAATACTTCACATTTATTAAAATTTTATAATTTATTATTAACATATTTTTTTCTTATTGATATATTTATTCAATTAATTATTGCCAATGTGCTAATTAAATACGCCAATAAAACAAACGGTTGAAATTGAAATAAACCTCGATAACTCATCAGAATTCAGAATCATGAAATTGAATGTTTAAACTTCAATTTAGACACTTGACGACTGCAAAAATAATAATGTACACATGAATATTCATTCTTTGAAAATGCTTATTTTGCACTTTTGAAAAATGCTAAAAACATATTTTCAGGAGCAAACAAGGTGATGTTCTGGATTTATTAAAAAACGGTTAAAAACAATTTCTGCCTAAAAATTTCGAACTGCACCCTTATGATTTGTTTACCGAATTGGAACAACCAGACAGGTAGTATTAACTCCGGACCCCGGAAGTGTCATAGGTTTTCGAAACGGACCCTCAGGAAATATAATTGGTGACCCCTGCTATAGTTCATCAGCGAACCAAAGAGAATTTAAGATATATTGCTGAAGGTAAGCATCATGTTCTTTTTATAACCGAAATCTTTTTTTTAGTTAACTCAATCTTCTGCTTCTCATTCGTCAATAGGACGCAAACATCTATCGCTCTTTCTCACACTGCTGCTTACCTATAGCACTTTTCATTTAAATGCACGCGTAATTTGTTTAATCACCTGGCAGTTGGAAAATTTCACAAAAAAAAATCTGTCTTTTTAGAATATTTGATGAGCTTGCGTTCAAAAGGGGCTATATCCATTTTTTCCAAATTATGCTTTTTTTGGGATTTTCGGCTAAGTTTTACAAGATGTATCAACTGGCACGTTCATTAGCGTTCAAAACGAGCTATTTATATTTTAAAATCGCTTATAAAGTCGGCATTTTGCATCAAAAGTGGCTATATCCTACTTTTGCGATCAAAAATGGCTATATCCTACTTTTGCGATCAAAAGTGGCTATATCCAATAATTCGTTATATTCAGAAATACGGCAAAATAGTGGTGCATCTGACAATACTGTACTGTGGTCAAGTAAAACTCTTAGGAAACGACTGGAAACTTTTTAATATAAAGGAACTAGATAAAGTGTACAATAAGGTAAAGGGCATTGCTGAAACAAAAATAATTTTTATCACAAAAGACATTCAAAACCAACAAAAGATTGAAGTAAATACACACCTATATTATCGGTTTGCATCTGGAAATAAATCGCGTCAGATGATGCTAAAAAAAGGAAAAGACGATGGGAACCTGGAACATTATAGAGCCCAGAAACTCGTTACCAGATAAGAAGAAACCCAGTCGTACGAAGCTTCTGAAAGAGCTGTTTGGTGAAAATTGGATGTTGCGAGCAGATCTAAAATGGTATAAGGATTTACTTGATTCCGCTAATGCAGACACGGAATCTACTGACAAAGAAGTAGATGAGAGCGAGGAATGTGACTGTTTGGATGAAGAAGCTGCTCTTCACATATAAATATTTTTTGTTTCTCTTGGTTCCTTTTGACTTCTGTATTCCAATTTTATAATAAAAATGTGTTTTCTGGCGTTTTAATTAGTTCTTTTTGAGAATTTTTAAAATTTTGCAATCAAAACTCTCCATATCCAGATTAATAATAATTTTTTTTCAAAAAACGTTAACTCAAAAAATAAAATCAAATTGCATCAAACTACTTTCCTAAAACACTACAAATAAACCTTGTTATCCCCAAGTACCAACGCCAACCGATAAGAAGTTTTTTCGTTTCCTGGACATTTTTTCCAAATATATTAATGGATATAGCCCCTTTTGAACGCATTTATTTTTAATATTAAAAAATACCTTGTCAAAATAACAATTGCACCTCCCTGTCCGGAACGAATGTCCATAGCTATGCATGTATTTATAGTTGTATTTTATAATATAATATCTCATTAATAGTATGTACAGATACAGATGAAATCTTCTGAAGTTCAGATGCACCCCCTGAAAATAATCCTGGGGCGTCCATGCAAGTATCTTTCAGAGTTAAAATCGTCCTCAAATCGCCTGGCCTGTTTATTTTCTTTATATTTGAATATTTAATTTACTAAGTAACGTAAATGATATTTTTTGTAATAACAATGTTTACCCTTTTTTTAACTGTAGGGGGGACTTTTGGGGAAAATAACCGCTACCCTCCAGCCAGACCGGCATTTTTGTATTAGGCTATCATCGAAGAGTCACCGGAAAAAATTTCAGGTTGCCTAAAATACCTACTCAAAAATGTCTCTCAGCTCTTGCTATTTAGTCCATTGAAAAGTTACATTTTACATATAAGCTTACGTTTACATATAAGCTTAAGTTCTAAGTTTATGGGATCGCTACCCTTGTCCCTTGTCCCCCTGCCGTCTTCTTGCATAAAGGGGTGTAAAGAGTTATCGCGCTGTATCTCGTAAACTGGCAACCCTACAGAAAATTTTATCAGACGTTATTTGTAACAAATTAAATTGTTTACAATTTTATTCCTATTACTTTTTATCGTAAAATGGAAAATAAGAAAGCGCTTTTACCAAGAATAACTAAGAATTAAAAAAAAGTAGAAGTAGAAGATGGTATGGTCAGTGGCGGTTCTAGACCAAAAAAACTGGGGGGGGCAAGTCACAATAAATTTTGAGTGTCCGGTTTACAAAAGTGATTATAGTACAAAAGTCCTGTAAAAACTGGGGGTCAGCTGCCCCCCTGCCCCCCTGCCCCGTGCTAGAACCGCCACTGGGTATGGTTTTAAATAAGCAAAAATGACAAAGCAGTAGGTCCAGACCAAATCCCAGCACACAGCTTTAAATGCGTAAATGATAAAACTTTAGACATTATTATAGTAGACTTTTTTTCCAACACAAAACAGGACATATACATGAAAATGGTTGCTCTCCACCTTTTGCGCTATCAGAGGAAAATTGCAGTTGCAGTGTATAATTTGCAGTGAATACAGAACAACAAATAACATAATTAATAAGTCGTATGCTCAAATTATTCTGATACCTCAAAGATGTATGAATATGAATGTGGATGTGTATGTTTGTTACGTTGATTTTAAAAAAGCATTTTTTGACAAAGTAAGACATAAAGAATTAGTACAATTCTAAAGACAAAAACATAGACAAAAGAGACTAAGAATAATAGCAAAACTTTACTGGAGTCAAAGAGCAGAAATTGTAATTGATAACGAACCTAGTTCAAAAATTGAAATCAGGAGAGGAGTTAGGCAGGGATGTATTATGTTTCCAACTAATGACCAATACTATTCAATGTATATAGTGAATCCATTTTTGAAGAAGCGTTACTATCCAGTGGCGCACTCAGAATTTTCCTCTATGGGGGTTGGCTTGGGCGGGGTTCGGACAAAAAATCCTCACAAATTATCTCTGGACAAAAAATCCTTAGACAAAAAATCCCTGGACAAATAATCACCGGGCAAAAAATCCCGGACAAATAATCCCCACACACTTTTTTCGACAAAATATCTCCACAAAAAATTCCCATGAAATATTTGCTACCGAATAGTTCTCTAAAAGTTTTCCCGTGAACGCAATCGACTCAAATGTTATTCAGCCTCAGTGCATAAGAGTTATAGCAATGGCCATGAAACAGCTTTTCGGCACTACAATATTGATTAGTATGTAATTAAGATTAAGCATGAATTATTGTAATTTCGATTACCAAATTTCGAATTCCAATTACATGCTGAAAACTTTTTACATGAAATTTTACATGACAAACGAGTGTGAGTTTTTTCAAATATCGTGGAAGATATGGGGAATGAGCTAAATCTGTGGGAATAATGTTGTAAATATTCGCTTAAATCTTTTGCTTATTCTGCCTTGAATAACTAATTTCAAAACATTGCCTATTATCTGTGTGCATCCACGAAAAATTTTTGCGCTATTAAGAATGTTTAGCTTTGTTATGAAAACGCAGAACACAAGTTTTTGACAGAGCTTTTGAAAGCTTTTGAAGCAGGTTTCTGAAATGTTTCTTGCAGTGAATTGAAACTGATGACAAAAAATATTTTTGGTTATGTATTACTAAAAAGATTACTAGGTACCATACGCTGAAGAAATAGTTGGTGACTACCAATGTAATTTCAGGCCCGGAAGATCGATTGTTGATCAAATATTTACTATTAGACAAATGCTTGAAAGGATTGGGAGTATAATCAAGACGTGCATCAGATCTTTATAGATTTCAAACAGGCTTATGATTCAATTAATCATCCTACACTATGGAATACAATGGTCGAGCTGGACGTACCCAAGAAACTAACTGCGGTAACGCAAATGTGTGTAAGAATTTCTTCGCACAAGTTAGAAGAGGTGGGGAAATATCAAATGCGTTCTGCCTAAATTCTGGACTGAGACAGGGAGATCCGTTGTCTTCATTTGTTGTTTAACCTGACCTTAGAATATGCCATTCAAAGAATTTATCCAAAAATTAAACCAGACAATCATAGCTGCTCGGGGAGAGGCCAGATTGGAGAAAGTCTGTAGGACGGCCTAGAAAAAGGTGGAAAGATGCAGTCAGAGAAGGACTGGAGAAAATAGGAGGAGACAGTGGGAAATAGTGGCACAGGACCGACACATGGAAGGCAATAGTAAACCACTCGAATAGTTATAACGCCATTGATGATGATAATAACTAAATATTTTGACGTTAAATTATCAAAAAGTAACAGGTTTTTTGCATTAAAATCAAGATTATCGTTTTCAGGATCAGCAGTTCTCATCACGAATAGGCAATGTTTTGAACATAGTTATTCAAAGCAGGTACAGGCACATATATCTTCCACTATTTTTTTAAAAAACTCGCACTCGTTTGTCATTTAAAATTTGAAGATTTCGGCATGGAATTGAAATTCGAAATTTGGTAATCGAAATTACAATTCATGCTTAATTTTAATTGCTAATCATTATGTTCGTGCCGAAAAGCGGTTTCATGGCGATTGTTATAGCTCTCACGCACTCAAGCTGAAAAACATTTTCGAGTCGATTGCATTCACGGGAAAGTTTTTAGAGAACTATTCGGCAGAAAATATTTCTTGGGGATTTTTTGTCCGGGATTTTTTTGTGGGTTTATTTGTCCGTGGATATTTTGTGTGGGGATTTTTTGTCCAGGGATAATTTGTGGAGATTTTTTGTCCGGGATTATTTGTCCGGTGATTATTTGTCCTTAGCTTCGCTTGGGCTCCGAAATCTTTTTGTATTGTTTCTGAAAGACAAGTTACATTTTCCTACTATTCTTTGTATTTTTTATATGCTCTGGGAGGAGTTTTAACCCCCAAACCCCCCCTGGGTGCGCCACTGGATACTATCTGAAAGTGAAGGAATAATAATTAACAGAAGAACTATTGACAACATAAGATATGCATAAGAGGACTCCGTGGTTATATCAAGCTCTGCCGTAAAATTACGTGTTTTCGATACAATATTGACTTGGAAGCTGGACACCTAAGGGAGCGTTCAAGTATTACGTAACGCGATTTTTGAAGATTGTTTACCCCCCCCCCCTCCTACGTAACGCACTGTAATGGGCGTTTTACTATTGGGTAACGCAATTTTTGAAGAGTTTCAACCCCCCCTCCCAACCTGCGTTATATAATACTTGAACGCTTAGAAGCCAAAACACATAAATACACTGAAGTCATTTGAACCGTGATAATACAGAAGGGATGCTTAAGAAACGTTTAGACGCCACAATAAATGCGGAGCGGGAATTGTTAGACACTGCGATATATTGTCGCGTTTGATTATAAACTGAAACAACTGGATCGTTACAATAAATTGATACAATCCAACTCCAATTCCGATAAATCGCTGCGATGTACCATTTACACACAACGATAAATTGAAACAACTCGATCGATATCGATAAATTGCTCGGATTTATGCTGCCTTAGAATAGCATGGACACAAGGACACAGAAGAAAACGAACACGGAAGTACCTATTGTGAAGGGACACGTAGTGTAAAGGGATAGCGATATTAAATGCTAATGCTAATAGTGACAATATAGGAAAGATAAGGGGAGGAAGGACTATAGAAAAGAAAGAATGAGAGTGTCATTGTTGAAAATGTTAAGGGACTGGTTTAAATGCAGTTCTATGGAACTCTTTAGAGCAGCGGTAGATGGAGTAAAGATAGTGATGATGATATCCAACCTCCGATTGGGGATTGGGCGACGATATTTAAAGAAAAATAATAACTTTGACTTATTGTAAGTAAATATCGAATTCAAAAATGTTTATGATTTAATGATCAGTGGAATAAGTAATTTTTTTATGGGTACAGTTATATTTTTTCCAAATAAAAATAAATAATTGATTATATCAATATGTTTGTTTTATTTACACATCTTCCAAACGTACACATATTATTTTATCTACAACACTGGACTCAGGTAAACAATTATCTCACAATTCAGTTCCTCGAAAAAACTCAATATTTACTTCCCTAAATTCACCTGCCACCTGCGTGAGATTCTGGTGGTGACTCATCCTCTCGGCAGGCCCTTTACTATTCCCACCTTGCACCTTGCACATGTTTCTTGACTTCGGCCTGTCTTGAGGTGCATGAGTTGTTCGTAGACAGAGAAGACGGTAAAATATAAATAGGGATCATATATTATAGCGTGACGAAGAGGAAAAAGGTGTATAAGCTTTACAACTTGTCGTAAATTCTTTGGTTCGTCATCCTATTATGAATACCGTTTCAATTAATAATAGTTCAAATAAACATTTGAAACTTTTTTTTATAAAAATCTATTAGAACTTGCGTGTAGAAAAAATTAGGAAAACAATTTTTGGTGAAAGTCCAATGTGCTGTCCTGGATGTTCTTTGATTTTTTACAATGTATTATTAAACATATTAAAATATTCAACCTCCGACCAAAGTTTTTTTTTAAATAAATCTGCATCTTTGATTTTTTCAACTCAAATGGGATCCCTCTCTCTTTTTAGTGGTATTTTAAACTTTTGACCATAGCTATTTTAACTAATTCTCCGTTTCTTTTTAACATAGCTATAGACTATGTTCTCTCCAAACTAGACTCCGACACAAGAGGAAAACAATGGACGTTAACCAAACGCCTAAGCAATCTAGAAAATGCCGACGATATCTGCTCATTAGGACAAAGGTTCCAAGACGTGGCTGACCAATTTGAAACACTTTCCACAGAAGCCAATGAAATAGATTTGAAAATCAAAATCAATATTATTAAAACCAAGTCCATGAGAATAAATGCATAAAATTAGAATATCTCGGACATTCACACTTGGAGAGAGGTACAACCACTGGCGAAGCGTCCATGTAACCACTGTTACCATTGGTAACAGTTAAAAATCTTGCAAATAAATATTTTATGACTACTATGAAATAATTCCATTTATATTTTTTACCAACAGAAATATTTGTTAATATAGTACCTAATTCAGTAAATAGCCAACTAGACGCACGAAAATATTGGCGAGATTACATGTGAATACATGTGCATCCGTTGCACGTTATTATATTCTGTTCCCACCTTCTAGTTCTGGTAACGAAAGATGATTCTCGCTATCGTTCGGGACTGAAAATTTTGAAGGAATGACGGCTCCAGAGACGGCGCGGGCACGCTGTGTATATCAGTATTGTAACCATTTTTTAATTTGGTAACGTTAGTTTAGTAGCTATTACAGATTACAGTGTGCGTGCATTTGAACATGGAAGATTGTTGCTGCGTAATCGATCAACTACTTGAAAAGTCATTCTCCTTGTATATTTTTTTTATATATAATTTTGAAGAAAAAAATGAAATTATTGAAGATAGAAGATTTAAAATATAAACACTAGTTTAAAAAATATGTTCTGTTTCCTACTTGTTAATTTTTTATGTTAGTTTTATGGTAAAATAATCTGTTTAGTTTGTTTATTATTTATTGTTATACCTATTACATGCATATAATACATGTATACATAATTACATGCATATAATTTGGGAACAGTGATTTGTTTAATTTTATCTCACAGGATTGAAAACAAAAACTTATATTTGTGAGGTTCAAAATAATTTTTTTCAATAAGATTTTTTCTAGGTTTATTTAATAGAATTATGGAAGTTGGACAAATGCCAGACGAATGGAGAAGCGGTATACTAGTACCTGTCTACAAAAACAAGAGAGCTATACAACAATGTACAAACTACAGGGCTATAAAACTGATTAGCCACACCATGCAAAATTTGGGAAAGAGTGATTGATAGACGGATACGTGAAGAGACCGAAATATCCGAGAATCAGTTTGGCTTTATACAGGGCAGATCAATAACAGATGCAATTTTCATTATAAGGCAGTTGATGGGAAAATACAGGAGTAAAGAAACAAACGCTCATATGGTATTCATTGATCTTGAGAAAGCATATATGATACGAGTTCCTCGAGAGATTCTGTGGTGGGCACTCAATAAGAAAGGAGTCCTTGGTGAATATGTAAAGATTGTGAGGGATATGTATGAGGGAGTAACGACTAGGGTTAGGACAGGTGTGGGAGAGACTGATAAATTTCATGTGAAAGTAGGATTGTACCAGGGCTCGGTGCTTAGTCCGTATTTATTCTCATTAGTTTTGGACCAGATAACAGCGAAAGTACAGGGTAACATTCCATGGTGCTTAATGTATGCTGATGATGTCGTGTTAGTAGGAAATAGTGAAAGAGACTTAGAACAAAAACTGGAACAGTAGAGACAAGCTCTGGAGGAAAAAGGTTTAAAACTTAGTAGGACAAAGACAGATTATTTGGAATGTTCATTTAAAGATGAAGTTACTACAAATAAAATAGTATCTTTGGACGGTGAACTGATTGTAAAAAGCAATAGTTTTAAGTACCTGGGATCGGTATCACAGAGTAATGGAGAAATAGATGGAGATGCATGCAGTAGAATTAGGGCTGGATGGATGAAGTGGAAGGAAGCGAGTGGTGTGCTGTGTGACAGGAAAATTTCAATGAAGTTGAAGGGAAAATTCTATAAAACAGCCATAAGACAGGCTATGATGTTCGGAACTGAATGTTGGGCAGTGAAAAAGAAAGAGAAACAACGAATGCATGTGGCGGAAATGAGAATGCTTAGATGGATGAGTGGAGTGACAAAAAAGAATAAAATTAAAAATGAGTATATTAGGGGAAGTCTAGGTGTGGCACCAATTGATGCCAAAATGAGAGAGCATAGGTTGAGATGGTTTGGTCATGTTCAACGTCGAGACGCTAATCACCCAATACGAAGAATTGCTGAAGTGCAGATTTCTGGAAGAAGTACGAGAGGAAAACCAAAGAAGACGTGGGGGGAGACGATTAGGCAGGACATGTTGGTAAAGAGGATTAATATTGATATGACTCAAGATAGAATTGTATGGAGAAATGCAATTAGGGAAGCAGACCCCGCATAAGGATACGGCAAAGAGAATGATGATGAAGATTTTTTTACATCTAGTTTTGGTAACACTTTGGAAAAAGTCACGCGTCGCCACTGGGTACAACTAGCTCTAATTGATTATGAAGAGAAATATTCAGCATATTCATGAATTTTTCAGCGCAGCTGACCCTAAAGTCCGAATAGTTATGATGATTGGCGATCTCCGTCGCGGAGTTGACACTTGAAAAAGATTCCAGTACAGCTGTTGAATCATCCTCATATCCTTTCCATTAAGACCAATCAATGGTTCTTCTTCTTTGCGTGCCATATCAGAATTATCCGACGTTGGCGATCACCATTGCGAATGCAGTTCTTCTGCAATATGGAATAATTGTCCTGCATTTGATATCTGAGTCCATTCAGGAATGGTCTTTAACCAAGAAACTTGTTTTCTTCCTACACCTCTACGGCCCTCTATTATGCCTTTAAAGATCAGTTGTAATATTTTATATCGACTTCCCCTCACTATATGTCCCAGATAAGACATTTTTCGATGTTTAACAGTCTTTAGCAGTTCTCTACCTTTGTTGACCTTCCTTAATACTTCTTCATTAGTTTTTCTTGCTGTCCAGGGTATCTTCAGCATCCGTCTATGAATCCACATTTCCAATGCTTCAATTCTGTTCATAATCGATACTTTTAGCGTCTACACTTCTGCACTATACAAAAGTACGGACTAAACATAGCACTTAATCATTCTTTGTCTTAGTTCTAAACTGAGATGATTATTGCAAAGAAATGACTTCATTTTCATAAAAGTAGTTTTAGTCGTTGCTATTCTACGTTTTATTTCTATGTCTGGATCTAGTTGGTCCGTTATCACAGTTCCTAAATATGTCATTTTGTGAACTTTCTCAACATGGACTCCGTTTTATTGAAGCTTTGCATCGGGATGTCGGTCACGACTAAACACTAAAAATTTGGTTTTGTTTGAGTTTATTTTAATGCACATTACGATCAAGCAGAATTTGGAGACCTTCAATATTATCTGACAGAATCACTGTATCGTCTGCATATCTAACCACATTAAGTAGTTCCCCGTTGATTTTTATTCCATATGCCTGTCTCTCAAGTACTTTTTTAAATAACTGGTCCGAGTAAACATTGAACAATGTTGGCGAAAAAATTCAATCTTGTCTGACTCCTCGTTGTATGGAGATTTCATCGGGGTAGTTATCTCCAATTTTTACGATAGCAGTTTGATTCCAGTACAAACTTTTAATGACACGAATATCCTTGTCATCTATTCCGATATTTTTCAGTATTTGCATTAACTTTACATGCTGTACTTTATCGAAAGCCTTTTCGAAGTCCACGAAACATGAAAATACATATTTTCTTTGGTCACGGCATTTTTGTAATAGGATGTTAAGCGCAAAAAGTGCCTCCCTGGTTCCCATAGCATTTCTAAAACCAAATTTAGTCGAGGAAATGAAGCTGGAAAAATGGCAAAACCTCGCAATTTTTTCGTCCAGCATCGATTTGTACAAAAATTTGGGATTAGGCTCATTACACCCTCTAGTTCATTTTCTATATTGAGCCGTTGTACTCTTTTGGTTTTTTAAGAGTGAAAACTACCCCTAATTGTAAAAAATTATAAAATAACATTTGAAACTTTAATATTGTCAACATTTGCTTCTTATTAGTTACATAATGATTGTTTTGTGCTTTAAGGTATAATATCACAATATTTCAACCCTTAAAACCACCCTTGTTGGAGCTATATATGAAAAGTTTACTTATCCTAAAAGAATAATTTCGACTTGCATCAATTTACATAAAAATTTGGGGTTACGATCATCTTACCCAGTACTTCATATTCTATATCATGCTCAAGGGCATTGATTATTTTTAGGGGTGTAAACTACCCTTATTGTCAAAAAAAATATAAAAACATTGTAAACTTTAATATAGGTAAAATTTGGTTTTGACTGGTTAAATAATGATTGTTTTATGCTTTAGGATATAATATCATAATATTTCAATCCTTAAAAACCACCCTTAATAACATTGCAATTTTTATAAGTACACAATTTAATGGATCTATACAGAAAAAAAAGTAGAATTAAAGAATTACAAAAACATTTGTTTACACAAAAATACGAATTTACAAATATATAAAAATACACATACAAATAGTTTTTTAGTCATCCAGTATACGAACCGGCTCTGTGGTATTATATAGATACATTGAAAATGCTCTATAAGGGGATTACCCGAATTTTTCGGAAAAAAAAAAATTAGTTTTATAAACATAGCTCCTTCATTTTTGGCCATAAAAAGTTTTTTCAATAATAGTTTTGTAGGCTTTTTGAAGAGTAATAAGACTGTGAAAATTAAATTCCTTAAGATACCTTAATTTTTAATTGAGCTGTGTTTAAAGGGCTCGAATAAGGGGATGTTTGCTCGTAAATACAGTAGAACCCCGTAAATCCGAACCCCGCGAATCCGAACTTTCGGCAAATCCGAACCATCGGAAAGTGAAAAAAATTTAAAAATTCAAGACAAAAACTTAAAACATGTTTATTATACAGAGTAAAGCCAGAAAATTGGACAATGTAGGATTACTAGGACTTTGACATTTAAAATTTCT
Source organism: Diabrotica virgifera virgifera (assembly GCF_917563875.1). Classification (NCBI taxonomy): domain Eukaryota; kingdom Metazoa; phylum Arthropoda; class Insecta; order Coleoptera; family Chrysomelidae; genus Diabrotica; species Diabrotica virgifera. The sequence continues at coordinate 44,387,767 of NC_065450.1, forward strand.
TAAAAATAAATATTATACTTTAATATATAGGTTTATAAAGTGTTCATAAAGGTTAAACACAAACTTACTTTGGTTCTCTCGTAGTCAACTTGAGTCCTAAAATATTGTCCACACTCTTGCGAGAACGTTTGGCTACTCAAAATCACAATGAAAGCTTTGAACTACTAGTTAAGGCTAACTTTCGGATAATCCGAACTTTTCGGAATCCGAACAGGCTGTCCCCCCAATTAGTTCGGATTTGCAGGGTTCTACTGTAGATGTTTTAAACAGCTATATCTCGCTAACTGTTCACTGTAATGAAAATCTATACATAACAAAATTTTACCTATTAAAAAAGCTACAATTTAGTAGTGTATCATTCTTTTCGTATCTCCAGTATTTTCGGAGATATTTTGAAGAAAATGATAAAAAATGCAAATTTGCAAAAAATCAATTTTTCTTAAAACTCCAATTTTTCTAAAATTAGGCCTTTTAAATAGGTCAAACTTCTTGGGTGTATTAATAATATAAATATAAAAGGAATTACAGAAAGGCGAAGACCAATTTTGAGTTACAAGGGTAGTTAGGGGGTTGTTTTCACTGTTTTTTTTTCGTAGAAAAAAATAGGTACCGATATTTTTATATCATAAGTAGCTCAATTTTTATGCTAGAAACTTTTATTATTTTTTTTTGAAAGATCTTATTGTATGCTTGAAAAAAAATCAGGTAAGTTTTCCTGAAAAAATGCAAAGTTTTCCGGTTAATTGGCTTTGATTATTTCAAATTATGCATTTGACGAAAAAAGCTAACCTTTAACATGACGTATCTCGGTTTATATTGATCGTAAAAATATTATAGAAAAACAGTTTCGTTTGTGTCACTAAAAGATACAATTTTGATAATTACAGTTTTTTTGATTAAATGCATATTTTTCGAGTTATTCTTAAAAAACCCTCTAAAAAAGTCGATTTTTCCGTCGAAAAACTGTTACTTTTAACCACGAATAACTCGAAAAATATTATATTTACGAAGACAATGTAAAAAACATTTTTTTCTTAAAATGACTTTTTACATCGATTTGCATGGTTAAAATGTAATAAAAAATTCCCACCCCCGAGATGGGGTGGCAACTACCCCCAAGATTTTAGCGTACAGCAGCATGATATAGAAAATGATCCTTGGACTATTCCCTACCTTTTGTGAAAATTTCAAGTAAATCGATGCTGGACGAAAAAATTGCGAGCGAAAATGCTTCATTTCCTCGACTAATTGGGTATCTTCGAGATCTTCTTCGCATTTGTGTCTAATTCTGTTGTAAAGTATTCTTACGAAAATCTTAGAGTGTGGCTCATTAGGCTAATTAGTCGATATTCTGAGCATTTTCTCGCATTGTGTTTTTTAGAGGTATTGCGACAAAGATGGATTTGAGCCAATCTGTGGGAATCACTCCGGTCTTATATATTGAATTAAAAAGTCTTACTACTCCTTTTATGTTATCATCCTCTATTAGTTTCAGCAACTCAGTTGGTTTATCATCTGGACCACAAGCTTTTCTAATTTTAGCATTATTTATAGCGTGTGCTACCTCGCATTTCATAATTTCTGGGCCGTCAGCGTAGACAGTTTTGGTAGAATTCGGCAATACATATATTATTCCTGTCATCTTCAAATAACTCTGATATAATATACAGCTGCCATTTTGTGCTCTGTGCGTAAAGCAAGTTAAGTCCAAAAATGGTCGAAATTAGCCAATGCACTATCTGTATGTTAGAATTTGATATCTACATGTGTGTATAATTTGTCAAGTCCAATTCCATTTCTAAATTGAGATATTCATTTTTCACAAATTTTTGTTTACATTTTATTAAGTGCAAATTTACAATCTACTCCAATTACAACACAGAGTATTTAGCAAATAGTAGCAAAGTCTTGAATCCTGGCATGCTTTGGGCACCATCCATCGATGGTTCTCCAATACACCTAATCCGTTAGGTCCTCTGGCGCCATGTCCTTTTCAGTCTTCTTCCCACAAGTGGCGGCTGGTAGAGTTGTTGAATAGTTTGACTTTCATGGGCGAAATTTCTTTCTTGGGCTTTGTTTGCCTGTAGTTTAATAACATCTTCGATGAATGGTATCCCAAGGTCATTATGGATAGTTATATTGGAAACGTACCATGGTGCATTCGCTATCATGCGCAGCGTCTTTGATTGAAAAGTTTGCAGTATTTTAGTGTTGCTCGGTTTGCTGCAGCCCCATAACTCTATACCATAACTCCATATCGGCTTTAGTATAATTTTGTATAATAATACTTTGTTTTTTAATGATAACTGGGATCTTTTACCTAGCAGCCAATACATTTGTCTGACTTTTAAATTCAGTTGAGCTTTCTTGGTTTTGATATGGTTCTTCCATGTCAGCTTTCGGTCCAAATGGAGTCCCAGGTACTTGACATCTGATTTTAAGGGGATAGGAATGTTGTTAATATGAACCTGTGGACAGTCGATCCTTCTTGTTGTGAACGTAATTTGTGAAGACTTTTCACCGTTTACTTTAATCTTCCATTTTGTTAACCATGTTTGAAGTAAATTTAAATAGTTTTGCAGTTTGTTAGAAGCTCTATCTGGGTTATCGTCTGATGTAAGGATTCCTGTATCGTCGGCAAATGTGGCCACAGTAATGTCATCATCAGCAGGTATATCAGCGGTGTAGATGAGATAAAGGAAGGGACCGAGGACACTACCTTGAGGTACTCCGGATTGTATAAGATGATATTTGGAAAGTGAGGTATTTACTTTGATTTGGAAAAATCGCTCGCTCAGATATGATTTTAATATCAGGTATATTTCATTAGGCATGTTCTTTTTCACTTTATACAACAGGCCTTTATGCCACACCTTATCAAATGCCTTTTCCACATCAAGGAATACTGCCGCACACATTTTCTTTCCCTCTAAAGTTTCTTTTATATAATTTACAATCCTATGGCACTGCTGTATTGTTGAGTAGTTCTGTCGAAAGCCAAATTGATGGTCAGGTATTAAATTATTTATGTTTATTCTTTCGAGAATTCGTACTAAAAGAAGTCTTTCGAAAATTTTTGACATTATTGGTAGAAGGCTTATAGGACGATAGGAGGAGGGTTCTGTAGGCGGTTTGCCCGGTTTCGCAATCATAATTATTTGTGCGTATTTCCATTGAATAGGAAAGTGACACAGTCTTATCATGCTGTTATATACAATAGTTAGCAGAACTATCGCTTTTCTAGGCAAATGCTTTAGTACATCACCATTAATTAAGTCATAACCTGGAGCCTTATGAGGGTTTATTTTATTTATCGCCTTCCAGATCTCTGTTGGTGTACATGGTTTCAGTGGTAGTGATAATTGACAAGGAGCGTCGAGAAATGTGTATACTTCTTCATCTTCAGCATTGACTTCTGTATGTAGACTAAATACCTGGGCGAGGTGTTGTGCTAATGTGTTTGATTTTTCTTCATCAGTTTTTGCCCAGCTTAGATCCGATTTTCTAATTGGTGGAATAGATGCTATTGGTCTCTTGAATTTTTTGGTCGCTTGCCATAATGAATGGTCATTAGGTGTTAGGTTGGAGATGTAATATTTAAAAGTTTCATTACGGGCCTGGATTAAAGCTGTACGCAGTTGATGTGTTAACCGATCTAATTGTGTTTTATCCCGGGGATTCCTTGACCGCTGCCATTTGGCTCTAGCTCTTCTTTTTTCATTTAAAATTTCTTTAATTTGTAAAGGAATGTTATGATCATGGGTGGTAATTTTTTTATCATCTGGAGTTGACTTCCATGCAGCATCTTGTATTACTTCTGTTAAATGTTGCACTGCTTTTTCTATTTCATGGGGTTCTTTAATTCGATGTTTCAAGTTTATATTTGTGTTAATAATAGCTTGAAATTGTTCCCAGTTGGTTCTTTATTGCAGAGTTTTGCAACAGGTTCCTTCCATATTACAGTTGTACTTAATGTTATGATTATTGCGGTGTGATCTGAACTTAAATCAAGACTGGGTTCTATTTTGTAATGTATATTTGAGATACCTTTGATAACGGCAAAGTCTAGCAGGTCAGGAATCATGTTTTGATCGGTCGGCCAATACGTTGGCTGACCTGTCGAAGGGAAGTTTAAATTATTTCTCTGCGAGCACGCCAATAAATTTCGACCCTTTGGTGTTATAAGCCTCGATCCCCATACGGTGTGTTTGACGTTCCAGTCTCCAGCTGCTATAAATCGGGGTCCTAGTTCTTGAAAAAAGGCCTCGTATTCTTCAATTGATATGGAGTGTCTAGGAGGACAGTAAATTGCTGCAATGGCAAGTAATGGCCATGTAAATGTTTCTATTTTTAGTATGGTTCCTTGTATTTTAGGTGTGGCGTAATTTTGTAGGAAATAGTGTTTAATAGAAGATTTAATAATAATTGCTGTTCCTGCGTGAGCAGTTCCATCAGGATGATGAGTAAGGTACGTTGTGTATAAAGGGATTTTTACTGCTGTTCTTTCGGTTGAGTGTGATTCTGAGATGAGAAGAACATCTAATTTATTTACTTTTAAAAATGCTGTGATTTCCTGTACATGGTTTGGTAGCCCGTTGGCATTCCAGGCGGCTATTCTAATTGATGGAGCCATTAATTCGTTATTTTACTAATTACTGTTGTTAGCATGTTCAGGATCATGCTATTTTGGTTCAGAAGTTGATTAAATAGATTTTTGAATTTATTTAAGAAGCTTGTCATCATGTGTGTTAAATCTTCACCATTATTTGGTCTGTTGATGTTTCCTGAGGTTACTTAAGCATAATTGATTACATTTTGCGCATATTGTTGAGTCATTTGGTGCAGTGCTTGATTGGGATTTATGTATCCTTGTGTGTTTCTAGGTCCAGTTGTGTCGTTATTCCTGTTCTTTGCTTTTAATAAGTCTCGATAAACAGTGCAGCCTTTATAGTTCGCTGGGTGGTTGCCCTTGCAAAGAGTACATGTTGCAGGTGTGTCTTTAGGCTTTGTGCAACTTTTGGTGTCGTGTGATCCTCCACATTTAACACATTTATAAGGTTCATAACAGTATGACTTAAAGTGTCCGTATGCCTGAAATCGAGTGCATTGCACAATGGTGTTCTTGTGTTTCGGAGCTTCTACTCTAATTCTGGTATTGTATATAAATTCCACATTAAAAACTTTATTATTGTTGTTTTTTGGTTCCAAATCGACGAAAAATAATGGTAGAGTCTCTTTTGTTACTCTGTGCCGGATGTTTAAAACATTTCTGACTGTGTGGCCTTGCCTTAATAATTCAGATTTTATTTGCTCTAAGGGTATAGAATGGTGCAAACCTCTTAGGACGACTCTATATGCTCTTTCTTGTTTGAGTTGATAGCTATGGTGTACTATTTTTTCTTCTCTCATGTAATTTATTATTTTCCTATAAGAATCAGGTGTTTTAGCATTTATTTTAACAACATTTTCAGGAAGAGTGGTAGTATAATATGTTTCATCTTCAGTAACTTGCGCTATAGATTCAGTCATTGCTTTGTAGTCTATTACTCCGTAAACATAAATAGGGGGCGGCTTGGGATCTTTCGTTTGGGTATTTGGGTTGTCATCGATATGACATCCTATATATATATGATATATATAGGAGCGATATCTCCTTGTCGACTAATTCACCACTCTGTTTTGCTTTGTATTTTCTATCTTAAAAAGTGCAGATGATAACAATTCGAATTTTAGTTCCTGTCTCTTTTGACTAACCATATCTGAACTCATGGAAAGCATATTGAGGGAAGATTTAAATTTAGACGTTGCTGTAACAAATAGAAGATATGTTTTTCTCATGACTCAGGATCTTTCAGTGCGTCACAGTTTTTCGATTTCTTTCTAACGCATTAAATTGCATGTGACAGAAAAAAACGCACGTCGGTGATTACATTTCGTCGGTGACATTTATAACATTTATTCTAGTTGTCAATAGATGGCGCTATAATCGAAAAAATATTATTTACGAATTATATAATATGTATGTCTACGAATATTATCTGTACAATTTATAAGACTATACAAATCAAAGAAAATACCAATTTATAAATGCAATAAACACAATTGATTTGTTTTTATGCCAAATTACAAATAAAATGTGACAACTGTCAGATTTAACTAAAATGTCATGTCACTAAAATGTATATTATCACGGACTTTTTTTTAACCTTTTTTTCTATCATTTGTGACGCACTGAAAAATGCTCATTAAAAGAAGCATACAAGATCAAAATACGTCGGGAAATGTTGACTAACATGTTGGTCCCAAATATTTTTTGTGTCGGATGATCTTCATGATCTACCATAGGGTTATTTTGTACGTGGTCAAGAGAGGATCGAGAATTAAGAATTTACTCTTAACAGCTAAGAATGAGAAAATCGCTCACTTAGTAGAGTAATTCGGCTCAGGATAGTGCATTTTTACTAATGACTTCCCTCGCTCTAAAACCTGTTGAGGATCAAGATCTAAAACTAATCATCGAATAGAAAGAGAACATCACTCAACCAACCTAAACAGACATTTTGTTCAAAATTTAAAATAAAACAATCCAAAAATGCGAGAATTATCATAACGAAAAGTTTTTTATTTACGTATTTAAATTCATCAGTTGCGTAATAGTACCTACATAAAGTACGTCATGGAATAAAATACGTCGTGAAATAAATTATGACACTTTAAAAAAAATTAATTCATATGCAAGATATAACCTGAATTTAGACAGCTCAAATAAAAAAATAATAAGCTGTCATTTAACATTACATTAACATCAACAAATAATATTTATTTATTTGATGTTTCGATTTCGATTTGACGTTTATGAATATTAGCCGAAGCCGAAACGAATAGGTATACTCGAAGGATTGTGACATCACAATTTTCCACTTTGAGGTCGGTTATAAGAACGGAGGTAAAAGAACTAATAGAACCAAAACACATAGAAAAGGATACATGGAATTGAGTATCTAAAAAAAACTCTATGTAGAGGAAGAACAAATGATGCTAGAACCGGAAACACCAGAAATTATCACAAATGAAGCTGTTAATATAAGTGCACAGAAAGTACGAAAAACACTCGAAATGCTGAAGAATAGAAAAGCTGCAGGTGAGGATTTAATACCAAACGAATTACTGAAATATTGTGGAGCAGCAATGACGGAACAATTAACAACATTAATTAACAAAATCATAAAACACAATAAAATACCGGAAGAATGGAGAAAGAGCGAACTAATTCTACTATTCAAAAAAGGAGATATAAAGCAGCCAGAAAACTACAGAGGTATAGCCCGGTTATAGATAAATGAGAAATTTAAAGAGATAGACCAATTGGTGTACAAGTGGTATTACCATTTGTACACCAATTGGTCTATCTCTTTAAATTGTTCAATTATCTATAACCGGGCTATATCAACTTGTTAAATACTACCCTAAAACTTACAACTAAAATCTTACAAGACGTAATAGTCCTGTCGCCAGGGGGTACAACGGCCTCCTTAATTCAGATGGACTTACCCAAGTTTTTTTTATGTATTTTGATCCGTAGAACACGAATTTTTTGGGTAACAGGTGATCCGGATGTCGATAAGATTGTTATAAACAAAGAACTTGAGGAATTATATAACAGCGATTTCTCGCAAAACAAAATATTTTTTTGTATTGTTTGTGCCAGTCTAAGCAAAAAATGTTCCTACAAGTTTTTTCGTAGGATGCATAGTTTTCGAGATAGCCGCGGTTGAGCTTTCAAAAAATCGAAAAATTGCAATGTTGAACCCGAATAACTTTTGATTAAAAAATAAAATAGCAATTCTGCTTACCGCCTTTGAAAGTTTAAGTCAAATTACATATGTTTTGATTATTTGCATTGCTAAAAAATTATTCTTTTATTCTTAAACAAAGCTATAAACACATAGTGTTTCCCGTGCCTAATACATGAGTTTTAACGCATGCTACGTAGTTATTGCCTCGCTTGCACTTATAGTTACTTTACCTACTCGTTCGATTTTAAATGAGAAATCATTGAAAACATCACTCACGCACTAGGTGTTTATAGATTTGTTTAACAATAAAAAAATAAATTTTTAGCAATGCAAATAATCAAAACTTATATAATTTGACTTGAACTTTCAAATGCAGTAAGCAGAATTGCTATTTTATTTTTTAATCAAAAGTTATTCTGGTTCAAAAATTGCAATTTTTCGATTTTTTGAAAGTTCAACCGCGTTTATCTCAAAAACTATGCATCCTACGAAAAAGCTTGTCAGAACATTTTTTGCTTAGAATGACCCAAAAAATGCAAAAAAAATGTTTTGTTTTGCGAGAAATCGCTGTTATGTAATTCCTCAAGTTCTTTGTCTATAACAAACTTATCGACATCCGGATCAACTGTTACCCAAAAAATTCGTGTTCTACGAGTCAAAATACATAAAAAAAACTTGATAAGTCCATCTGAATAAAGGAGGCCGTTGTACCCACCCTGACGACAGGACTATAATTAATCAGAGGATAAGTTTAGCAGATGAACAACAGGGTTTTCGTACTGGAAGATCGTGTACAGATGCAATATTCGTCATAAAGCAAATTACTGAGAAATCACTAGAGTATAATAGATTAGCATTTCTATGTCTGATTGACTTAAAAAAAGCATTTGACAGAGTAAGACTCAAAGATGTAATCCATCTTCTGTATAATAGAGAAGTCCCTCTAGATCTAGATATCATAAAAACTATTGAGAACATCTACCAAAACAACAAAATGGAAGTCAGAATAGATGGACAACTTACCAGTGGCGGCTCGTCAGAGGAGGCAAGGGAGGCTCAGCCTCCCCATAAATTTTTTACACACTCTATACTGTTTTGTTTATCATGAATCGCGAAAACAACAATTACTCTCACTATTATACAACGTGTAAATTCCATATTATCACTAATTATCCATACGTACGGAGCATTAGCATTAGAACGCATGCTCGCGTCTCAGTTTTATTACATATTATTGTAGGCAGGACCCTGGGTTATCCCGAGATGCACGAACGGAGCCGAGAAGCCCAGATTTCTCCGTTGCTAATGCTCCGTGCAGCGCAGCAGGCGTTTAAGGAGACGCGGTCTCCTAACAGTGGCAACTACGGCGCCATCACACGCTGCCCGGAGATATACCAAGGGAGGCAGTGTAGCTTCTCAGCTCCGTTGGGTGGTTGGGTGCGTCTCGGGACAACGAATTTTAGGGCCCTGACTAAAAATAATGAAAAATCTAAAAGTGCGAATTTTGTTATGAAATTTGGTATGTGGGGTTATAATAATATTTGGAACAACTTGCTCAAATAACTTTTTCCGATATCTCTAACTCAAAGCAAAATATCGGTAATTTATCGTGTTTTTGAATTCGCAAGGCCGCGTTTAGAATTAAAAAAATTCAGTTGAGTATCTTAAAAAATTTGAAGCTTCATTATGTATGGACTGCAAAACTTCAAATCTGTATTTATTTTGATATGCATAGGTATCTATTTACAAATAGATGGAATTGTTAACAAATAAACGACACAAACTTTGGTATTAAACTTTTACTATTAGACTAACTATTTTTAAAATGATGATATTATGAAATTATGAATTAGGATGATATTATGAAATGTAAATAAAAAATGGTCAAAAAATGGGGCCTTAAATTACATTTTTTGGCGCATTTTTTTGCTAGTGCAAATTTGTCTAGATATTTTACAGTTAGGTATAGCCTCCCCTATTGTAAAAATCACGAGCCGCCACTGCAACTTACAGAACCTATAGATATAGGCAGCGGAATAAGACAGGGAGACTCATTGAGTCCTATGCTTTTCAACTTAATCATGGATGAAATCATCAAAAACATCAACAAAAAAGAGATTAGAGGATATAGAATGGGAAACAAAGAAGTAAAAATACTCTGCTACGCAGACGACGCAATATTGATAGACTAAGATGACGAATATGAAGATAGTCTGCAAAGATTAGTCCACAGATTTAACATAAGAGCAAAAGAATTCAATATGACAATTTCATCTCAGAAAACCAAAACAATAGTAATCAGTAAAGAACCAATCAGATGCAAAATAGAAATTGATGGTATCAGTATTGAACAAGTAATGGAAGTAAAATACCTTGGAATTACATTGTCAAGTTACGGAGACCTAGACAAAGAAGTGAGAAATCAAGTACAAAAAGCAAATAGATTGGCAGGATACCTTAATAACACTATATGGCGAATCCGACATATTAACACTGAGATGAAGTCAAGAATTTATAAAGCCAGTGTAAGACCAATAATGACATATGCATCAGAAACAAGACCCGATACAGCCACAACACAAAGTCTACTGGAAACGGCAGAGATGAGAGTACTGAGAAGAATTACAGGAAATACACTGAGAGATCGAAAGAGCAGCGAAGATATTAGAAGACAATGTAACGTACAGTGTATAAACGAATGGACACTAAATAAAAATAAAAAAATATGAAAAAAAATTTTAAGAAACGCTTTTCTTTAGTTACGAGTGACTAAATTTAAAAATAATATAAATAAAATCAATTAAAAAGCAAAAAATAAAAAAAATTGAAAAAATCTAACACATTCGTTAAAGAAAGGCGTGGCGCGTCTTCATGGAATAAACGGTTTTCGCCCCACGCTTTTTTTAACGAAACTCGTAACTAAAGAAAAGCGTTTCTTAAAAATGTTTTTTTCATATTTTTTTATTTTTTACTTTTTAGTCTTACACTTTTCAAACAGTAAAATATATCGTCATGTTTCTTAAAATATGTATAAAACATAATATGATATGAAAAGTAGTCGGAATCGTCAAAGAATTTGAAACTTTATTCTTTATTTATGAAGAATAACGTAAACAATTAACGTAAAAAGTGAAATTATGTATAGTTCATATCATTAGCTACAGTCCGTAAAAGTTTCAAGTTTTTACATTGTAAAAAACAAGAGAATTTAAGCATTTTCCATTAAAATCTTTTTTTTATTTAAATAATTAATAAACATAAAAAAATTATTTTTATTGATTGATGTATTGTTCCCGCGAATGCATATGTCTGCAAATTTTCATTCATTTGCATTAAAGAAAAGGCAGTCAAATTAACGTCTAAAGATTTGACGCAAACTATTGAACTAAATAAAAGCGTTTAAAAAGCTCTCAAAAAAGAATGGAGCAACCACATAACCAGAATGGGGGAGACACGTGTGGTCAAAATAGCACGAGATAAATCACCAATCGGCAGAGTGACAACTTTCCATAGAGGTATCAATTTGCCAATGAGCAATGAACAAGCAGAATTGCTTATAAAGAGGAAGAAGAAGAAGAAGAAGAGGTCGGTTATCTCGAAGATGGTTCGAGATATCGAAATGTCGTTTGCAGATTCAGGAGAAAAAACGACATGTGAATAAATCAGTAGATCGGTTCCAAGTATTGCAAGGGCAGCAACGCCAAAACGAACGAACAAACTTTATGAATTTATAAACGGAAACAAAATTTTCGTTGAAAATGTTACTAACCACATTCTTTTCTCTAGCAAAATGAGTATTGGAACGAGTTCAAGAAAACGCTGTTGATAAGAAAACATTAAATCGTTTTAGCACTATCGAAATGTGAAGAAGTATTGCCAGAAACTCATGGACAGACAGACGTCTGCACCTGCACCTTTTTATTATAGGAAAAGGAAAAGCTTTAAGTTAATTAAAGCAGTGGTTTTATTGGATAGAATATAAAAATGTCGTAAAGAAGTAGCGACAGGAGGGGAAATGCGTAGAATGTCATAATAAAGAGTCGTCAAAAAAACATTAAGGAATCTAATAGAAAAAAGTTGCATTAAGCAATTAAGCAATAAAAGTACGGAGCTCCTTTACAGCTCTTATTTAAATAAAATATATACTCACGGGCAAAAATATTGCACATGCATGTGAAATGAAATTTGTTGTGCTGTTATCTTTAGCCCCCCAGTATCAAAGGAATAGAATTTCTTTTCCGAATGCGATGTTTTAAAGTGTCATATATATGCTATAATCAGATTTAAATCTGATCTCGGCTATATGCTGCCCAATATAATTTTTAAATTGAATCTCATCAAGGTAAGTATTCAATGTTCTAGCGACATGAAGAGCATTAGCACCCAGTGACGGTTTAAGGCATCATGGGGCCCTAGGCGGCCATAAGAAGTAGGCCCCTTTATAGCGACCATTTACTTAAAACAAATTTACAGATATTTATGTTGTTTTGGAAGTAGTTACTCTAAAAATAAATGACGACAATGTAAAAAAGATGATTTTTCTTTTGTTACTTCTATTTGCTAAGTAAAATAACTGTATCTGATAAATTTATAGTCGGATCTTTTAATGTTTACTAGCAGCACTAAAACGTTCTAAAATTTGGTACCACATAATGGTTAAAAGAGCTATTTAATACTTTCTATTCATTTTCCTATGTAACATTTGTACTGCTTTAACGGCATCAAATCTAGCTGACCATTTAGTACTTATTATACAAGTCTTTTAACCGACATTTCGCAATAACTTCTCATTAATAGTCCATAGCTAATATGCCAAAAAAAAGGGCTATTGTGCCGATATGTGATTTTGCCCTGGGTATTAATGCCACCCCTTCGGGGATGAAAAAACAAACATTCAAAATAAGTGCGGACATGGATAAACTGATTAATTCTAAGTAACTTTTGTTCTATAGAGTATTTTTACTAAATCAATACTTCTTGAGTTATTTGCGAGTGAATACGTTCATTTTTCAACAAAAAAACACGTTTTTAGACGGTTTTTCGCAAATAACTCCAAAGTTAAGTATTTTATCGAAAAAAATATTCTTAGGAAACATATAGGTAGCCTATATAAAAGTAAAAAAATGGTGTATGTAGTATGTATGAAGTATGTAGACTCAGTATAAGCAGAGCTGGAGCTAATGAAAAGTAGATTCTTATTCGACACATTCCAAATCAAATATTTCAATATAAATAATCAAAAAAATTTCGGTGAAAACTCATCACAACTTTTTTAAAGTGTTAAAAAAAGCTTTATGTCTATTTTTTAAACAAGTTTCTAGTATCAAAATTAAGCAAGTAAAGCTCAAAATAATTTTGATTCATTTTTTTGGCAAAACAATCTTGAATATCACCCCCTAGTTTGTACTTATTATATTATTATTGTATATTATTTATATGGTCTGTAAGTTTCACTGGTTCACAGTGCTTATATTTTAAAATAGTGGGATTAAAGTAAAACAAAGTTTTTGAAAAAAAATGTCTTTCTTTTTAAAATAACTTAAACATTTATTATTAGTGATACCAAAAATCTTAAAGAGTAAAAAATGTAGGTTTTGCTTTTCTGAATATTTCAGTTTTTTACTTTTTTGGAAGATAAAAATTGGTTAAGATATGACTGTTCAAAATTTGCATACACTGGGTAGAGAATTTTTCATTTATTAAAAATTAATCAATGAAAATAGTTTCTATCCTTGGGGGGTTGGTACTCACCGGACGGACCGCAGACGTTCGGATACAATTAGCGTCTCTTTGCAAAAACAATGACGTAGACTTTGCTAAGTAACAAGATATTTACTCAACACACACTACACTACACATTACACTAGGTATCTGATTGGAAAAATCCACTGTACCATGCCAATGGCCATTAGTTGTCGAGGTATTAAGCTAAATAAAAATAAATTGCATACACTCGTGATTAGTGACTTTTTCAAGGCCTTTCTACTGCAGAGCTTTTATAAATAAGCACTTTATACCAACAAAACTTACAGAGCATATAAACAATACATAAGTAAAGTAGACTGTGAAGCGGTAAGGATTAATTTCATTTGGGATTCTAATTAGGGGGTTATTTTCACCAGTTTTTTTACCCAGAAAAGAGATCAACTTTATTCTGAGCGTATCTTGCTTACTTTTTATGCTAGAAACTTTTTTAAAAAACAAGAATAATGCTTTTTTAAACATTTAAAAAAGTTATGATGAGTTTTCCATGAAAAGTGCTTCATTTTTTGATTATTTCACGTTGAAATATTCGATTTGGAATTTGACGAATAAGAACCTACTTTTCATAAGCTACAACTCTGCTTCTACTGGGTCTACAGACTGCACAAATACACCATTTTTTAAATTTTTTAAAAGCTATATCTTTGCTAAAAATAATTTTTTTGGTAAAATACTTACTTTTTGAGTTATTTGCGAAAAACCGACTAAAAACGTGTTTTTTCTTTGTTGAAAAATGAATATATTCACTTGCAAATAACTCGAAATGTATTGCCTAGATGAAAAACTACATTAAACAAAAGTTGCTTAGAATTAGTAATTTTATCCATTTTCGGACTTATTTCGAACCGGTATATATTTTTCACCCCCTAAAGGGGGTGAAACTCACCTCTAGGGCAATAGCACACATCGGCACAATATCACTTTTTTTCTTTGACATGTTAGCTATGCGTATGCCAAATTTCATATCAATCAAAACTCTTCTAAATGGACTATATAAGGCCCATTGGTGGGTAGAAATTGAAAAAAAAAGTACCATACCAAAATAATTACCAGCTTCTAAGCAAAATTCGCTTGCAAAATTGATTACCAAATTGAGGGAATGATTAGAACATGGAATATAAAAATGCCTTTGTAAAGATAAGACTGCTTAATTTGTCTTGAAGTCGGTTGTATTTTCCTGATATTTGACAGAAGACAAAGCAAAAAACTGAGTTTGATTGGAAATCATAAATTAACCATTCTCTTTTTTTGTCTCAGTTAGCCGTATTTGATTTATTTAACATTTTACATTGTTTTTTAAATTACTGCTTAAATAATTCAATATTCATTAATGCATTTGAGTGAAATGCGGGCCCCATGAAGTGCCCGGGCCCTAGGCGGCCGCCTAGTCCGCCTAATGGTTAATCCGGCACTGTTAGCACCAATATGTCATATCCAAAGTTGCCTGCAAATGGCAAAACATGATCTCCTAAATTGTTTTCAATGTACATGTCAGTTGGCATTCGCCTAATCACCTCCACGTGTTCGGTATGTCCTTTCAAAGTAATACCCCTCCGTAGCACTATGCAGCCACCATTAAAACTAACGCTCTGTATGAGGTTACAACTGACATACTGTTCACCAATTCTTCTGTAGATAAGGTTTTGTCACTCTTGCTTCCAAATGATGAACGGTGTCCTAGATGTAGCCTCATACAGAGCGTTAATTTTGGTGGTGGCGGCATAGTGCTATGGAGTGGTATTTCTAGGAGAGGAGATACCGAACTTATGGAGGTTATTGGTTAAGATATAACGGAAAGATGGAAAAAACATTTCGAACAACTGTTGAACGGAGAGCAAGTAAAAGCAAAGGGCAAAGGTAAATGCAAACAACGCAAGTGGCGAATCAGAAAAAACACGGAGGAAACATAATGTATACATGAAGAAGAACTAGAGGAAATAATGGGAAAGATAAAAACTGGGAAAGCTTCTGAGAGCGATGAAGTTAGTCCAGAGATGTTGAAATAAATAGGAGAAAAGGCAAAGAAAAGATTATTATACTTTTTACAATACATCCTTATGATTAACTATTTACTTATATGGGAAATAAGCCACAATTAAATTGAAAAAAGAATGTGTGTGTACTTTGTACGCACGTAAGAAGTTATACTTCTATTATATGATTTAAACGAAATTAATATACTTTTTATTTATATTTTGTTTAAATATTAAACTAATTTATACTTACTACTTTTCAAACATTTTTATTAGAACAGTGCCAAAAATTAAAATAATAAAAGAATAAAACACACACAAACACATTAAACAAGCCGCAAATGATGTCTGAACATTAATTGTCGAAAATTTTTTTAACTAAATACGTATTTTCTGAAAATACAATTATATAATAAATATACTTACAATCATAAAATGTATTAAAAAAAAACAAAAAAGAAAGTTTCTATTGGGACTCGAACCAGCGCTGATAAGAGCGGTTGGTATTGGAATTCATTCGCCTTCTCGGCTTAGCCACGGACACTATGTGTCATTATTTACGAAGATCGAGTAACTAAACGGATTAAACTTGTGATATTTTGATATTTTGAAAATTGATCAAATTATTTTAATTTTGAATTGAAATGATTTAGAATTGAAAAATTACAACAAAACATAGAGTAAAAAAACAATATATTAGGTGAATATTGATAGAAATTTTGATGGTAATCAAATTATATAAATAAAAGTATTACATACTATGTATTTTGGCAGATCAAATAGGTAGGTTTATACCCATGATACATTAACAATTATTACGTACCTGTTGCTTTTAAAAACTATTTAAAAGTCACTACAATATTATAAACTTTTTTGTTTCTGTCCTCACAACAATAAAACTAATATATTATACATTTGTTTACCTTTACCTTTACCTCCAAACCACAGCTGCCATATCGGATAAATTTTGACATGTCATTTGAAAATCCAATCAGAACAAAGTTATAATGCGCATGCGCCGGGCTGATAGGTTTTAACATATAAAAAAATCACCCTCTATCGCTGGTAAAGAAGTATAACTTCAAAAAATAATTTTATTAACGTTTCGACGTCCAAATCGGGTGTCGTTGTCAAAATAAAAAATACTATTAAATTAAACAAAAATGTTGTTGCTAAGTAAAATATTCTTCTAATAATTTATTTAATCTGACTCATTTATATTGGCAATTCAGACATATATTACACATTTTAAAGTTAAAATGATATTGCCAATATTTATGAGTTGCGTTCCTGGGACGACTTTGCTGAAAGATAGTTCATTCGATTACATGAAATCAACCCCAACTCAAGAATATCCGTGACAAAAAGTCACAGCATGTGCTCTGTCTTTATAAAGACAACCAAATGCAACGATGACAGTAAAATTCTCGCGTTAGATATTCCACAGTAAATCACGAGGGAAAACCAGGAAAAACCTCGTGATACTATCCTGTCATCGTAAGTATTTGGTCTTACATTTAATTTACTCTCAAGAAACTAATAAATATTGGCAATATCATTTTAAAGTCTTCTACTTTAAAATATATAATATTATGTCTGAATTGCCAATATAAATGAGTCATAAATAGATGAGTCATATCAGATTAAATAAATTATTAGAAGAATATTTTACTTAGCAGCAACAACATTTTTGTTTAATTTAATAGTATTTTGTATTTTGACAACGACACCCGATTTGGGCGTCGAAACGTTAATAAAATTATTTTTTTCAATTTAATTGTTAGTCCTGTCGCCAGGGGGGGTACAACGGCCTCGTTAATTCAGATGGACTTACTCAAGTTTTTTTTATGTATTTTGACCCGTAGAACACGAATTTTTTGGGTAACAGTTGATCCGGATGTCGATAAGATTGTTATAGACCAAGAACTTGAGGAATCAAATAACAGCGATTTTTGGCAAAACAAAACAATATTTTGTATTTTTTGGGCCATTTTAAGTAAAAAATATTTCTACAAGGTTTTTCGTAGGATGCACAGTTTTCGAGATAAACGCGGTTGAACTTTAAAAAAATCGAAAAATTGCAATTTTTGAACCCGAATAACTTTTGATTAAAAAATAAAATAGCAAGTCTGCTTACCGCATTTGAAAGTTTAAGTCAAATTATATCGGTTTTGATTATTTGCATTGGTAAAAATTTATTTTTTTATTGTTTAACAAAGCTATAAACACGTAGGGTTTCCCGTGCTTTTACATGCGTTTTAACGCATGTAACGTAGAAATAGTCTTGATTGCACTAGTACCTATTCTACCTACTCGTTCGATTTTAAATGAGAAATCATAGAAACATCACTCGCGCACTAGTTGTTTGTAGCTTTGTTTAACAATAACACAATAAATTTTTAGCAATGCAAATAATCAAAACCGACATAATTTGACTTGAACTTTCAAAGGCGCTAAGCAGAATTGCTATTTTATTTTTTAATCAAAAGTTATTCGGGTTTAAAAATTGCAGTTTTTCCATTTTTTGAAAGTTCAACCGCGTTTATCTCGAAAACTGTGCATCCTACTAAAAAACTTGTAGAAATATTTTTTGCTTAAAATGACCCAAAAAATACAAAATATTGTTTTGTTTTGCCTAAAATCGCTGTTATTTGATTCCTCAAGTTCTTGGTCTATAACAATCTTATCGACATCCGGATCAACTGTTACCCAAAAAATTCGTGTTCTACGGGTCAAAATACATAAAAAAAACTTGGGTAAGTCCATCTGAATTAACGAGGCCGTTGTACCCCCCCTGGCGACAGGACTATGTGGCTTATTTCCCATCTAAATAGTTGATTATAAAAATGCCACAAGGAAATAGCTTCCTTCAGAACAACAATACATCCTTAATTTAATATGGGAGTAAAAAATATTGCCTAAAGAATGGAATTGCAATAATTGTACTAGTACACTAGAAGGAAAACACAGGAGACTGTCAGAACTATAGAGGCATATCCCTATTACGTGTAGCAGCAAAACTATATGAAATAATAATAGAAAAAAAAATCACAGTAAAAATAGAACATAAACTAAAGGACGTACAAAGCGGTTTCAGAAAAGGACATAACACACAAGACCATATCTTCACTGTACAACAAGTAATAGAGAAAGCCTTAAAGAAAAATAAAGAAGTATACATACCTATATTTTACAGGCGTGGAAAAAGCATTTGATTCCATCGAAATGAAAACTATACGGGAGATCATGGAAAAGAGACAAGTAATGTAAACTAAGACCTGATAAATGCAACATTTAAAAAGTACTGTTTAGGATGGAATAGAATGCAAATGATAAATGCAGAGATATGCGTATTTGCAGATGACATAGTATTATTCGCCGAAACAGCAGGAAAACTGAAGCACAATTTAAAAAATGGAACTCAGAAGCACTAAAAATACAATCTAAATGTAAAAAAACAGAAGACACAGCTGACCTTATCAAAGTGGTGGATAGATGAACAGAAAATAAAGCAAACAAACATATACAAATACCTGGGAAGAGTAATAAATAACAGAAGAAGCATCAAGGGCGATTTCAATAACGGACTAAAGAGTACAGGAAACTATTCCAAACCCTCATTAGAGGATTCCTCAACAATAAAGAAATATCAAGGAAAACAAGGGCTGCAAAACTTAATGGATAAAATAACTGAAACCAGTAGAACATATGGACTAGACATAAACACCAGCAAAACCAAGCTAATGATCATCAGCAAGCAAAACATAACTGGAGTAAATCTGTATGTGAACCAAATGAGAATTGAACGTGTCTCACAATACAACTATTTGGGAACTACAATCAATGGGATATAATCAGTGGGACAATACTCAAGAGATTAAATGTCGCATCGGAAAGGCAAAGAGTGCATTCTTGACTATGAGCTATGTGTTCAAGAGCCATGACATCACTCTAACAACAAAAATAAGGCTCCTTAAATGTTACGTGTACTCAGTGCTTCTATGCGGAGTAGAAACGTGTACATTGAAGGCGGAAACTCTATCGAAACTTCAGGCTTTTGAGCTATGGTTGTACAGAAGGATCCTGAAGATACCATGGACAGAAAAAGTCACCAATGAAGAAGTACTACGGAGGATGAACACAACCGCAGATTTAGTCAACATCGTGAAGGGCCGTAAGCTGCAGTACTTGGGGCATATAATGAGAAACCAAAGCAGATGCGGGCTGCTCCAGTGCATTTTACAAGGTAAAATTGAAGGAAAAAGGGCTCCAGGACGAAGAAGAATATCCTGGCTGCGTATTTACGTTTCCGTGTTCATTTCAAGACCGGGTAGTTTTGAAATCGGCACGTAAACGGCGGAGCATATCTGCTTTCAAACACGTGTGCATTTCAAGACGTTTAATTTTGAAATGCGCACTGGTTTGTAAAAGAACTTCGCGCCTAAAATTATCACAAATACGTGTTAAGTTGTAACATTATTTTATTTTATTTGAACTGTTTATCACAAATAGCTCCTATCTGCAGAATAACAAATTATCATTCATTGGATCTGTGGAAATAAAACAATTTTGTCACCAAAGTTACCTTCTTTTTTTTCTCTGATTCTGGCCTTGGTTTAGAACTAGAACCTTTAGCCACGTAATTGTATAACTTATCACTAACTCAGGTGTAATGTGTAGTGTGTGTGTGTGTTGAAGTGTCTTGTTACTTTGCAAAGTCGACGTCATTGTCTTTGCAAAGAGACGCTAATTGTATTCGAACGTCTGCGGTCCCTCCGGTGAATACCGATCCCACAAGGACATAAACTATTTTCATTTATTAATTTATAATAAATGAAAAAATCCCTGACCCTGGTGAGATTCGAACTCACTACCATTCGGAACTTTCGATCCAAAGGTTAGGCGCTCTTACCACTGAGCCACAGAGGGGGTTTACCTTCTTTTTTTCTTTATAATTTTTCAAAAAACTCAAAGTAGTGCCAAAATATCCTGTCAAAATAAAATGCACAACAATATAGGTACTAAAAGTGTTATGTATATTAAAAACATATTTTAGTTACAGCTAAACAATTATTGTTCAGCAAACATATTTTTAGCTCTTTTTAAAGCTATTTTTAAGGAAGCAATATCAGAGGAAGAACAGGGTATATCAATAAACGGAAAATTCTTGAAAAACATAAGATTCGCAGACTACACCGCTATTTTTGCAGACAGTTTAGAAGCACTGCAACGAGTAGTACCTAAATAGATTACCATCAAGTCAGTATAAAATATGGACTACGAATGAACGTTAAGAAAACCAAGTTCATGATTAATTCTAAGCAACATACAATAGGAAGGCTAGATATCGAGGGAAAACAAGTAGAAAGAGTGAATAACTACAAATATCTGGGAAACTGGGTAACAGAAAACAACGACCAAGGTAGAAAAATCAGGACACGAATCGAAATTGCAAGAAGAGCATTTATAAAAATGAAAAAAATGTTTGTTAATCGAGACCTTTCTGTGAAGCTGAGAATAAGAGCCTTAACATGCTACCTGTTCTCGACTTTTTTGTATGGAATGGAAAGATGGACACTGAAAGTAGACAACATAAAGAAGTTGGAAGCATTTGAGATATGGTGCAATAGAAGGATTTTGAAAATACCATGGATCCAACGAGTTACGAATGTACCTTAAATAATTTACTTAGTAAACTTAAATACACAACACGATCCTCAAAGCTAAGTTGATAAACAGCACGTGCAACGAATAATAGACCTATTAGTTCTATGCACTTGTTTGTAGAAATCCAACGCCACATGTTTCGGTACAAACCCGTGCACATTTCGGGGGTTGGCGCTTTCAAATCAACACCTTTTTGGAACTAGATATGTATCACCGTTTCGGTGTCCGTTTCAAAACCGCAATGTCTTGAAATGAACACGCAAACGGAAATACGCATCATGGCTTGCTAACCTGAGAGCATGGTATAGAAAGACCTCAACACAACTATTCCGTATAGCAACTAACAGAGTCATCATAGCCAGAATAATCGCCAACGTTCGGAACGGACAGGCACCCTAAGAAGAAGAAGGAAAACAAAGATAACAATATATTATAAATATATAGGCAGACATTGACATACGGAGCAGAAAACTGGATCTTAAACAGTGTGACGATAATATAATTTTATCGTCTAGAGTACGCCAATGAATTAAGTAAAACGTGTTTTTGTACCGTCTCGTACGATATAAAAGTCGTAACGAAAAGTCTAGTTGATTATTATTTTTGGAGCGCTGACCGAAGAATAATAAACAACAACGAGGTATAAGAAGAGGTGAGTTGTCCCGAATATTTTTCGCCATCGTATTGGTGAGCTGAACGAATCCGACAGTTTTCCGTTTCGCTATCCTTATACGAGCGGTGATAGTATTTCCCAACATGCCTTTTCCTCTGGCGAGCTGAGCGAGATTTCCTCTCCTTATGCATCCATGTCGTATTAATAAAAGTAATTCCTAATCCACGCGATCGTTAATATCATTCATTCATGTACAAAATATCGTCACATCAACAAATGCAGCGACAAACGCGTTACAACAGAAGACACAAGAGTAGCATATAAGAGGCAGAGATGAAATACCTAAGAAGAACAATAGAGGCGAGAAGGCAGACAGACTCAGAAATGAAGAATTAAGAAACAGACTTAAAATCAATCGGTTAATAGACACGAAAAAGAAGAAAAAATTAGCATGGTTCGGTCCTTTAATACGAATGGACAGTAACATGCAAGTGAAAAGAGTGTCGGAAGCTAAACCAATAGGGCAAAACAGAAGAGGCAGAACAATAAAAAGAATGGAACAGCGACATAGCAGATATATTACAAAATAAGGGTAAATCTTGGCAAAGAGCAACACAAATGGCAAAGAACAGGAAAGAATGGAGAAAATTCATCCAAGACTAGAAGTTCTTCCCTTGACACCTGACAGTAGACGACGAACGATTATGCGTATTATGGTAGCGCGGATACAGAGGGGGGTCAACGGGTCCACGGATCCCCCTTTGTATTTAGTCTATAAGTATTTCTTTTATTATTTATTTTTTTTTTGTCAACCAGAGCTCAGTTCTTTTGATACCGTAGGTATCTGAGATGACTGAATTTTATCTGACCCCCCTATTATTAATTTCTAGATCCGGGCCTGAATGTAGGTATAATATGTGTATAATATGTGTATAATAGTGTGTATTTTGGTTATTAGACCAGTAAGGATCTGTGAAAAAACGTCTATTTTTGGATGTGAGAGGTGGCATTCGGATTTTTGCAGATAAAGTTAGATGACACCTTCAGTAATAATAATTGACTTATGCTCCTTCTCAAATATGCCCGGAACATTAATAAAAAAATTAAAATATTTAAAAATTTCGAAAAACGTCGATTTTTTTCTGCTTTCTTTGCTTATAACTTTAAAACGATTCGTTTTGGAACAAAGTCGTATAGAAATAAAATAAAGATAATTGAATTTTGTATGATATATGACTGGTCAAAAATGTCTTAACGTATTACCTTTTCTGCAATATATAACATTTATAAAACCAGCGGAAATATAAATATATTAATTTATATAGTTTTTACAATCCTTTTCTAAGTAAATCCAAATATTTTTGTCAGTTCTTTATAGAAATTCAAGTCAAATAAAAATTTATAACCCGCCTATGAACTGTTTCACAATACCTTGTTATATTCTTAGAAGAAATGCGTGTTAGAGGTAATTTTCCAAGCGTTCTTCTTGTATTGGTATAACTGCGTATTTGTCATAATCATATTCTAGAATTATGACAGAACCAGAAAGCAATCATTGGCCAATTCAAATGTCAAGTAAAAATCGTGAGTCGTGATTGGCTGTGACGAACGAAAAACCGAAGTTTAATTCGACATCGATAGAAAGATTTAGAATGTATTGCAAAGAACGCGGAGTCTGAAAATAGTTTTTGACGGATAAACATGTCAAAAAGTTAGATTCTAACCGGCATATATTAGTTCCACAAAAGAATTTCCAAGTTAAATTTGGGATATATTAAAGTTCTTTTGTTGAGGATAATTAATGGGTTGATCATTTAATAGTGTAGCAGTTCTGTTGTTTAGTGAAATTTTGGTTTATACGCTCTTGTAAACTTATGGTATGGCGTATTTAATCCTTTATGAAGCCGGTGAGCTGTTATTACCTTTATAGCTGGTTATAATAATATTGGTTATGGTTACATGGTAATGGATTAAACCTAAGTTTCCTGGATTAGAAAACTAGAGGTAAATTAGCATTTTCCTGTTTGTTATGGTATAATACCTACATAATATCACCATAGCAGTGGAATTTTCCAGTCATCCGTCGAGTGACGTATGAGTGATCTGTCAAAACTTTCCGATGGTGAAGTAATGTTGTGACAGATGAATATTTTCAAAGTTTAAGGTATAGTGACTATTTTAATTAAAAATTTAGATTCAAGGATTAAAGTAATTTTTTTTTGATAAATATTAATAATTTTTTTAATTTAAAAATAAAAATATAACAAGTAAACTTTTGATTGGATGAGAAAGATATTTGCTTCCATCATTATAAAAAGATTGTTAAATCAAAATTGTGAATTAACCATATAAAAATTAATTGAGATAAATATTTTTGGAATGATATTTGACAAGTGACGTAACTGACAGTTGTTATTTTCAAGTTTCAGTAAAAATAAACATTTTTCCTTTTTAATAATATAAATGCAATATTTCAAATGTGTCAGATATCAAGTCAATAAACAATAAATTTGCTTATTTTTTGGTGCACCATATCTATTTTATAGAAAGTAGATATATTTTAGTCACAGGTAAATATCGCCAATGTAACCTATAAAACCTAATGTTTGTTTTGTTTTTTTGACAGGAAAAGTTTTCAATAAATATGTAATTTTATTTGTCCTGTTTATTTATAACTACCTATTAGCAAAAATTTTAACCACACATTTAAAAGTATTTTAGAGTATACATATCAAGAAAATATTGGATTGTATAAAAGAAACTCCTGGTAAGGCGCCCTCAAACAAAATATATCCAGGATCATTTCTATATAAACACCCTAGGATATCTGTGTAAGTACTCTTATTTCATTTGGTAATAGTAGTTGATACTCCCTAGTTCCTTAAACGAACCTATGATCCGCCACCGCACAACCATGAGCTGCCGCAGCAAGTAGCTTTTAGAAATATCCCCTAATTTTTCTCCAGATCCCTTTCTATTTAAGAAATAGTATTCATCCTACTAGAACTCTTCTTCCACCCTATTTCTAACTGTTACAAATTGGTGGAGGCGCCGGGCATTTCTTACTGGAACATGAACAAATCCAAAACATCATAAAAATAGCAACAGCTACATAAAGGACAGGAACCAGGAAACCACGCACTTCTTTTTTATTACCACCGGCAAACCAAACTGCATAACAATAGAACTATTTCACAATAATATATCCATTAAAATGCCGTGAAACTATTGTCATTATATTCGTTGACATTTACTGGGCAAACTGCCAGTCTTTCACTTCTTTTACCATAAAAATAAAACCATTTTGCCGGCAAAGTGCGACTTTCTACGAGTCTGTTGGTTGAGTTCTAACAAAAAGATGTTTACTGAAGTGATGTACTTTTAGAACTGGCTTTACATCGTCACGTCTCTCTCGCGTCCAAACGATGCATTTCTTCTCGATCTTTCGGCCAAAACTATTGACCAATCGTCAACTACAACTCGAGGATCTTTCAAAATTCTGACCAATAATATCATAGGGTTTTTAGCGCTCAAAACTTAAAGGAAAAACACCAAACCTTTTAGAGGATTTATTCTCGAATAATGAATGTTTTCACTTGTAACTATCTACGTAGTTAGTAAATGCTACACAAATAAATAGGAAATTTCCTATCGTTTACAATGTTGTGAAATATTTCAAACAGGAGCGGCTTAGGAAATTTTAAAGATATTTAAACTCACAAAATAAATTAGAAAAAGAGATATTTTTCTTGGGATAGGATTAAAATTAATGGATATTTTTTTTATAAAACATTGTAGTAGAAATCCATCTGCTACAATAGCCTCCTCGGAAGAGAGGAAACTGGATTACCTATTCAGTTTTCGATAACAACAAAAAATCCAACATTAACATCTTGGGTGTGACAGGACAACAATACCAAAATATTTAATTATGTAAAATCTTTACCAATAATATCCACTTGTGAATTATTTAAAATAAACATTATCCATACCTCGCTAAAACAAAATCCTTGTCACATGTCACGACATCACACTTGGAACTTCAAAATTTTCCATTCGAGATTGGGGGGAGGGAAGACATTCAAATCCAAATCATTACAAAACAGGATAAAATCGATACCAAATAATATCATCCGGGCATAATTTAAAAAAAAAAAAAAAAAAAAAAAAAAAAATTTGTAACAGTTAGAAATAGGGTGGAAGAAGAGTTCTAGTAGGATGAATACTATTTCTTAAATAGAAAGGGATCTGGAGAAAAATTAGGGGATATTTCTAAAAGCTACTTGCTGCGGCAGCTCATGGTTGTGCGGTGGCGGATCATAGGTTCGTTTAAGGAACTAGGGAGTATCAACTACTATTACCAAATGAAATAAGAGTACTTACACAGATATCCTAGGGTGTTTATATAGAAATGATCCTGGATATATTTTGTTTGAGGGCGCCTTACCAGGAGTTTCTTTTATACAATCCAATATTTTCTTGATATGTATACTCTAAAATACTTTTAAATGTGTGGTTAAAATTTTTGCTAATAGGTAGTTATAAATAAACAGGACAAATAAAATTACATATTTATTGAAAACTTTTCCTGTCAAAAAAACAAAACAAACATTAGGTTTTATAGGTTACATTGGCGATATTTACCTGTGACTAAAATATATCTACTTTCTATAAAATAGATATGGTGCACCAAAAAATAAGCAAATTTATTGTTTATTGACTTGATATCTGACACATTTGAAATATTGCATTTATATTATTAAAAAGGAAAAATGTTTATTTTTACTGAAACTTGAAAATAACAACTGTCAGTTACGTCACTTGTCAAATATCATTCCAAAAATATTTATCTCAATTAATTTTTATATGGTTAATTCACAATTTTGATTTAACAATCTTTTTATAATGATGGAAGCAAATATCTTTCTCATCCAATCAAAAGTTTACTTGTTATATTTTTATTTTTAAATTAAAAAAATTATTAATATTTATCAAAAAAAAATTACTTTAATCCTTGAATCTAAATTTTTAATTAAAATAGTCACTATACCTTAAACTTTGAAAATATTCATCTGTCACAACATTACTTCACCATCGGAAAGTTTTGACAGATCACTCATACGTCACTCGACGGATGACTGGAAAATTCCACTGCTATGGTGATATTATGTAGGTATTATACCATAACAAACAGGAAAATGCTAATTTACCTCTAGTTTTCTAATCCAGGAAACTTAGGTTTAATCCATTACCATGTAACCATAACCAATATTATTATAACCAGCTATAAAGGTAATAACAGCTCACCGGCTTCATAAAGGATTAAATACGCCATACCATAAGTTTACAAGAGCGTATAAACCAAAATTTCACTAAACAACAGAACTGCTACACTATTAAATGATCAACCCATTAATTATCCTCAACAAAAGAACTTTAATATATCCCAAATTTAACTTGGAAATTCTTTTGTGGAACTAATATATGCCGGTTAGAATCTAACTTTTTGACATGTTTATCCGTCAAAAACTATTTTCAGACTCCGCGTTCTTTGCAATACATTCTAAATCTTTCTATCGATGTCGAATTAAACTTCGGTTTTTCGTTCGTCACAGCCAATCACGACTCACGATTTTTACTTGACATTTGAATTGGCCAATGATTGCTTTCTGGTTCTGTCATAATTCTAGAATATGATTATGACAAATACGCAGTTATACCAATACAAGAAGAACGCTTGGAAAATTACCTCTAACACGCATTTCTTCTAAGAATATAACAAGGTATTGTGAAACAGTTCATAGGCGGGTTATAAATTTTTATTTGACTTGAATTTCTATAAAGAACTGACAAAAATATTTGGATTTACTTAGAAAAGGATTGTAAAAACTATATAAATTAATATATTTATATTTCCGCTGGTTTTATAAATGTTATAACAGCCTCCTCCGAAAAGAGAAAACTCGGATAGAATATTCAGTTTTCGATAAACTAAACAAGAAATCAACCATGATTCCTTGAGTGAGGCAAAACAATCACATCAAAAAAAATTATTATTATTATTTTTTTTTTTTAGATGATGGCAAGTGGGGATTAAATTAAACAAACAACAAACGTTACGGATTGGGCTAGCGTACCATCGATCGCCAGACTCTTTAAAGTCGAGTAGACTAACATGTTTCATGACTCTAAAATGAACTGTAGGTGACAAGAGTTTCTGTGTCTTGGGGAAGAAATAAATCTTATGCCCTGTGTGGACCTCGCTGACATTCACAACAGTAACACAAGTGATATATATATTATATAATATATCATATAATATATACCATATACCAGAGCAGACACAGCCTCATCACCTCGTTGCCTAACCGGGAGTGGTTTTCAAAAACTAAAAAAAATCATTTGAGCTCTAGGCTCAGCAGATAGGCATCTGCTTTAACTCCACTAAAAGCCTAGCGAGTTTCAGGGAATTTTTATCGGCAACGGTTCAGCAAAAGTGAGGATTTAGAATCTCCATTCTAAATACCTCAATGAGACAGAATGTACTCATTTGTCTCAAGTCGAGATCGGTAACTTTACGTTAAACGTCTCACAGGGAATATACTCAGTTCAACAACTAGACTAAAATAAAAGAAGACTAAAAAAAGGTATAAAACAAGGACTAAAAACGACATACCCAAATCAAAGAAGATGTCTTTTTCTTATCAAGACTAAGGAAAATAAAAAAATTAAGGGGAACAGAGAATAGGGAATCAGGACTAAGGGGATGACATATTATCTTCATCAGATACAAAAGGTTTTAAATCTTTAACATGCCATTTACCAAGATCAGAACCGTTTAAATCAGAGAGACGATACACCACTGGTGACAACTTTTCTCGGACAGTAGCTTCAATGTACCTCGGTGCTAGCTTAGACATAAACTTGTTAGCTGCATTAGACAGGACTTTATTCCTTTTCCATACTTTATCTCCTACTTGGAATTGGACTTCTCTTCTTCGTAAGTTGTAACTTCTAGTGTTACGTTCATATCCTTTTCGAAGATTAGCCCTGACTTTTTCGAAGACTTGACTTAATCCTTTTACTTCTGAAGCGTACATATCACGGTTACCAGGAATAATTTCTAGATCTTGGTTCCATTGATCTTTTTGATCAATACCATAGTAATTTCCACTTAGGGGAACATGACGGCCATAATTAAGGAAAGCTGGGGTATATCCAGTTACTTCATGCTTTGCAGTGTTAATAGCTTGTCTGATCTTTGCTAAATTCTTGTCCCAATCTACGTGGTTTTTTACATACATACGGATTGCTGTTCCAATTGTTTTGTTATTCCTTTCCACAAAATTACATTGTGGTGCATACACGGGGCTAAACCATACTTTCTGAACATTATACCTACTACAGAGATTAATTAGAAGAGGGTTGTTCAGATTTGAGGCATTATCACAAATCACATACTGGGGGACACCAAACATCAGGAAGACATTATCTTCCAAAAATTCAACTATACTCTTAGCTGTAGCCTTCCTCAAAGGATGGACTAAGGTATATTTACTAAACCAATCAGCAACCACTAATAACCACGTATAACCTTTTTTTGAACGAACAAAAGGACCAATCAGATCAACGGCAACTATCTGCCAGGGGAATTGAGCTTCTCTTTGCTTACCCATTTTACCTAATGGAGCATGATTTGGTGTTTTCTGAGCACCACACACTCTACATGATCTGACAAACTTAAGCACATCACAACGCATTTTTGGCCAATAGTACCTTTCTTGAATACGGGACAAAGTTTTATAGAATCCAAAGTGAGCACATGTAGGTGGCTCATGACAAGATTGCATAACTTCTAATCTTTGGGGTTTGGGTACTAAAATTTTCCATTCAACATCATTAGTCTTGAAAGAATTTGGGGATGGGGCATACTTGTAGATAAAATCATTTTCCACTTTCCATTGTGGAAAATTATCAGGGGAACGGAGTATCTTCGATCTTAAATCATCGAACCAAGGGTCTATTCTATCTATATCTATTTCTAGATAATTAACATTTTGGGTATCATTGGTATGGGCTCGGGATAAAGCATCAGGGACTAAATGGGATGTTCCTTTTCTATGAATCAAATCGAAAGTATGTTGTCTAAGGCGCATAGCCCACCTGGCTAATTTGCCTGTAGGATTGGACAGTTTATTCAACCAGAGAAGTGAATGGTGGTCAGTAATGACCGAAAACTTAACTCCTTCAATATAACCTCGAAATTTCTCGATAGCGAAGATCACTGCGAGACATTCTCGCTCTGTAACTGAATAATTTCTTTCAGCTCGGGAAAGGGACCTACTAGCATAAGCTATAACTTTTTCTTCTCCATCAATAGTTTGAGTCAAGACACCACCAAGACCGGTGTCAGATGCATCACATTGCACAACAAAAGGAAGTTCGAAATTGGGTTGGGCTAAGATAGGGGCAGAAATTAGGAGTTCTTTAATTTTCAAAAAAGCTTTTTCAGCTTCACTAGTCCAAACTACTGGTTGTTTTTTCTTTCGATGACCTTTAAGGAGGTCATTAATAGGGGAGGCTAAACTGGAAAAATCTTTAATGAAACGACGATACCAGGAACACATACCTATAAATCTTTTAATTTCAGTAGAATTAGATGGCCTAGGATAATTAACCATAGCTAAGATTTTTTCAGGATCTGCTTTAAGGGAATTGTTACCAACTACATAACCAAGATACTTCAATTCAGATTTAAAAAAATCACACTTATCGATGTTAATGGTCAAGTTTGCTTCTTTAAGTTTATCTCTTATTGTTTTCAACAATTGGATATGTTCTTCAAAAGATGGGGTACATACTATGATGTCATCTAAATAACAGAATATATAGGGTTCAAACTCAGGTCCAAAGATAGCATCAACTAATCTTTGTTGAATCTGTGCACTATTACACAAACCAAAGGGAACAGAAGTGAATTGAAAAGAACCTCTACCAGAAACATTAAAGGCTGTCTTTTTCCTAGAGTCAGGATGCAGCGGGATTTGCCAAAAAGCTTTTCTTAAGTCAATGGAACTAATGCATTTAGCTCCTCTAAGTAACGAAAGAATTCTGTCTATTTGGGGCAAAGGATATGTATCATGAACAGTGACTTCATTCAATGAACGACCATCAAAACAAAACCTATATTCACCTGACTTTTTCTTTACTAATAATACAGGACTTGACCATGGGGATTGGGCTGGTTCGATTACTCCTAATCGTAACATATCGTCTAACTCTTCATGTAGTATTTTATTCATGTATGGGGATAAAGGATATTGTCTTTTCTTAAATGGTTTTGCATCACCAGTGTCAATAACCATTTCAATCTTATTGGTTCTTCCAATATATTTAGAACTAGAAATTTCCTCAAAAGAAGCGACTGTTGAATTTACTAAATTCTTTTCGGTGGGAGAAAATGAGTCTACAGAATACAAAGTTTCGGTTTTCTCTTCCTTTTGGGAAGAATGCCATGTTTTATCTCTAAAATTCAACAACACCGAAAATGTATGCATAAAGTTACTTCCTAAAATAAAACTATGGGGAACGGAGGGTACTACAAGAAATTTTACCATTTGGGAAACACCATCCGCCTCAATTGGAAGATCAATATTACCAACTACGGATTTATGAGAACCATCTGCTAAGCAGACATGTTTACAGGGAGTAGAATTATAACTAATTCCTTGGGAATTCAAAAATTTAATTCCAGTGGCACCTACTACGGATGTAGTGCCACCACTATCTAAAAGAGCGATAAAAATTTTAGAAAAGATAGAAATACTAATGTGAGGACGTTTATCACGATCTTTTTCAAAAAGAGGGTTAAGTATGCTTCGGGAAGGTTTGTCGGGCTTAACTCTAACTGGAGTGCAACTGCCGACTGGCTGCACACTACCTAGTTTTTTTTGACACTTACAGGAGGAAGTGCTCACACCTCTCTGACCACAATGAGAACAAAATATTTCTCTGTATCTACAATCACGAGAAACATGATTGTGCTTACCACAAAAACAACAAAAAATTTTTCTAGGGTTTCTTTGTGTTTGGTAGGGAGGGGATTTCATCAAAGGAGGTGGATAAGAAGACTGATTTCTGTGGGGTGGATAAGAAGAAGAAGACTGATGTCTTTCTGGTGGATAAGAAGACTGATGTCTTTCTGGTGGATAAGAAGACTGATGTCTTTCTGGTGGATAAGAAGACTGATGTCTTTCTGGTGGATAAGAAGAAGATTGATGTCTTTCATCAGTATCTACTGGAGGATTGGGTCTCTCATTTCTCTGTCTGGAATTGGTATTGGATTTCTTAAAAGGATGATCTTGCTTTTCTGGTTTGTCTCTTTTGGGGTTTTCAGGCTTGTCTTGTTTATCAAGTACCTGAAAATTCTCTTGGGGTTTCTCTGTATCTTCTAATGAGATACCAGCAAGACCTTTTGTAGTTTGAAGCAGAGGCAAAACATTTTGCTCCAAACGTTTAACAGTAGAGACTAAAATTTCTACCGTGGGAAAATCTTGAAGGGCTACGAGTGGAATATAATCCACTAAAATATTTTTTCTTAAGATTTTAACTCGTTGTGCTTCAGATGGGTACTCTTCCAAACGTCTAAAGAGATTCTCCATGATTGAGGAATAAATAGTGATTGACTCGGACTTTTTTTGTTTTCGACTTTTAATATCGTCGTAGAGATTATCATTGTAATCTGGGGGTAGGAAAGCAGTTTTGAGTAAGGTTATCAACTCATTCCAACTGTTA
Source organism: Diabrotica virgifera virgifera (assembly GCF_917563875.1). NCBI lineage: Eukaryota > Metazoa > Arthropoda > Insecta > Coleoptera > Chrysomelidae > Diabrotica > Diabrotica virgifera. The sequence continues at coordinate 44,420,373 of NC_065450.1, forward strand.
ACTGTATTTCTAACACTTCTATACCAAATGGCAGCGTTTCCGTCAAATAAGTCAAAAGCTGATCTAAAAAGGACATCTTGAGAAATATTTCTGGACCTAGCAGAATCTCTTATTTTTTCTAAAAATGTGGGAAGGGCTTTACTCTCACCATTAAATTTGATATTTAAATCAGAAACTCTAACAGGAGTTGAAACTTGTATAATAGGGGCCGAAACTGAACTAATAGGGGCAACAGGGACTGAAGTTGTATCACTAGTTGATGGGATGGACATATTATCGGATGTCTCTTCCTTTTCCAAGACATCTCCTGTCAACATCAATAAATCCATTTTATAGTTTTCAATAACTTCTTTTACTTTTTCATCTACATTGTCAGGGAAATTTTCTAATCTGAAATCCAGATGAGTGGACCTTGTTTTGAAACGAGCAAAGTCAGCCTTTGTTGACTGTGCATCCATCGTTTTTGCAATATTTTGCAAATCTTTGAGTATTGCCTGAATTGCAGGTAACTCTTTATCTGGATCGACTACATTTTTAGTAAAATCGATTGCAGATGAGGTAGTCTCTTTACTTAACTGACCTCTCAATAACTTACGTTTTTCTTCAACGTTTTTATTTTGTACCTTAAAACCTCTTATGAACAGTTCATAAGATAACTCTTCTGTTTTCAGATCATTTACCTGGGTAGACTTCATTTTTAAAACTGGGGTGAAAGTAACACGCAAGGGAAAGACAGAAGGGAATAGTAGAAAATATGATTTTCAACAAAGGACCGTTTCTATTTATCAAACGAAAGCAAACGTCACCTGTCCAACGTAACCGGATCCCAAATCACCAGTCTTGTCACAGCTTCTGCTCTTGGCCTACAATCATTCAGTAAATAAAAGAGGGGTCAATGAACTATTTGTCAAAAATTCACACTCACATACTAACAGGGAACAACAGACTCAAAAAATTTAGACACAACAGGGATATTCAAACACAAACAATATTGAAACTTGCTTCTCGAATGAGCTTACACAGGAAACACCAACAATGGTTCTTGTTCCGATAATTAATGGAAGTGTTCCTAGACAACTAAGCACGCTTCCTCTATCACGAGTATTACACTTGTGATGTATTCTGGTACAAGAAGGGAAAAAAAGTATTAATCGGACTGACTAACTCGTTTACTTCACGGGTAGGCTCGGACTAATTCACAGATAGGCTCCAAATAATTTACACGTAGGCTCCAACTAACCTTTGGTATCCTTATGACACTGACAAAGCTAGATTAGTTGAGAAAAAAATAATGGGACTAAAAGCTCAAACGGAAACTACCAGACTATACACATATACTCAAACGACGAACAAAAAATATCACAAAATCAAGTTATTCTGTAAAAAATTGTCAATCAATTATGAATAAATGCACAAATACAACAATAATGTTATACTTTTTAAATAGTTTCAATATCAAAATGTTCAACACTACTTATATAGACTACCTGTCTATATTATACTCATCAATATTTAGAAAAAATTCAAATAATGCTTTCACCATGGGTACTGTATCAACATCTACCATAAATACATACATAAAAATAATGTTGATACACTACAATGAGTACATATTTATACCTATTAAAAAATTTATACCACTTCGTAACTTTAAAAGAAAATGTAGGGGCTCTTTCTAGGTTACCGACATAAATTTTAGCGTTTTGGGCTAAACTACGTTAGGATACTGATATGATAGTATAATTGATCTCAAATCTGGGGCAAAAAAATAATTTAGGTTGACAAACAGTTGGGACTAGCTAAAAAAAGTAAACTGTTTGGGAACAACTTAATGATAGGACTGGGGAAGAAATGAGACAGATTTGTAGCTTGATACGTTGGGTGCTATTTGTAGCTCGACACTTTGTAGCTGGACACTGAAAGAGGCAGAAAAATGAATCGGCCCCACATTCTAGGGCGACATTTGTAGCAGTTTGCGTACAACTGGAGCCGGAAGGAGGCTAAAAATGAGTCGAGCCCCACGTTGGGCGCCATTTGTAACAGTTAGAAATAGGGTGGAAGAAGAGTTCTAGTAGGATGAATACTATTTCTTAAATAGAAAGGGATCTGGAGAAAAATTAGGGGATATTTCTAAAAGCTACTTGCTGCGGCAGCTCATGGTTGTGCGGTGGCGGATCATAGGTTCGTTTAAGGAACTAGGGAGTATCAACTACTATTACCAAATGAAATAAGAGTACTTACACAGATATCCTAGGGTGTTTATATAGAAATGATCCTGGATATATTTTGTTTGAGGGCGCCTTACCAGGAGTTTCTTTTATACAATCCAATATTTTCTTGATATGTATACTCTAAAATACTTTTAAATGTGTGGTTAAAATTTTTGCTAATAGGTAGTTATAAATAAACAGGACAAATAAAATTACATATTTATTGAAAACTTTTCCTGTCAAAAAAACAAAACAAACATTAGGTTTTATAGGTTACATTGGCGATATTTACCTGTGACTAAAATATATCTACTTTCTATAAAATAGATATGGTGCACCAAAAAATAAGCAAATTTATTGTTTATTGACTTGATATCTGACACATTTGAAATATTGCATTTATATTATTAAAAAGGAAAAATGTTTATTTTTACTGAAACTTGAAAATAACAACTGTCAGTTACGTCACTTGTCAAATATCATTCCAAAAATATTTATCTCAATTAATTTTTATATGGTTAATTCACAATTTTGATTTAACAATCTTTTTATAATGATGGAAGCAAATATCTTTCTCATCCAATCAAAAGTTTACTTGTTATATTTTTATTTTTAAATTAAAAAAATTATTAATATTTATCAAAAAAAAATTACTTTAATCCTTGAATCTAAATTTTTAATTAAAATAGTCACTATACCTTAAACTTTGAAAATATTCATCTGTCACAACATTACTTCACCATCGGAAAGTTTTGACAGATCACTCATACGTCACTCGACGGATGACTGGAAAATTCCACTGCTATGGTGATATTATGTAGGTATTATACCATAACAAACAGGAAAATGCTAATTTACCTCTAGTTTTCTAATCCAGGAAACTTAGGTTTAATCCATTACCATGTAACCATAACCAATATTATTATAACCAGCTATAAAGGTAATAACAGCTCACCGGCTTCATAAAGGATTAAATACGCCATACCATAAGTTTACAAGAGCGTATAAACCAAAATTTCACTAAACAACAGAACTGCTACACTATTAAATGATCAACCCATTAATTATCCTCAACAAAAGAACTTTAATATATCCCAAATTTAACTTGGAAATTCTTTTGTGGAACTAATATATGCCGGTTAGAATCTAACTTTTTGACATGTTTATCCGTCAAAAACTATTTTCAGACTCCGCGTTCTTTGCAATACATTCTAAATCTTTCTATCGATGTCGAATTAAACTTCGGTTTTTCGTTCGTCACAGCCAATCACGACTCACGATTTTTACTTGACATTTGAATTGGCCAATGATTGCTTTCTGGTTCTGTCATAATTCTAGAATATGATTATGACAAATACGCAGTTATACCAATACAAGAAGAACGCTTGGAAAATTACCTCTAACACGCATTTCTTCTAAGAATATAACAAGGTATTGTGAAACAGTTCATAGGCGGGTTATAAATTTTTATTTGACTTGAATTTCTATAAAGAACTGACAAAAATATTTGGATTTACTTAGAAAAGGATTGTAAAAACTATATAAATTAATATATTTATATTTCCGCTGGTTTTATAAATGTTATAAATATAGCAATAAATACACAAAATAAGGGGGCAAAATACGCCTGTTGTTATTCAATGTTTTTAACCACTTTAGTGGCACTTAGAACCTTAGTAATTCTCTTAGGAAATTCTTTGTAACATACTTAAATCGTGTACCAAATTTCATTAAAATTGACCTAATAGATTTTGCATAATTTTGTAATCTAAATGTTTTTAAAAAAGTTCAAATTTTTTAAAATCTTTCTGAACAAAAAGTAGACCATTTAGAAGTTGGCTAATTTTTTTACTTACTTATATAGAGGTGCTCTACCTATCTAATACACTTTACAGAATTAAAATTGGATTATTTAGGGGGCCTCGGCAATGTTTTAAACTTATAAACAATTTTTTGGCTTATAAAGAAATAGCTTTGTTTAATAATAAAAAAATTAATTTTTAGCAATGCAAATAATTAAAACCGGTATAATTTGACTTAAACTTTCAAATGCTGTCAGCAGAATTGGTATTTTATTTTTAATCAAAAGTTATTCGCGTTCAAAAATTGCAATTTTTCGATTTTTTGAAAGTTCCACTGCGTTTATCTCGAAAACTATGCATCCTACGAAAAAACTTGTAAGAACACTTTTTGCTTAGAATTACCCAAGAAATACAAAAAAATATATTATTTTGCGAAAAATCGATGTTTCAATGTTTCAATCGATGTTCTTTGTTTATAACAATCTTATTGACATCCGGATCAACTGTTATCCAAAAAAATCGTATTCTACGGGTCAAAAAATACATAAAAATCTTGGGTAAGTCCATCTACATAAAAGAGCCCGTAGCACACCCAGGAGGCCACAGCACTAATTTTTTTATAAGCCAAAAAATTGTTTATAACTTTAAAACATTGCTGAGGCTGCTTAAATAATCCGATTTCAATTCTGTAAAGTGTATTAGATAGGTGGAGTGCTTCTTTATATTTAAAAAAATTGACAAATCTTTGTGTTCTAGTTTTTGTTGTGCAAGATTTTAAAAAATTTTAATTTTTTAAAAAAAGTTTAGATTGCAAAATTATTATTCGAAATCTAGTAAGTCAATTTTCATTTGATGTACGGTTTTAGCACATTACAAAAATTTTATAAGCGAATTAGGAATATTACAAGTGTAACCTAAGTGATGACAAATCATTGAATAAGGTCAGACTTGTTTTGCCCCCTTATTTTATATTTTTTGCTATTCTGCAGCAAGGGTGATAAATTAGGACATTTTTAACCAATTGCATCTGATATAAAATTTAATTATCTTTGTTTTATTCTTATACGACTTTGTTCCAAAATGAATCGTTTTAAAGTTATAAGCAAAACAAGTAGAAAAAAAACGAAATTTTTTGAAATTTTTAAATATTTTATTTTTTTTATTAATGTTCCGGGCATATTTGAGAAGGAGCATAAATCAATTATTATTAACGAAGTTATCACCTAACTTTATCCGCAAAAATCTGAATGCCACCTCTCACATCCATCTAAAAACAGATCCTTACTGGTCTACATGTGCTAATAACGAAAATAAAATTCAAAATTTAAAATAACATAGATTCATTGCGACGTGTTATTTCGTAGCATCTATTGCTTAAAATGACTTTACTATACTACGATTGTGACGTACAACACCCTTTACCCTTTTCATTCATGGACCTTATCGATTGCACACCCTTGATGCGGAGCAAATTCCAGGAATTCCTAGGATTTTCGAGAGCACGCCGGCGGAGGGGATTAATACGCGGGACGCCGTCATTATCATTTTCGTTTTTGAAAGTTGGCAAGCATTATATTTTATTTTTCGTCTAGGACTGTTTTTGTCGGACGTTGTTTATTTCCTCAGAAGCGAATATAATCAGTTGGTGAGATACTAATACGCAAATAAACAATATTTCTTTCCGTTTATGGGGTCGTATTTAAATAGACTATTTCATTAGATAATTTAGGCATTTCCCCATAAAAAAAAAAGATGAAGAAAAAGAGATAAAATGGTCATGACATTATTGACATTAATGTATTCATTATAGGAAAGGGCTGTATTGCAGCGGTTCTCAATCTGTGGTACATATCATTATTTGAGGTGGTACAGCAAAAAGAGCCAAAATCGGTACCACTCTTATAGTTAATTAGATTACGTAGCTATTAGATAGGTATTTCAGTTAGGTGGTAAAAAAAATAATAAAAAGTATTTTGTGGTACATGACTCAACAAGACTGAGAAGCACTGCTCTTATTGTGAGATATGTGGAAATAGAAAAAAGACAAAATAAACAACCTAACATTAATTTTTTTCTCTCTCTCCTCTTCCTTTTACCCGATCAGGATGTCGGATATCCTGGCGGTATCACTAAGGTTTTGGTTTTTGAATTATCCGAATATTTCTTTTCTTGTAAGAGCTGTAAATAAAAACACTGCTTTGAAGGTTTTTTAATTAAAAATATCAGATGCACTAAAATTAACAAAACAAAATTAACAAAAAACAAAACAATTAAATAGCTAGTATGTCCACCTCTTGCAGCAACGACTGCTCGCAATCTGTTTGGCATCGAATAAAGATGTCATCCTTGCCTGGGGAATAGCCCGATATTCCTCTACTAGGGCCATAACTGTACCAAATTTTCTGGAGGCCTAGGATGACGGAGAATAGCTTTTTTTTTAAGTCATCCCATAAATTCTCAATAGGATTGAGATCTGGTCTGCATGCGGGCCATTCTAATCTCATCAATCCAACCTCTATTTTATGAGTCCATCAGTGTTTATTTACCAAAAAAAGGTACAGCTCTTACAAGAAAAGAGATATTCGGATCGGAGCACACTAGTTCGCTCCCAAGGTCAAAAACCCCTCTTAATTACATACTAGTTCGCTCCGAAAACCATAACCTAGTTCGCTCCCATGGTTAAGCTGATTAAGTATTTATTTATTAAGTTCTAGGAAAACTAATATCAGCAAAATTGGTACTATGACTTTTGAATTTTATATAGAAATTATATAAAATAATGGTTGTAACATATTTATATAAATATTATGAGACAGTGGAATTAGATTATTTAGATTTAGCCGAATAAATGCCCGTTTTGGAGTGTAATTTTCCGTGTTACGACGGATTTGCTAGAAAATTTGGGTTTAGTACTTACCCTCCACTTCATAGTTGGACTTGTGCCGTTGGTTGCTTTTACTTGAGGGTGACAGACACCCTTTCTCGGAGGTGAAAAAACATACGTTTGAAATAAGAAATGAATAAGTTGACTAATTAGACATTCAGCACCCATGGTCTGTATCTCGAAAAATAAGCGTTATTTTGGTAATTTATAACGTCGATATTAAAAGATGCACCATTTTTTTTCTATAAAACATTTTGATCTAAAATTTTTCAGAAAACTTCTTTGTACTCTATATTTTATATATTTTTACATAAACGTGATTAAAAAGCTAAATTTCAAAGTTCGTCACTCAACTTTTGCGAATAAACTTTGCAATTCAAGAATCTTCACCGTTTACTTTAAAAAATTCATAACTTCTATTAGAATAATATAAATATATGATAATATTAATTATAGCATATGAGCTCTAACATTATAATACTTTATTGATAATATCGTTACAATTTTAATATAATTTTAAGTAAGAAATAGTTTTATATTTAGGTAAATACAAAGTTTGAGAAATATTTATTAAAAATTTTATCAATAAAATGTATCAAAGTACCTGCTGTATGAAAGTAACATTATCTATTTACGCTGACCCTCGCTATTCATTATTATTCCTTGTGTATCCAGTAAAGGCATTTGTAAACTATCTTTTCTAAGATATATATGGCCGGAGCGAATTTACCTATGCCCCTTTTCTGTAAGGTATTAAAATCTGGCCGCCGGAGCGAACTAGTATATGCCCATTCAGATTATTCAAAAAACAAATAATAGAGATAATAGAGAAAAAAGAGCTAAGAACAAAGATGTACACATGGCGTTTATAGACCTTAGGAAGGCATACGACACCGTGCCAAGGAAAGAACTGTACAAAGCAAAGACTAAAATAGGGATACCACCTAACCTAACACAAGCAATCAAAAACATGGACAGTGGAAGTGTACGGTGGAAGTAAATATAAAAATCGGAAACAAGGTAGTTGCTAATTTCAAAACAATAAAAGGATTACTATAGGTATGCCTAACGTCACCGACTCTATTTAAAATATTTTTAGAACACGCACTAACAACTTGGAAGACAAAATGTAGGGGTATGGGAATACCGATAAGGGACGATTATCTCTACACATTGTGTTTCGCAGACGATCAGGTGGTGATGGCTCAAGATGAAGAGGATATCAGTTACATGGCAAGAAAACTAAAAGAGAAATACAAAAAGGTGGGCCTGGAAATACATATGAAGAAAACGGAATACTTAGTAATATCGGAAGAAGACGTAACAAACTTAGAAGTAGAAGAACAAGTTGAAATAAAAGGAACGAAGAATTTTAAATATTTGGGCTTTATAATGTCGAAAAACGGAACAACAGAAGCAGAAATAAAAAGTAGGTTGGGACAAACAAGATCCTGCATCAGACAACTCCATAATGTAATCTGGAATAAGAGCATCAAGGGAAAAACAAAAAAATGATATACCAAACAATAGTAAGAAGCATCATGACATATGCCGCAGAAATTTGGGTCATAAACAAAAAAACTCAAAAAAGCATTCTGGCAACCGAAATGGAATACTGGAGAAGATGCTGTGGTCTCACCAGAAGAGACAGAATAACAAACGAGGAGATAAGGAGAAGAATGCAAGTGGAAAAAGATGCCCTGCAATATATAGACGAGAGAAGACTAAAATGGTACGGCCACGTACGCAGAGCAGAAAACACTTGGATAAACAAGGTTGCAAAATGGAGCCCAAGAGGAACGAGAAGAAGAGGACGACCGAGAAGATCTTATTTTAGTGATGGTTCCCGGATGATATGACAGGACTATGAAATAAAATCAGCCCTTCCATTTTTCCACAGAATTTTTTAAAGTTAGGAGAAAATACAACGCTTCCATTCTCCCCTGTATAATGCCATGCAAGCAAAATTTTTGTGTTACTGGAATAATACTAAACGATATCAATACATGTACCTACAAACTGGTGCAAGAATCTTGAAAATCGGAGCACAAATAATAAAGTTATAAATTGTCAAACTTAATCAAAAATTTTGGGTGGCGGAATTTTGTGCCGGTGAGTGTATTTCCTGTCATTATTTTCAATTCCTCGAGTGATTTTTTTTAACTTTTCCCGCCTTTACTACTTGCTCTATCCATTTTTGGATAATGGAAGTTTGAATGTGCATGTGTTACAGATCCGTGCCACGCGCACTGTCTGAACATTCAGCCTGGCACGCAGGGGCGTCATTTGATAAGGTCAGGGGGGCATTTGCCCCCCCCCCCGACTCTGAAAATGACTGAAATTTACAAAAAATACATCAATTTTCATCATTACATCATATATAATATATTGTATATATTATGCTTGCCCCCCCCCCAATCAAAATTTTAAATGACGCTCCTGCTGGCACGGATTCGTGGAATGCGCACTGAAAGGGTGCGCAATATTCATTATAGGAAAGTGCTCTATTGTGAAATAAATTTTTGTAGAAAAATATACCACAATTGCCAGGTATGATCGTCCAAGTTCGGCTCATGGGGGCACCCTGATTCTCTCTAGAAATAATGATTTTTCCTCTGGTAACAAAATATGACTTCTTTGAGTTTTCCTTAGTTTATAATAAAAATCTTAATCTTTATCTTAAGCAGAAAAATTCTATGCGGTGATTTTAATAACATTAATTATGCTGCTGCTAGTGCTACCCAAGTGTCCCTGGCAAACATATTTGAATCGTATGGTCTCTCAATGCACGTTAATTCTCCTACAAGGATTACAAAAACTACATCTACCATAATCGATTATATTGTCTCAGATTTCTCACCCCTTGATGTCTGCTCTACAGTTATTAATGCGGGACTGTCTGATCATGAAGCAGTGTATACGATGTTTAACATCTTCAGCAAACCCTCCTCAAAAACCCGACGTTTAGGTAGGATTTTTCCGCCCAGAATTTTCGTAAATTCCAAAATTTATGCTTAACTTCTGAGTGGCAATTTCCTTCTATGGACGTGGACTATAATTTCAGTGTTTTTCTAGATAAGCTTCTCCACATCTTCAATAAGGCATTTCCTTTAATTCCTATTAAGCCAAAACATCGGAAACCTTGGGTTACGAAAGGTATTCGCATATCAGCTAAGAATATGCGTTCACTACTATACATCAAGAAGTTTACTACCAATGTTGCTGTCACTGAATATATCTTGAAGTACAGGACAACATATCTAAAACTTGTCAGGTCAGCTAAAAAGCCTATTATCAAAATCGTCTGGGAAGCTCTAAAAGTGTTGCAAAAGAAACTTGGTCTATAATAAACGATCTTCGAAATAAAACTCACACAGCTCAATCATTTTCCCTTCCAAATCCTGAAAGTCTAAACGACTACTTCGTTAATGTGAGTAAAAATATAACATCAACAATTTTGCCGCAACAAGATCCCATTTCCTATCTTCCTAATTCAGGAAAGGTCTCGAATTCATTCTTTTTACGACCAGTCGATAACTCTGAACTGATCCAAACAATCAATAGTATCAAAAGCAAATCATCCTGTAGTACCGATGGACTATCTATAAAAATTTTCTCTAATCTCACAGAAAATGTGTTGGAAATCCTCCTCTCACTAATTAATGATTCCTTCGAAAAAGGTAAATTTCCAGAGTGCCTAAAGACAGCCTTTATTATTCCTCTTCATAAGGGTGGCGAAAAATCTTATGCCTGCAACTATAGACCTATTGCCTTACTACCGGTGCTCTCCAAAATTATTGAGAGACTCATTAAAACTCGACTTATGTCCTTTATCGTTGATAACAACATTTTATCACAAAATCAGTTCGGCTTTTTAACAAATAAATGTACCACTGATGCCATGTTTTCTGTACTACATGAGGTTTACCAAGCACTAAACAATAATCTTTATACTGCCACTGTTTTCTGCGACTATGCCAAAACTTTTGATTGTGTAAATCACGACATCTTGATTACAAAACTAAATTTCTATGGAATTCGTGGTATTTCTTTGAATTGTTTCCAATCCTACTGGAATAATAGGAAACAACTAGTTAGAGCAAATGATACTGACTCTAGTCTCAAAAACATTGTATGTGGAGTACCACAAGGTTCAGTATTAGGTCCTCTACTGTTCCTTATCTTTATAAATGACATTACTAATTTAAAAATCAATGGGAAAATTTTTCTTTTTGCCGATGATACCAGTATCACTTGGAGCAACTCAACTATTGCATCTCTTCATGAAACTATAACTTCGGATCTACTGACGATAAAGACCTGGTCTGACTCTAATTTACTCTCTTTTAACGAAAATAAAACAGTAGCATTATCCTATAAAGGAGCTCTTCAACCTTTGCCTCTTAATAACAGCCAGATCAGTACCGTTGATTCTGTAAAATTTCTTGGTATTTTTTTAGACAGCAACCTCAAATGGTCCCTTTATATCGATTCGTTAAGTAAGAAACTCGCCTCAGCTTGCTATGCAATAATATCTGTCTCAAGGGAACTCAATTTAGCATCTTCTAAAATAACATATTCTTCGTTGTTCGAGTCTCATCTTCGATATGGTCTTCCTTTTTGGGGTTCTAGTACAGCTGCTCAATTTGATGCGCAAAAGGGCAATAAGATATCTGTTTGGCCTCAGAAGATCTACACATTCCAGAAGTTACTTCAGAGATCACGAAATTTTAACACTTCCATCTTTATATATTCTAGAAACGGTTTGTTTAATTCGTAAACACCTTCATGTCTTTCCATCAAGGCTCAAGATATTTATTTACCGATTCCATCCACTGAGTTAGTAAAGAAATCTATATTATATTCCGCAAAGAAACTGTACAATCATCTTCCGTTACAACTTAAATCTGCAACATCTTTCCCTAAGTTCCGTAAAATGACAAAAGTCTATTTATCCAAAAGACCATATTATTCAATAGAAGAATTTCTCAATGAATAACTAAGAAAATTGGGTTTCATACGCAGTAGCATTTTGTCAGTTCTTTATGTTGTACCTATTTTATTTTATTTGTTGTATGTTCAATTTGCAATTTATATAGATTTTGCAATAAATTGTTTTTGTCTTGGCTTCTATATTTTATACTGTACATTATTGACGATTTATCTAATTTTAGTAAATTGTAGTTGTTATTTGTTATTTATATTATGTTTTTCTTTTGACTGTATGTAAGCTTTGTCCATAAAATTGTAAAAATTTTCAGTGGCAATAAAGCATATTTCTATTCTATTCTATTCTAAATATGAGAAAATAAATTAAAAACAATCTGCTAAAAGGGGCGCCACTTTCTCTTTTCTCAGAGAGAAAAAGAGAACTCTGAAAATCATGTGGAGATAGAAAAAAGACAAAATAAACAACCTAACATTAAATTTTTCTTTCTTTCTTTCTTTTTCCCCTTTCTTTTAGCCTATCAGAGTATCGGACTTTGAACTAGCTATTTTAATTTACATGAAACCCATCTCTTCCATTATTTCCTGCTTTTATTTTCAATTCCTGGAGTGATTTTTGTTTAATCTAAATTTACAATCAAGATGCAGATGCAATAGAAATAAACAAACCAAGACACGTTAAATTACTAGGAGCACTCCCGAATCATAATTTACAATGTATATACATTGTAAATCCCAAATCATGATTTCTAAGGTTTATACATTCTAAATTATGATTCGGGAGTGCTCCTAGTAGCATTTAACGTGTCTTGGTTTGTTTATTTCTACTGCATCTTGATTGTAAATTTAGTATAATTTTTCCCGTCACTACTACTTGCTCTATCCATTTTTTTCTTGATCTGGCTCTTTTTCTTCTTACGATGTTCTTCGTTTCGTGGACTTTTCTTGTAATTCTGTTAAGTTGCATCCTCATCAAATGCACATACCAGTTCATTTGTCTCTTTGCTGTTTTATTCATTATTGGTTCTTGGTTGGCCATTCTCCTAATAGTCGTGTTGCTTAATCTATCTCATTTTGTATTTTTAACTATCCTTCTTAGGTGTCTCAGGTGTTTTTCCAGAATTGTCCAGTTTTCATTTGCATAGGGCATAGTCGGTATCACTATTGTGTTAAATATTTTTATCCTTGTCTCTCTTGTAAGTTCTCTTTTTCCCAGTATTTGGGCTAACTCCTAGTATAACTTGTTTGATTTCTGTGCTCTATTTGTTATTTCTTAGTCAATTTTTCCGTCGTTAGTAATAATTGTACTTCTCAGGTATTCCTAAGTTGTACTTACCTAACTATTTCTAGTTTTGATTTTTTAAATTTTATTGTTATTTCATTATCTTCAAACATCGTACAACATCCTCAAAGAACACATGATGCATTTCATTTTAAGCAATAATTAATGTATTGACTTCCGTAATAGTCCTGTGGCCAGGTGGGGTACAATGGCATCCTTAATTCAGATGGACTTACCCAAGTTTTTTTTATGTATTTTGACTCGTAGAACACGAATTTTTTGGGTAACAGTTGATCCGGATGTCGATAAGATTGTTATAAACAAAGAACTTGAGGAATTACATAACAGCGATTTTTCGCAAAACAAAACATTTTTTGTATTTTTTGGATAATGCTAAGCAAAATTTATCCTTACAAGTTTTTTCGTAGGATGCATAGTTTTCGAAATAAACGCGGTTAAACTTAAAAAAATCGAAAAATTGCAATTTTGAACCCGAATAACTTTTGACTAAAAAATAAAATAGCAATTCTGCTTACTGCATTTGAAAGATCAAGTCAAATTCTATCGGTTTTAATTATTTTAATTGCTAAAATTTTTTTTATTGTTAAACAAAGCTATAAACACATGTTTCCCGTGCCGAATGCATGCGTTTTAATGTACGTAATCTACGTAGAAATTGTCTGTATGCGCGCCTACTCATTCGACTTTAAAAAACATGAAACGCATTGAAAACATTATTCAAGCACTATGTGTTTATAGCTTTGTTTAACAAAAAAAAATTAATCTTTAGCAATGAAAATAGTCAAAACCGATAGAATTTGACTTGAAATTTCAAATGCGGTAAACAGAATTGCTATTTTATTTTTTAATCAAAAGTTATTCGAGTTCAAAAATTGCAATTTTTCGATTTTTTGAAAGTTCAACCGCGATTATGTCGAGAACTATGCATCCTACTTGTAAAAACAGTTTTTGCTTAGAATGATCCAAAAAATACAAAAAAAAATGTTTTGTTTTGCGAAAAATTGCTGTTATGTGATTCCTCAAGTTCTTTGTTTATAACAATCTTATCGGCATCCGGATCAACTGTTACTCAAAAAATTCGTGTTCTACGGGTCAAAATACATCATAAAGACTTGGGTAAGTCCATCTGAATACAGGAGACCGTTGTACCCCCCTGGCGACAGGACTATAAAGCATTTTCCCATTTCGTCACAGACATGTTTTATGGGATGCAAAATGTGGATGGATGTGATCGTGTATAAAAATAAAATCCAGACCAACAAAATGTATGTACGCTAAAACATTTTCTACACAGGGTAATGCGCATTATACCTATTTCAAGTCTGGCCATTTCTTGAATGGTATTATGAAAGTTTCCGGCCTCATACAATGTCTTCTCTTTCCAGGTACATAATATTGTTATGACAGTTCCGTAGATTGATCCTACATAGAAAAAGTTCCTCAACATGAAAGAAGAAGTAGTCACGTACGAGAATGTTCTGGATGTCATGGAATAACCCAGAAATGTCTGGTGACGTCTAGAACTTCAGGAATCTATATAAACATATGTGTTTGACATTTTATAGTTCAGTTTCAGTTGTATTCCAGTATTTGAAGTTTGATATTGTGAGATTGAGTTAACGATTTAAAAGTATTGTAATTTCTGTTGAGTTGAATAATAGTATTTTCAAGAAGTGTAACATTTAGCGACAGCGGTGGGATTCAAGAGATATTGAAGAAGATATTGAGAATTGTTTATGGTAATTACAAGGTCATCTAAAGTTGAGAAAGAAATGGATACATCCGGACCTCCAGCATGGTTTTTAAAAATGGAAGAGTTTAAAGAGAAAGAAAATGAAGAGAAACGTAGGTAAGAAGAGAAACGTAGGCAAGAAGAGAAACGTAGGCAAGAAGAGAAAGAAAATGAAGAGAAGCGTAGGCAAGAAGTCGAAGAGATGCGTAGACAAGAAGAGGAACAGAAGGAGGAGAGGCGTAGACAAGAAGAGGTAGAAATGATGAATAGTTTGTCCCAAAGTCACGACCATTTTCACTTAGAGGTAAGTCGAATTACTAATAAAATAGATATATTAGAAGAAAAACAAAACTCTTTAGATAATAAAATAGAACAACAAAATTATTTGGACAACAAAATAGAGCAACAACAAAAAAATCATTAAGAAAATAAAATAGAACAGCAACAAAACGATTTAAAGCAGCAACAAAACGATTTGAAATATAGTTTAGAAAAACAAATAGTCGAGTTAGCAAACAAAATTAATACCCAAGCTTCTTTATCTCATATTGTTTCAGTTACTAATGTTGAATCCGAACAAACAGCCCTTTCATCTTCCATCGTTAATCCAGGCACAATTAGAAGTAGCAAAATTTTAAAACCCCTCACGTTCGATGGCCAAATAGCGTGGGAAACTTATCGTTTTCAATTCGAAGCTGCAGCTAGAGCAAATGGCTGGAATGACAGCTTCCTTGGTGGTGTCGCTTCGAGGACAAGCAGCAACTGTTTTGCAATTTCTTCCCCAGGGTGCACCCAGTTACACCTCTCTCGTACAAGCATTAGAGACAAGATATGGCCAGCAACATCTAAAACAGGTTTTCCAAAGTCAATTGGAAGTTCGATATCAAAAACACAACGAAAGCCTGCAAGAATTTGGGGCCGATATTAAAAGACTATTACATTTGGCGTACCCTCAGGCACCAAGAGATTTTCTGGAACAAATCGGTATACAGGCTTTCATAGATGGACTACAGGATGTTGAAATGCAACTAGCTCTGTGATTACAACACCACAAATCGCTAGATAAAGAACTAATCTCAGCCCAGGAGTACGAAGTGGTAAAAAGTATTTCCAAATATCTTCCAAAGTTAAAAGAAATAACAGTTAAAGAAAATGAGCAAGTCACTACCGTAGATAATCAACAATTAATTTTATCCCAGATGTTAAGTATACTACAAAATATTCAACAAAAATTACATAATCAAAGTAGAAGATGTTTTAATTGCGGAAAAATGGGACATATGCAAAATAATTGCAGAAGCCGTTTCCAGGCAATAAATGAAGAATCAAAGAAAGAGGTCAGAAGATCGCTTAGATCGACATTTAGAAGCCTGTCACAAAGTCCCACTAGAGATGATAGGAGATACAGGTCTCAAAGAAATGAATATCACACAACTGACTACAGAAACGAAAAAGATACTTTGGCATCTGAAGTTATTAATTTGAAAGAGCAACTAGCGATTACTTAGTAAAAATGAAACAGAAAAGTTAAGAGAACAGGTGTCAATATTGCAAGAAGAGTGTAAGGTAATTCAAAATAATGAAAAAACTACACAGTCCAATCTAGAAATTAAATGTCAAAAACTGATGAAGGAGAAGAATGTGTTAAATAAACAATTACAAGAATTACAAGTTCAAAGCCAATGTCAGTTGGAACAAAAAGAGAATGTAACCGAAGAAGTAAGTCTGCGGATGACCACAGTTGAACAGCAAGAAGATAATGACCAGACTTCTCTGGAAAACCTTAAAAAGAGTCAAAAGAAAGATAACGACTTAAGAGTTATACGAGATTGGCTTAAAAATGGAGTAAGACCTCTTTGGCAGGAAATATCTAGGTAAATACAGTCGAACTATAAAGGCGCACTGTGCTCAGTGGGAATCTTTGCATCTTTCGAATGGTCTGTTATATCGGAAGTGGGAAAGTCCCGATGGAGTACGTATAGTTCAACAAGTGGTACTGCCAAAATCACACATTAAAAGTGTGTTGCAAGAACTTCATAGCAGTCTGTCTGGAGGACATTTTGGAGTAAAAAGAACACTGGCCAGAGTTCGAGACAGATTTTATTGGATCAATTGTCGCCGAGATGTAGAAGATTGGTGTAAGAAATGCGACTTATGTAACGGTAGAAAAGGCCCTAGAACTAGAAGTCGTGGTAAAATGGCACAATATCTTTCCGGAGAGCCTTTTGAACGACTTGCAGTGGATATTCTCGGTCCACTTCCAACGACAGAGAGGGGTAACAAGTACTTAATGGTTGCAATGGATTATTTTTCAAAATGGCCTGAAATTGCACCCCTTCCTAATCAAGAAGCGACTACAGTAGCCGAAGCATTTATAACACAAGTCGTATCAAGACATGGAGTTCCTTTAGAATGGCATTCTGATCAAGGACGAAATTTTGAATCAGAATTATGGCAAGAATTAATGAAAATTACTACGCCTCTCCATCCACAATCAGACGGAATGATCGAAAGACACAATAGAACTATTTGTCAATATCTTTCTGTGTTTGTTGCTGATAATCAAAAATATTGGGGATACTTTAATTCCTCCATTCCTGTTAGGCTACAGAAGTTCTGAACATGAAGC
Organism: Diabrotica virgifera virgifera; assembly: GCF_917563875.1. Taxonomy (NCBI): domain Eukaryota; kingdom Metazoa; phylum Arthropoda; class Insecta; order Coleoptera; family Chrysomelidae; genus Diabrotica; species Diabrotica virgifera. The sequence goes on from NC_065450.1 coordinate 44,437,880, forward strand.
AACTGGTTATTCTCCATCTATGATGATCACCGGTAGAGAAATGAAGCTTCCTCAAGATCTTATTTTCGGAAGATTGCCTCCCTGCGAAGAAGAACGTTCATCCCTGACGTACATCGAAAATTTAAGGGAAAAATTAGAAAATGTCTACGAATTTGCCCGTAAAAGTTTGAAGCTTCAAAGTGATAAAGCCAAGTCCAGGCTAGATATGCATGCTACGGGGACAAAATTCGAAACAGGTGACCCAGTATGGTTATACAATCCCACACGTAAGAAAGGACTTTGTCTGAAACTTCAACGAAGCTGGGAAGGCCCCTACACCGTCCTGCAGAAGATAAACGATATTATCTACCGCATCCAGTTTTCAGCTAGAAGTAAACCCAAAGTAGTTCATATCGAGAGATTAGCCCATATCATGGAACTGATCCACCCTGTTGTCTTCAACCAGACCCTGATAGACCAGTTATTCGAGGTGAATAACTAAAGGAGGGAGCAGTGTTATGACAGTTCCGTAGATTGATCCTACATAGAAAAAGTCCCTCGACGTGAAAGAAGAAGTAGTCACGTACGAGAATGTTCTGGATGTCATGGAATAACCCAGAAATATCTGGTGACGTCTAGAACGTCAGGAATCTATATAAACATATGTGTTTGACATTTTATAGTTCAGTTTCAGCTGTATGTTGTATTCCAATATTTGAAGTTTGATATTGTGAGATTGAGTTAACGATTTAAAAGTATTGTAAGTTCTGTTGAGTATTTCAAAGAAGTTGTAACAATATTTTAATGATCAACTCTTCTTAGAGACACTCTTCCAGTTTTGTTTCGCTGGGTTACGACCTGGGAGGCCCTTCGATCTAAAGGTGGATCACCTCCCCTACCAAATCTTGGCTTCTGTATTCCATGATTAGTAACTGTTTTCACTCTAGTTGTAGGTATTTACCATGATGGCTTTACTAGAGATGTCATCAAGGACCTTTAATGCTGTGGTTTCTCGTTGGTTTCTGCATTTTGATGCCGTTGACAACTTCCTTGATTCTTCCGCCTTCAAGACCAATTTCTCAGTCTCAGGACAACAGAGGGTCCTTCCATTTACCTGATCATCGGTTAAGAGCCGTTGGCCAGCAAATGCTGGATTGCTTATCCCGGCAAACACTCGGACATCAGAGCTTCGTTACAGGTAGGATGTACCAGATGACCATGATCTAGAATATCTAGATCATCATATGAACAGGTGAGGTTGACATTTGAATAGGAGAGGCTATACGTTGCGCATCACTATCCCATTACATCCCTTAAATGCTGGAGAGGATGGAATTCCGTATATATTTCAATAACATTTTAAAATAAATTGCAATCTATAACTGCTCCAAAAGGTTTTCCAAATGAGAATATCCCTATGTGAAAATAGAGCGGGCACGCCCATATCTTAACTAAATAGCTTTTTTTATATAGATATTTTGTCTAATAAGTAGAAGGACATGAGAGACCCTGATAACTTCGTTGACATTCATTATGCATCGCCTAATCTCTAATTTATTGTTTTTCAGGTCAACACGTGTAGCCAGGTAAGAAAATTACCTGATATTTTTAAAATTTCATTGACAATCAAGTTTTGTCTTTCGTTTCCGGCCTTGTTTAGAAATGGTTGCCATAAATTTCAAACTTCGTTTTCTATAAGGATCAAACGTCTTATTTTTATTTCCGTTTAAATTTTATGATTAAGTCGCTTATTAGTTCAGTCGGGATAGCATTTGACCTTGCACGTCGAGCTACCCCAAATTTTATTTTTCTAAGCTTTAGGGGGTCAATAGTAGTGTAAATTTAAAATCGCGACTGAATTGCCGTTGCGTTCGCCGCCATCTTGATTTTAAACGAAAACCGTTTTTGCTCAATATCTCCGCCATTTTCAACATTTCGACAAAAAGTGTAGGAACTGAAATGGTTGAAAATGCGATTTTCTATAATTTTTCCAAAATTTCCAAAATTACGCTTATACGCCACGGCTGCAGATTTTGGGGGTGATTAATCAGGGCCGGCGATAACGGGCCTGCAAGGGATGCACTGCACCTGTTCGGGGGGCGCCAGAATGAGCTTCTTTTCTGTTGGTGTTATGAAAAATACTAAAATAGAAAAATTCATTTTTTTTAATGTGTTTTAAATTCGTCATAATACCCTAATCAGTGTTTGTTAGTTTTGCATATCACACATGTAAAATATACAAAAATATACAATGCCGCATAGAATTCTTACCATGTAGTAATATAATTTATTGGTCAAAGATATTATATTTCAACCAAACAACTTTGCTCTAAATAAGAATGCTTTGTTTATTTTCTTCAAATTTCTTGCAAGTTGTTAGTTTTGTATCAGCAGTTATGAGAGGAAATGGATGATTTCTAGTAAAATAAACACGATTGTGATACTGTTTTCTTGCCGCCTGTGTAATTTAAGTATTATGTACTTATTAATAGGTATCGAGTATTAATCCCATAAAAACATAATATTTAAAATAATTAAATTACGGTTTCACATTACTGCAGAAACATAATCTTGAGGTTTTAAGGTTATTATTTTTATTTAGTTAAATAAAAATGGATTCAAAAAAAATTATCTGGGGCACGAACCGAAGAAGAAAAGCCGAAAAAGAAGAAATGACAAAAGCAATCTTAGTTCTCTTGGCCAATTTATTAAAAAAATTAAAATGAAGTTATTCTGTCAGATCATGGATCCAATAAAACTGTAACCGAACTTTATTTACCGGGGACATTTGCGGATAGGGGAACACCGACTAAGTCGATGCCTTGCTGCCTGGAACACACATTTTTAGGACACAAGGTCAAAATCAAGTCATTAATATGGAGAAAAGCTCTTCTAGCTACCCCTAAAATCAGGTGGATTAACCACATAAAGTAATACAGAGGATGTCCCATTACCCAGGGCATCCAAGGAAACGTTCAGTACAAAGCCTCCTCATTCGTTATGTACTGCGATGGAGTGGAGTGGTGTTATAGCTTGGGGGGTCAGAGAGATACCACTCCAGGTTATGGGCGGTCAGATAGGTAGGTCAGTGACCGGTTTGATCTTCGGAAATATGGGTCTCACTGTTTCATTAAAACACACATAATGTCCCTAAGGCTGGGGTTGTACGAGTATCTGGATAGGCGCCCATGCAAGCACGCTGTCAGGGAGGCCGTGCCACCCCCTAGCTTTTCGGGTGCTTTAAACTTAAACTATAATATTGTCAGCCAAAGTATACAAAATATAATGTGCAACATCTTCACGTCTGGCCACACCCTAAACATTTTAATATGGGCGCCCATAAGAATGTGGGTTGGGGGGGGGGGGTGCTTGTGCTAGTTTTGCAGGCGGGCACCTTATACCCTAGCGCCGGCACCGATTAATATATTTTTAAACAACTTTCTCTATAGCTGGACAATTCGGGGGCCGAAACACAAGATATTTAAAGGTTCTATGAGGGACAGTCGATGACACAGCTGATTTTGCTTTGTTCTTTTAAACAATTATAAAAAGTGAAAAATATTTTTGTCTATAAAATATAAAAATTTGTTTTTGTCTTTTCTTATAATAATTTTTCTTTAACAAATAACACTTTAAATAACAAATTTTCTTTAAATTCCTTATAAATTTTAGAGAAAAATAGTTCAAATAAAAGTTAAACTTTTTTCATCATCATGAAAACTCAAGAGCCAAGAATAGATCTCTATTAGAATCAGCTTCCATTCTCAGACAAGAAATTTTATATCAATACCAAGATTTTTTGTCAAGAAAACAAGAACTCTTGAAATATCTTGACTAATAATGAAAACTCTAAAACGTATTTATTTATGAAAAAGATAACATTATTTTAACATAAAATATTTTAATTTATTGAACACTTTTTTTGCTAAAACGATTTACAAAAACGGAAATTAAAAATAATACTTGATGATACTTACCAATCCTGTTGAAAAGAAAATTGCAAACTAGATTTTATTTTAAATAACATTTTTAAATCGGAATTGATAAGCCACGAATTAAGGCAGGTAACCCTTCTCATGGAGTCAACGCCTAGCAGATTTCTTGGCTTTGTTATTGTTAGAGCTGCTCTTGAAAATAACATTTCCCCAGGTACAGATGTTGCTGGCGTTCCGAGAAAATCCTTGGCCATTTTCGATAATGACGGGTAGATATTTTCGTGTCTTCTCCACCAATCAAGTATATTCTCAGACCATTATATTCTGACCTAGGCTCATTTATGTATTTTGTAATTTCACACTTCCAAGATTGTAAGTTATCGTTGTCAGCGTTTTTAGATAGGTAAGTAATATCTAAATCAAATTCGTTATCTTATTTTTTCAGACTAAGTGCTGGGCTCTGGTATTGGATTCTGTAGATCATTCTAGGATTCAGTGCCGGATTAAGAATCCTGAAGCCCCTAGGCAACCCAAGCTATGAGACCCCTTAAGAAACCTAGGTTTCTCCTTTTTTAATAATTTTTATTTTTGAGAATGTCCGTTCGCCTGTTGCGAAATAACCCAAAATGATTGTGAATCAGGAATAAATTGTTTTCCCTGTAAGTTTGAAGCTGGGCTATAAAATATTTGAACTGTTCTTGTTCATTTTCAAGTTCAGATTCAATATCATCAGGATAGTTTTCATGTAGTTTTGAAGCACACTCCTTTATTTGAGTATCACTCAATTTTGGAAAAACACAAAAGACTAAATACTGAGTTCATTGACCCGTACACTGTGAACCGACGACTCAGCTAAGTTTTTTTTTTAAAGCTCCATTTTATTTACAATCTGTTATCACTCGTAACAATAAGTAAATTTTATGACAATTATTAGAAGAACAAATGACATGTAGGAATTCTCTCCAGTGAGAGGCTTCCTTTAACATATAATTAACAAACTAAGTTAATAATGTAGTGGTAAATGTTAATTAATTTTATTTAAATCTGTTTAATAAGTCTGTAGGCTTAAAACGCTTTAGTCGACGCACTTCATCGTTGTCATTAAACAGTTCGCGTACTAAGTGATTAGAATGAGCACTAGTTTTGTTTTTGTATTTTTCACTGTACTTTGTGACTTCAGTTTTTACGGATTGAACTTGTGTAGGTCTTTTTCTATTATGTTGTTCGAAACATACCACGGGGCATTGACTATAATTCGAAGAACTTTGTTCTGGAATCTTTGTAGGATTTCTAGGTTTGAATTGCTAGCAGAACCCCATAATTGAATTCCATACGTCCATATTGGCTTCAGTACGGCTTTATATATTAAGAGCTTATTTGTGAGATTTAATTGTGATTTTCTGCCAATAAGCCAGTAAAGTTGTCTTAGTTTGAGACCCAATTGTTTTCGTTTTGTAAATATATGTGTTCTCCATGTTAATCTTCTGTCAAGATGTAAACCTAAATATTTGACTTCATTTCTCTGAGTAATCATTTGATTATTTAATAACACTGCTGGACATATACCTCTTCTTAGTGTAAAGGTAACATGGGTTGATTTGGTCTCATTAACTCGAATTTTCCATTTTTTTAACCATGCTTGGATATTATTAAGGCTGGCTTGTAAGTTTCTTGAGGCAGTTACTGGATCATGATGTGAGGCGAGTATTGCAGTGTCATCTGCGAAGGTTGCTGTTATTGTAGTTCTTGAAGTTGGTAGATCTGCAGTAAAAAGCTGGTACAGCATTGGTCCTAACACACTACCTTGCGGTACTCCTGATTTTATTTGGTGTAATTCTGAATATTCTGAATGGTATTTAACTGAAAAGAATCTGTCAGATAAGTAAGAATTTAGAAGTTCATAATACGGATGAGGCAATATTTTTTTTAGTTTATAGAGTAGACCTTTGTGCCAGACTTTATCGACCGCTTGGCTTATGTCAAGAAACGCTGCTGAGCAATATCGCTTATTTTCAAAGTCGTTGCTGATATGTTTTACTAGTCTATGGACTTGCTCTATGGTTCCATGTTCTTGTCTAAACCCAAACTGATGTTCTGGTATGAGATTTTTGCTATCTAGTATTGGCTTGATGCTTTTCATTATTAATTTTTCCAGCACTTTGGAAAGCACAGGCAGTAAACTTATTGGCCTATATGATGTTAATTCCTCTAGTTTTTTTCCTGGTTTTGGGATCATAGTTATAACTGCCATTTTCAGTTGTTGCGGAAAATAATTTAATCTTAATATTGCATTAAAAATTTGTAATATTGCCGTTATTCCTTTCTCTGTTAATTTTTGTAGTATCCTACCCGTTATCAGATCATAACCAGGAGCTTTTTTAGGATTAATTTCTTTCATTATTACATCCTTAACTTCATTGTACTTAAGCTAAGTAATTAGAGTATAGTAGATAATATTCAGAGTTTTGTAGTAGGTCGCAGGCTCTCTGCTCATAATAAGCAAAATTATCTTTTTGGAATGGAATTATAAGAACTCCAACAGTGAATTTAGAAGCTGAACTGCAGTTTGAAGTTCAATCTATTCTCTCTGCATTGATTTACTGACAGCGTTGATGCGTTCTAAAATTGTTACCCAAAACTCATTCATTATGAATGTTTCTTTTTTTGACATTTCTTTCAACAAATAATTATCCTCATGAACTGTTTCAGCTTGCTGATTAGTGCCTTCAGCAAGAGTATGAAGAGCAGATTTGAAAGCGTTTTAACCTTTAGGCAAAGGTCTTATGGCATGTACTGCTTGTTCTTATAAGGACTAGATCGTGGCGAATGAGATCGCTTAGTGGAGTTTCATTTAAGCATTTGATCATAACTTCCCAATGGTGGGTAGAGGATGAAAAAAAGTTGTACACAGACTGAACAAACCCAAAATACGATATTTGAGGAAAATACGTCAGCCAATCTCTTTTAATTTTTGTTCCACTGATTTGTTTTCGAAAAACCATAGATTGTATAAAAATCTTGTAATGCCTTCAAAATTTCTTTTTTACGCTGAAACACTTCCATCAAGGTTTTTACATTCTGAAGACCTTTCCCAATCCAAAATGTCCTTACTTCTTTAGTTACTGTATTCCGTAATCCTATGCCGTTTTCCGAATTTAGGACCTAATTTATCTTTTACTTCAATTTTTAACTTAGTTTCGGTTTCTGGTTCTTTAACTTCTTGAACTGGAATGGAACTGTCGTTACATGTTTTTTCATCTTCTTCAGTTAGGGAAGCTGTGTTTCCCTCAGTTATTTCTATTTCATCACGTGCATTTTCATTCTTCACTAGCAATGGATTTCCGTGTGAAACTGAGTTTAAATAAGTTTTGCTTCTGTTTTGGATTTTGATTAAGGATCTTTTCTTTCTCCTGATTTTTCTTGTGTTTTTTTGCTCACTTTCGATTCTTGTTTCCATCTGTAGTAATGGTTCTTAATTAATTTCCTATTAATTTCATTAGCGATGTATTCCCACAGCATATACTTTCTATGTGAACAAAAGTATGCATTGTAATGTAGCTTTATAAGTCCACCATAACTTTTATGGTATTGCGCGTTATTTGAATCTTTCAACATTTTTTCGTTTTAGTCCACGCGAGGCCCCCTTTGGGGCCGAGGTCCCTAGGCAATTGCCTACTTTGCCTAATGGTTAATCCGGCACTGCTGGGATTTAATAAAATAGTAAGCTTTAAATATTTCTTCAAATTTTTGTACTGCCTCTGATTGTAGAAGCTTTCTCCAAGATAAAGAGGAAAATGCCTCTACTTTATGCCGAGCATCAAAAATAAGAAGTATATCCAATTAGTTTTGTTATAGTGTTTCAGTATTTTATCTTTCTCAGCTTGAATGAAGTAAATTAATTACTCGTCGGTAGTGTCTCTGTCAATTTAATTATCAAGTTAATGAGCCCAATATTTCCAGTTTGTCTAAAAGTAAGTTTACTCCAATTACTACCAATGGGAGTGTGCAATATTTTTCCCCTTCGAGCCTTCGAGTATTGAAGAAAGTGTTTTAAAGCTTCTCAGATACTGACAAAATTTACTGATCAGAACCCATTCTTTATCTAATATTTTGCATTTATTTAGATTTTCGACCGGGACTCCCCCAGTGGCCGTGTTAGCATGCAGCGTAATAAAAAGGTCACCTGGTAATCAAGAAATTTCAAGATCAAATTTCAAGGTCAAGACAAGATATAAAATGTCAAGGAAACGTCAAGACAAGATTTTTTTAAATTTCTTGATTTTTCTCAAGACAAAACAAGAAGTTATTGTCAAGACAAGAATTCTTGTCTTGTCGACCCCTACTCTTAATACTCGTAAGTAGTCTTCAACCTGGTCCTTAAATCGTGATCTGAATTTGGGCCTGCCTGTTCTCCTCACTCCATCCGGTCTTTGGTTATAAATGTGTTTCGACGGCTACATCTCGTTCATTCTCTCTAAGTGGTCTAGCCACCGCAGCCTACTTATTTTGATGGATCTACCAATACTAGGCTCACTGTAAAGGCAGTGAAGCTCAAAATTATAGCGTCTACGCCATAATCCGTTATCCTGCACACCTTTATAAATGTGTGTGAGGATTTTACGTGCAAAACAGCCTAAATGTTCATCACTTTTTGTCATAGTTCAGTACGCTCTACTTGCTAGAATATATACAACGACTGTACGTCTGTTAATTTCTGCAGTTACTGTATAGGGCTTTCCATCGATTCTCATTTGTTTCGAGCTTCTGTCATGTGTCACATAATATTAATATATCTACGTCATACGTCTTCGGTTTGTATCATTGGTAATACCAATAACGTACGACGTAGAAATAATAATATTAAGTGTCACATGACAGAAGCTCGAAACAAATGACTGTGAATGAAAAGCCCTATTAGGTACTTTAGTTGATTTGTGAGCCTAGATATTATGAACTCGCTTATCCCTTCGAAAGTATATGTTCCAACCGTTAGATCTTCGAGTTTTGCTACTTGACCTTTTAAACCCTTTTTAACCTTTTTTTCTTTTACTACAAGAGTAAGGTAAGAAGTTATTGAAGAAAAAGGAAGAATTTAATTATCTAAGAAGTAGTAGGTATGTATTACGAAAAAAGATAGAATACTTTAAGACTTAGAAAGATGAGTAAAGACTAGGCGTATTTTAGCAAGATTAAATAAGATATGGATTATAAGCAGACCGATACTCAGACACAAATAAAAGTCTTTAGGAGAAAGGTTAAACCAGTTAACCAGTTGTAACATTGCGTGTTCTACTATAGTTTTTTACGATAAGAATGAAATGATGTAATTCTATTAGTAACTTTTAAATGACCAACCATACAGCAAACTACCTATGCGATTCTGATATACAGCGATGAGCGCGCTAATAGGGCTTTTCATCGATTGTCATTTGTTTCGAGCTTCTGTCATATGGTGTATAATCTGTGTATACGAGTATTATATACAGATTATACGACATATGACAGAAGCTCGAAAAAAATGACTGTGACTGAAAAGCCTTATAACCAGCAGAATATCGCAAAAGATGGAAAACACATTAAGTTGTGAGATAAAAAGAAATGAAACTAGTAGAGGTGGGAGATTTAGCGATAAAAACCTATACATTTACATTCTACTTATTGTTTCTCACCTTTAGACGTATCGGACGAGTTTGGTAACTGCCACTGTCACAATGACAGTTTTAGTTGACATACTCCTCTGATACGTCTAAAGGTGGGAAACAATACATAGAATGCAAGTGTATAGGTTTTTATCGCTAAATCTCCCACCTCCACTAGTTTCCTTTCTTTTTATCTCACAACTTAATATGTTTTCCATCTTTTGCGTTATTTTGCCGGTTATTAGCCAGAGACATTTTAACAATAGACCAGGCTAGTTATATGCCACTCAATATCGGGGTGTAACGCCAATATCAAGTACGGTGGTCTAGCTATCTTTGTCTGTCGTGCGAGTGTGAGCGTATCTACCAAGAGGTTGGAGTAATGGAACGACACAAACACAGAGGCGGCGGCCATCATATGCTAGAGAGAGAAAGCTAAGCGCCGGTAGAGAGAGATAGATGGACCACCGACCCGAACTGCTTCGCTTTACGCTATTTTTCGTACCTGGCCTAATCTACTTGTTTTTATATCTATGTTATTAGCACGCTCATCACTGTATAATCTAGTGACTTTTAGTGAATTATCAGTTGGCAAAATATTGCAGTATTGCCTGTGAATTTCTCGCGGCTTTTTGTTATTGTGTTTGTGTGAATTGGAGGTTAGGTCATGTTGGGTATTTACTTTGTCATTTCAATTGTTGCTGCAAATTAAACTAAAAAAGTTCGTTTGAAAACTAATAAACCTGTATAAATATTCAAAAATGCCTACAGCTTTAGGAAGTTGTGCCCAGAAAATTGTTTTTAAATGAAGAAAACGAAAAATTAGGTTATGTATGTTTCAATAGAATATCGAGAATGGCAAAATAGTTTGACAACGACGCACTTGACCACTGTGTGACGTCATTTCATTCTTATCGTAAAAAACTGTATAAGTATTCTTATTATGTATTTTTTGCTTGATTTAACAGAGGCACCATTATGCGACATAAGTTTGTTTAAGATAGGAAATTATAATTTGGTAGTAAATTTTTCTCATTTTTTACATCTCGTTTCACTTTGTCACCTATCTTTGTGTTGATGATCCCTTTAAAATTTTGTATGCGTAGCGGTATTTAAAGAATTTCGTTTAATGCAATAAGCCGCCGGACTACACATTGTTATTCAACACAAGAACGAGACAAGAATACGATTACCAATAACCTCAAAGCCTCAGGTAGGTTCTAATAGCGATCTCGGCAGGTAAAATATTGTGCACACTGTTGTAAAACTACTGTTGTATACCTAAAATAGATTATTTTCAAATGGTTCTTCAAAAAACGAGTCCTAACATGACTAATTGTGCTATTTTCACCAATTTTGAAGGCCACCTACAAGCAGTTTCTTATGCCTCCTCTACACATCGGCAGACGTGTCCGCGGACGGCATCTGCGTATGCATCCGCAGATGTGTAGATGGGGTAATTTGATCATCTGTTGTTTACCTCGGACCTCTACGACGCATTAGTTTTCGCAGTGAATTCAAAGTAGATATTGCGTCACCCGAGAATTAACAAAGACTGAATGATTTACAGATGTGTACCTACAGATGTGTGGTCACCTCGTGATGATACATCGGCAGATGCATCCGCAGACGCGTCTGCCGATGTGTAGAGGAGGCATTAAGCATATTATGTAGGAATAGGTGAATAGGTAATCTAACTAAACGATAGAAAAGAAAAAATTTGTAATAATAATTTTACTTGGTGGTGCTTTGGCAATAGCGCTAAATGTTAAAATAAATCATCTGTCGGGACATATTTAGGTATATTTTTTTCTTTTTTTTTTTAACCTATTATCATTTTTATCTAATCTTTTTAGCAGATTCTATTGGCACAGCCTTACGTATAAAAATGAGGATACCAAAAATGAGGATACCAAGTCCCCCCAAAAAAACCCCCACGATTTTGAGGCGTTTGAATGTGTTTCTTCCATTTTTCAATATCATAAATATTCCGGTCAACTTACGCATCCGAGGCTACAAAAATTACCATCAAGCTGAAAATTGGCAGGATTGTTAAAAATACCATCATAAATGAAATCTAAGAAGTCCTCATAAATCCGACCCCTGCTAAAAATTTTACGCGGGGTCAAAGGTCACCAAATATGGTTTTTAGCGATTTTCAGCGAAACGGTAAGTTTTATTGTAAAATTAGTGCTAACAAAAAATGTAGATTAGATAATTATCTATAAAAAATGCCTTATCACTTTTTTTCCTGGGAGCCACCGTTTTTGAGATATAACGATTCAAAAAGTGGTAATCGTCATAATATGCGCACACGTTTCCACACCACCTTTGAGGTAGTGTACTTAGCGCGTTTTTTTAACGTGGTTTCCCCAGTAGGCCTATTCCACGGATCTGTTATGATTCTGTTTAATTTAAAGCTATTTAATAATTGATATTGGCAAGGGTTAAAAATGATTAAAGTTTATATAAAGCGGTATAAATTAAAAAAAAGGGAAATTTATCAAACTGGTTCATAATTTTCTAATACTTCTGCTTCCCTTGTTGTTCTTCTCATTGTTCTTCTTCATTTTCTAGTTCTTCTTCTTCTTCTTCTTCTTGTTCATCCTGGGTGCAAGTAAATTGTCCCAATAATGACACATCGCATGGCTCCTCAATAGAAACAAATGAATCCTCAATTGTTGGTGATTCAACATTGGAGCACGACCTGTTTTGACAATTAGTGCATGCTACCGAACAAAACAGTCCAACTTTTTTGCAAACACATTTAGCGCTACATCCCTTTTTACAGTTGCAAAAAATTGTGTTAAGGAGTTTTTCCGGCTCAGGGGGGAGTAAAGTTTGAATTGGTTCTAATGAACTGTCGACTAATTTCCATCCCCAGTTTTATGGATCTAGCTGATAACCAAGCCACACTTGAACTTGGTAATATACCCGAAAAAGATGTTGATGAGCAGCCGCTGAGGTTGGAGGAAGACAAGATAACTGCACTTGTTTTTTGTTTCGAGTACTTTTAAAAAAACATGCATATCGAAACTTATCTAAGCACGTAGTTTTCTTAGGCGCTCCATACATAGAGAGAGAAGAGATGGCCATTTTTTTACACGCTCTTCATTACATTCCTGGCCGCAAAATAAGCATTGTTTTTTAAAACAAAAAGCTGGTTCACTTACACGTGCTCTAGTAAGAGGAGGACTTTTGGTCGATGTACTGGCTTTTTGTTTTTCATATTGTCTTTTAATAGCTGCAGCAATAGAACACTTTCGAGTATAACTTTTAAGACACTCCACATGTATGGTCACATATTTCTGCTGTTTAAGAAATTCTAAAAATCCATCAACTCTTTCAGTACTTGCATTGATTAATGTTTTTATACCACGTTCAACGGTAACAATTTCACCTTCAGTTAAAATTTTAGCGCAAATAAAACAATATTCTGACATTTTTGTTATAACAATGAAAATAACACGAAATACACGATAAAAAAAATATAGGTTTAACACGTATTTTCACTCCGGAGTAGTACTCAAGACTAATTAATACCTCGAGGGTGTCATCTACCTGAAGGATTTCGCCACCCAGGAAAATTACGGTGTAATTTGCATAAATATTTATTAGTACTTAGCAATAAAAATTTTGCCTAGAAAGTTGTCTTTCATTATTATGTTCAAACCCTTCTGAGAAGAGAATAGGTAGGGTGATTAGATTAGCTGACGAACGTGTTTATTCCGACAAAACCCATCTTTGCAAATTTAACTAAGGCGCATAAATAAAAATAATTATTATAAGTTAATACTTTGTCATTTGTTGTATTTTGTTGTGTATTTTTGTTGGGATTAAGCCGTAAAATTCAAATATTTCTTATTATTTTCGCGTTACATTCACTTTGTAAAGATTTTTTTGTTGGCACTGTAATATAATACAGCTTATGGATTGCATCCCTCGGTAGACCGCAAGCTGTATAGTAGAAACATTATCATATTTATAATCTTATATTATTATGTGTAATATAAGTTAAGTTGACCGTAGAATATTATGTTTACTTGTATTACAGCTTCAGTGGTGTATACGAGTATACCTATACGCCTATACCTGGTGTACTAATACATATATTATGACGATTAGAAGTCTTTCAACTCTTTGAATCGTTGTATCTCAAAAACAGTGCCTCTTAGGAAAAAACTATTAAGATATTTTTTATAGATAATTATCTAATCTACATTTTTTGTTAAAGCCAATTTTACGATAAAACTTACCGTTTCGCTGAAAATCGCTAAAAACCATATTTGGTGACCTTTAACCCCGCGTAAATATTTTAGCAGGGGTCGGATTTATGAGGACTTTTTAGATTTCATTTATGATGGTATTTTGAACAATCCTGCCAATTTTCAGCTTGATGGTAATTATTGTAGCCTCACTCCTATTTTTGAGTCTAACTAGACCGGTCTAAAAGGACTCAGTTACTTCAAATTATAATAAAACCTTGAATTTGATTTATTTTAAAGTCTATAAAATGGGTAAATCGCCCAAAACCCCCAAAAAACAGTTTTTCGGATTTTTGAAGGTGGCAAAATATTGTGCAACTAATTTTACTACTGTTGTATACTTAAAATAGATTACATATTTTCAAATGGTTCTTTAAAAACGAGTCCTAACATAACTAATAATTGTGCTATTTTATCACAATGAGCTTTTACATGATGGAATATGTAATCTTTATATGATGGAAAAAAATGTAATAATAATTTTACTTTCTGGAGATTTGGCAATAGCTGTCGTTTAATGTTAAATCTCGTCTGTTGGGACATGTATTTTTTCCTTTTTTATCCTATTACCATTTTTATCTAATCTTTTTAGCAGACTCTATTGGCACAGCCTTACTTAAAAAAATGAGGATACCAAGTAGTACACATACCAATTTTTTAATCGCTTTTAAAGTCCCCCCAAAAAAACCCGAACGATTTTGAAGGGTTTGAATGTGTTTCTTCCATTTTTCAATATCATAAAGTTCTCAGTTACTTCAAATTATAATACCGGGTGTCCACTTATATTTTCCCCCATTTTAACTGCCTATACCTTCTAAACGGATTAAGATAGAAAAATGCGGTTTTCGCTGAAATGTTTTATTTTAGTAAAAGTTTTGTCTGAATGTATTGAATTTTTTATCACTTTCAAATATGAAAAAAAATGGCGGATTTTTGAAAAAAAAACGTTGTTGACTTTTTTTAATGGAACACCCAGTATATTTTTTTTGTAAATTGAAAGAAAGGTCATTCACCTATCCAGCGATATAAAGATTTTCAAAATCGATTGTCAAATCACTGAGTAATTAATTTTTAAAATTAGCGGTGCAACGTGGATATCACATACATACCTAAATAACATAACTAAGCAAAATGATATTATGTTATCCGATGTCCACATTGCATCTCTCATTTTAAAAATTATTTGCTCAGTCATTTGACAACCGATTTTAAAATTTTTTATATCGCTGGATAGGTAAATGACCGTTTTTCAAGCTACAACAAAATATACTGGGTGTTTCAATAAAAAAAGTCAACAACGTTTTTTTTTTTCAAAAATACGCCATTTTTTATTTAAAAGCGATATAAAAAATGGTCATTTACCTAAATATTTAAAAAAACGGTCGTTTACCTATCCAACGATATAAAATTTTTTAAATCGCTTGTCAAATGACTAAGCAATTAATTTTTAAAATGAGAGATGCAATGTGGAAATTACATAACATAATTGATCAATTTGCTTAGTTGTTATGTTATTCAGGTATGTGATTTCCACGTTGCACCTCTCATTTTAAAAATTAATTACTCAGTGATTTGACAACCGATTTTAAAAAACTTTATATCGCTGGATAGATGAATGACCTTTCTTTCAATTTACAAAAAAATATACTGGGTGTTCCATTAAAAAAAACTAACAACGTTTTTTTCAAAAATCCGCCATTTTTCTTTTCGTATTTGAAAGCGATATAAAAAATTCAATCCAGTCAGACAAAACTTTTACTAAAATAAAACATTTCAGCGAAAACCGCATATTTCTATCTTGAGCCGTTTAGAAGTTATAGGCAGTTAAAATGGGGGAAATATAAGTGGACACGCGGTACAGTGGAACCCCGATAAGTCGGCCTCCGATAACTCGGAAACCGGCTAACCCGGACCGATTTTCATCAGACAAAACAAACATTTTTTCACTTTGACTGAGATTGTTACCAAGAAATAAACAATACTGTATAAACAATACTGTTCATATATGTATTTCAGGTTTTTGCAATAATTATAATGGAGTTTACCTGTATTTATACCGTATTTTTTAATTTTTACCATATTCTCCGACTAACCTGGATTTTCGATAACCTGGATCGGCCGCGGTCCCGATTAATCCGACTTATCGAGGTTCCACTGTATAACCTATAAAAAAACCTTGATTTGATTTATTTTAAAGTCTATAAAATGGGTAAATCGCCCAAAACCCCCAAAAAACAGTTTTTCAGATTTTTGAAGGTGGCAAAATATTGTGCACACTAATTTTACTATTGTTGTAGGGTAGGTATACTTAAAATAGATTACTTATTTTCAAATGGTTCTTCAAAAATGAGTCCTTGCATGACTAATTGTGCTATTTTCACCTATGTTGAAGGCCACCTACAAGCAGTTTCTTAAGCTTATGTAGGAATAGGTGAATGGGTAATCTTCAAACGACAGAAAAGAAAAACAAATGTGAAAATAATTTTACGTTCTCGAGATTTGGCAATAACTGTCGCTTAATGTTAAAAATCGTCTGTTATGACATGTATTTTTTTCCTTTTTTATCGTATTATTATTTTTTTCTAATATTTTTTAGCAATTTCTGTTTGCACAGTCTTGCTTAAAAATCCTTTTTCGTTATCAGTGAATTATACTAACTTTTTAATTGCCTTTAAGGACCCCCAGAAAATCCCCACATTTTTGGGGGGTTTAAACGTATTTCCGTGTTTATCCCATTTTTGAGTGTCCTAAAGGACCCAGTGACTTCAAATTATATAAAATAGAATCTATAAAAAAACTTGATTTGATTTTAGAGTAAATAAAATGTGGAAAATCCCAAAAAAAACCCTAAAAGCCAGTTTAAAAACATTTGAAATATAGTATTTGATAAAATACACAAAATAAAAAAACTAGACTAGCTAAAAAAAAGTATGTTTTTTCAAAAAAATAAAAAATAAAATGCATTTTGAGGTTGGGTACACTCACCCTACGGTGTGCTACGGTTCTATTAAAAATAGTCATGTTTTGTAAAAGCCTTAACTAGTCTAGGCGCCAAATAGAGGTCACCGTGTCCTTTTTGAATTCTGATGGACAAACTCAACGGTTTCTTATGGATTTTTGGCTGCTGATTACGAATTTCGAGGGTGGATTTCGATCCGAGTGGTCAAATAATTGTTATAAACAATTTAATTGTTTATAAATTGTTTATAAGGCTCTGGCTCATAAACTAAAAGAGATAAAAAATGTTTCAGGTAAAATTTGTTCCTTAATAAAAAACGAAGAAAAAAACGTTAACTAAACTTAAATCCAACAGGTAGAACTCAAGATATTGTAAAAGTAGTGCACAATGCAAATTGAAAATTGCAAAATAAATATTTTTCGAAGCTTTATCGATCGTTACTCGGCTTTTGCGCATGCAAATGAGGCTTAGAAGGTTTCATTTTAAAGGTCGATTAATAGGCTTCCAAATATAGTTTATTAAATTACTTTATCTTCATTTGTTTTAAAGTTATTCCCGTTTCAATTTATAATTTTCTTAAAAAAATTGTACATTAATTTGTTTATAAGGGTTTCAAGCAAATTTGAGCTATAAACATTTATATTTTAATAAACAATAATGATAGAAGAACTCAAAAAGAACATTTTGAGCTTACGAAAATGTTCGTAACTTTATTTTTTTCCAAGATATCGATACTTTAATAGCGCAATCTCTGAATCACAAGATCGACTCGCAGCGTAAAGTTGTTCCGAAGCTATTTTATTGTGGCATTAATTATTCTAAATGGAAAATAAGCCTCAATTTAACTAAAAAAATTATTTTATTAATGTTTTGACGTCCAAATAGGACGTCGTTGTCAAAATAAAAAATATTAATAAATTAAACAAAAATGTTGTTGCTTATTAAAAGATTCTTCTAATAAATTAATTTAATCTGACTGAATTCTGACATATTCATTTTAAAGTAGTTCAAACTGATACTGCCAACATTTATAAGTTGCGTTCGTGGGACGACTTTACTGAAAGATAGTTCATTCGATTACATGAAACCAACCCTAACTCAAATTTTTCACTAAAGATTTAACTATCTTTCAGTAAAGTCGTCCCAGGAACGCAACTCATAAATATTGGCAATATCATTTTAAAGTCTTTTGAGTCAGATTAAATTAAATTATTAGAAGAATGTTTTTCTAAGCAACAACATTTTTGTTTAATTTACTAATATTTTGTATTTTGACAACGCCGTCTGATTTGGACGTGGAAACGGTAATAAAATCATTTTTTAGTTAAATTGTGGCTTATTTCCCATTTAGAATAATTAATGCCACAAGGAAATAGCTTCAGAACAACTTTACGCTGTGAGCCGATCTTGAGCCTCAGAGCTTGCGCTATTAAAATATCGATATCTTGGCTAAAAATAAAGTTACGAACATTTTCGTAAGCTCAAAATGTTCCTTTTGAGTTCTTCTATTATTATTGTTAATTAAAGTATAAATGCTTATAGTTCAAATTTGCTTGAAACCCTTATAAACAAATTAATGTACAATTTTTTAAAGAAAATTATAACTTTAAACGGGTATATCTTTAAAGCAAATGAAGATAAAGTAATTTAACAAACTTTGTTTGGAAGCCTATTAATAAAGCTTTAAAATGAGACCTTATAAGGCTCATTTTCATGCGTAGAATCGGAGTTACGATCGATAGAGCTTCGAAAAATACTTATTTTGCAATTTTCAATTTGCATTGTGCACTAATTTTACAATATCTTGAGTTCTAACTGTTGGATTTAAGTTTAGTTAACGTTTTTTTCTTTGTTTTTTATTAAGGAATAAATTTTATTTGAAACATTTTTTTTATCTTATTTAGTTTATGAGCCAGAGCCTTATAAACAATTTATAAATAATTAAATTGTTTATAACAATTTTTTGACTACTCAGATCGAAATCCACCCTCGAAATTCGTAATCAGTAGCCAAAAATCCATAAGAAACCGTTGAGTTTGTCCAACAGAATTGAAAAGGACACGGTGACCCCTCTGGCGCCTAGACTAAACAATGCGTGTGAATTTTTTGAAATTTTTAAATTGATTGCATTCCACCTAAAAAATAAAAACAAAAAATGACGTTTTCGCTGGTGGAGAGGGGGAGGCGGGGAGGTGGGCTGGCGGATTAAAATTGTCCCGTGTCTTATTTTCAATTACGTGAAAAGTAAAAAAATGAAACAAAACTGAATTTTGGGAGTGAGAGCATTTTGCCTATCCTAACGAGGGTACACCTTCTGCTTAAAATTTTTGAAGTAAAATAGGCCTGACTTATTTCACGGCCACTCACTGTCTATTCTTCGAAAATGTTTTTTTCACATTTTTTGTTTATTTTCCTGAGAACAATTTTCAAAATTGTGTCAATCTGAAGTTATAATGGGGGAGAAAAGTATGCTAAATGTGCAGTCACTCGAGCACTTTGGGGACCTATTGGGTTGTGAAGAGTAGGTTCTAAAACCAACAAAGGTTAAGTAAAGTTTTACATTTTAGTGGGGACTTTCCTTTTTTAATTTAATGTTCCATTTCCAACAATCGTTTTTTCCGATTATAGCGCGATCTTTCCATAATTCGAAAAAATGTTTCAAATAAAAGTTACTTATTTTTACGTAAGAAATCCGAATCTGCAATAAAAATGGGGGCTCGTGTATCACCCCTCTCCGTGGGCAGTGGTGTTTGGTATCATTCGATAGATTTTTGACAAATATTGAGCACGTATTTTTTAGTTTTTAGATCTATCGTTCATTTCGCGAAATATTCGCTTTTTTCTTGTGAAACTTTGTGACTCACCCAATTCCTTACGCCCGCGCCCCGCCCAAATCGTCAGATTTTTGAAATATACACTGTTTTGCATGTACTTAACTTACCTTATCTTAATCTGACGATTTCGAGTTTTTCTAAGGATAGATTTTTTTTTCGGCCCCCCCCCCCCCTTAACGAACTCCCCTGTGTTTAGAGCCAATATATGGTAGAGGTACATCTACAGGGTACCAGGTTTCTCCCCATATGATAATCTGACGCACTCGAGTTACTGCAGAAATCCCCGCTTGGGCTCCCCTACCATTATCTTTGAATCTCTTTGATTTTGAGGAAATTAATAAATTTGACAATATAAGTAACCCGTCTGTATTTAAGCCTTTTCTAATTTCCATTTCTTTTATTGGATGCTAGATTAAACATGGCGCCAGATGTCATATTAAAAGGGTGAATATAATTCGATTCAAATATCACTAAATTATCCCTTGGTGTGGATTTCCCGTTATTTTTTACTAATATGTTGATTGTTTAGAATGTGGTTCTCGCTATTTATTAGCGTAGTTGTTTTAATTTGTTTAATACACAACATTTTTATTATTTTCCTTGTTTGTTAGTAAGTGAAATATTCCTAAATTTTGACCTTGTTGAATATTTACCAAATTTGACTAAAGTGGACAATTTTTCAACTTCTTCACATTTTTGTAACATAGTAGGTAGGTACCTATATTTACCACTTTTCTAACTACATATTTGTACCGATTTCTTCTTCTTCGTCTGACGACTTTTCCTATTGTTAATTGGTTATAGCAGGACTAAGAAAACAAATCCCACTGCTGCACTTCTGGATAGACACGGATTACTATAACACAGACAGATGAGAAAGTACAACACTGGGCAGAATTCATACACGAACTGTTCGATGATAAAAGAGGGGACCTCTCGAGGGGAAAAGAGCAAATTGATGTTTTAGTAACACTCCTAAACTAAATTTATAGCCCAAGCGTATCACCCAAAGACTGATTAAAGTTGACCTTTATTTGCCTCCCCAAAAAGAAAAGACAAGAGAATGCGGCGATTGAAAACGATTTCCGAAGTGGAAATCTCAACGTTAAATAAACTTATTTTAAAGTAAAATCGTGGCTTATTCCCAATAAAAGTAGTAAATTGCATTAAGATACCGCAAGAAAATAGCTTCAGAACAATAGCCAGTATAGAAGCTTCGCTTCAAAAAGAATCTTCGCCAACCTGCAGAACCTGCTGTCTCCCTTTGGCGAGAAGCATGTTCTCATTGATTGCCAGTACTCAGTGGCCGATTCAGAGCTTTTAAGGGGGGGAAGGGTGGATCATGGATCTTGAGGATGACTTAATTTCTTTTCTCTGTTGCAAGGTCACCTTAGTCTTACCACCCCAAGGATAAAAACGGATTTATGTTACAATGGAGACGTGGACGGGACGGGATACGTTGAAGAAACGTCCGATAGAATAGAATAGAATAGAATACTTTATTTGTCCTGCAGATCATTTACATGATATAGGATACGTCAGTTTAAAATACAAATATATGCATATATAAAATATCACTTAAAAATGATTATAAGATAAAATACAAACAGTACATAGAATTAATTATTTACATCACCCATATATTCGCTTACACTATAGAAACAATTTTGCAATAGGTACGATTTTAGTTTGCCTCTAAATTTATTTGGGTTTATTTCAGATCTAATACCATTGGGAAGATGATTGAAAAGTCTTATACCCATATAATACTGGGATTTTTCGTATCCTTCAGTATTATGTTTTGGTAGTCTTATAAAGTCATTTTGTCTAGTGGGGTACTGATGATAATAAGAGTTTGAATGAAACGTAGTTATATTAGATTTTACATACAGTACACATTTAAAAATATAAATAGAAGGTACTGTTAAAATGTTATATTTTTTAAAATATTGTCGACATGAAAACCTGTATGGCAAATTGAAAATTAATCTAATTATCTTTTTCTGAGAGACAAATACTCTTGTAGCACTCACAGCACTACCCCAAAGATTTATATTACAGGCCAAGTGAGAATACACAATTGCATAATAAATATTCAATAACTGTTCAATTGTACAAAAACTTTTTAATTGTAAAATTGCGTAATAGCTACTATTTATTTTCTTGCAAACGTGATTAATTTGAGATTCCCAGCTCATATTACTATCTAGATACAAACCCAAAAGTTTAGTGGTAGTTGTCGAATGAACCATGCTATCATTTACTTTGATAGAGAACTGATGACTTGAGTTAGATCTGTAGTAGAATTGCATGCTAGTGGTCTTTTTAGCATTAACAACCAAAGCATTCTTTTTACACCATCATGTAAAGTCTTCTGATATAACATTTAGTAAGACAGTTAATTCCTCAACACGTGAAGCAGATGTAGCAATAGTTGTGTCATCTGCATACATAAATATGTTATTTGATCTGACATATTTGGGCATATCATTAACATAGCATATGAATATTAAAGGTCCCAGTATTGAACCCTGAAGAACCCCAATATCAACATCACCATAATATGATCGACAGTCATTAAGTTTAACGAGAATTTTCCTAGAATGTAAATATGATGACAGCCATAATGAGAACTGACCCCGAAAACCAATATTTTTTAACTTCTCTATAGCAACTCTTACGTTTATAATATCAAATGCCTTTGAAAGATCAGAGAAAAGTGCACCCACAAAATCACCCCGATCCAGTGCATTGTGAATGAAACTAAGTAATTCAGCAGTAGCACCCTCTGTTGATCTTCCAGGCAGAAATCCGTGTTGGTTAGAACATAATATATTGTATTTATTAAGGAAGCTATACATTCTTTTGTATACACATTTCTCAAAAACTTTACCCAAAACAGTAGGTACCGTAACTGGCCTATAATTATCTAAAACAGAATTATCTCCACTCTTGAATATTGGAGTTACAACTCCTACCTTCAAACTATGTGGGAAGATACCTTGGGCCACTGATAAATTTATCAAGTGTGCAAGTGGTTTCGCTATATATTCACTAATACACTTTACCAATTTAGTCGATATACAATCAATACTTACTGAGGTAACATTTTTCAAGGAGCCAATAACCTCTCTGACTTCACATTCATCTACAGGAAAAAAATAAAATGATTTATCTACATGTTGTGTAGTGTAATGATCAAAATTGGAATCTTCAAAAATATCTATGATTTTATTTTTAGGGCAAGTAGTAAAGTGCTCTACAAAAGCGTTTGCCATCTCATATTTATTTGTGATAATTTTATCAGCAAGTTGGATTTTGTCACAATTATTACGTTTTACCGTCTTACCTATTTTGTTATTTACCGTGCGCCATATAAACTTCTGCTTCTGTTGTATAGTATTCTTACATTCTAACCTATTTTGAAAAGCATTATGAAAAGCGATATGAAAAGCATTGGCTGATTTATCTTACGATGGAACGGGCCGAGACCGGGAAGTGCCGAGGACGTGCGATTTCTATTGTTCTGCGCGCCGTGCCGTCCACGTCCCGGTGTAACATAAATTATTAGCCTTAAGGGGGTTTTCAGTTATTTTTTGGATGGGCCTAAATTTTTTTTTTCGTTTGACAGCTCTCCGTTTTTCTTTTTTTTAGGATTATTGAATTGATATTTATTTTCGTTGATTTAAATTATTTAAGAGATATATGTTTAAAAACATCTAATACACTGCGCGTCTGAGAAAACGGGCACCCCAAAAAATGGGTCATTTTTGATGTCCCGAATTTTCTAAATCTGTTGTCCGATTTAACTAATTTTTTTAATATGTTATAGTCATATTCTTTAAAAATATCGCTGTTATAATATTGTTGCTAAAAAGGTAAATTTTCATTGTATACCGGGTGTACGAATCAAACTGTGTTTTTTTCTCAAAGTTCGCAACACCATGTGGAATATTCTAGCATTTATAAAATACTGAAATTAAAATCCAACTATAGCCTCAGGTTTTCTTAACATTCTCTTTTTTGACTCATTCGGTTAGGTTGGACAATACAAAAGTTAGGTACTTTAACAACTATTTATCCATGTTCTTCATCAGTACAGGGTGTTTCTAAATAAGTGCGACAAACTTTAAGGGGTAATTCTGCATGAAAAAATAATCACCGTTTGCTCTTTAAACATATGTTCGCAAAAGCTTCGTTTCTGAGATATGGGATGTTGAATTTTTTCTTACAAACTGACGATTTATTTATTGCCCTAAAATCGGTTGAGATATGCAAATGAAATTTGGTAGGTTTTAAGAAATAGTTATTGCTCATTTTTGACATGCAATTAAAACATTTTTATATTCACCATTGGCGCGCATACGGGTAATATGACCGATAACTAATTAAGAATATAAAATTCTTAATGGTATGTCAAGAAATGTGCAATAACTACGTCTTAAAACACACCAAATTTCATTTGCATATTTTAACTGGTTTTAAAGCAATAAATAAATCGTCAATCTGTAAGAAAAAACTTAACATCCCGTATCTCGGAAACGAAGCATTTGCGGACGTACGATTATGAAGCAAACTATCATTCTTTTTTTAATGCAGAATTGCCCCTTAAAATTTGTCGCACTTATTTAGAGACACCCTGTACTGATAAAGAACATGACTAGATGTTAAAGTACCTAACTTTTGTATTATCCAACATAAGCTAATGAATAAAAAAAGAATGTGTGTGTACTTCGTACGCACGTAAGAAGTTATACTTCTATTATATGATTTCTTAAAAATAAATATACTTTAAACAGTTTGTTTTAATTTTTTTTAATACCAAACTAATTTTGTGCTTACCGCTTTCAAAAAAATAAAAAAAAGTATAGGATTGCACTGGATTCGAACTTACGACCTCTCGATCTCTGGACCAATTAGTCGAGGCATTGAAGCACAAAAAAAGGCCTTACTCTCGATTTTTGGCGCAGTAAGACGGATTTTAATGCAGTTTGGTGCGTTGGATTCGTGAGAATGTCAGGAAATTTTGTGAACTATTGTAATGAATAAGAAATCTGAAATTGCATTTTTGCATAAGAAAAATTCATTTCAAAAGTGCATTTTGAAATAGGCAATTATTATAAATTTGCAACCCGGTAAATAGTTGGGCAACATCCCGATTAATTATTTTAATTATTTTTAATTATTTTTAATCATTTATAAGTCCATATAATAATAGTCTAAGATGTCAATAACCATTAATAATAAACAAAAAAAAAATTTCCTTACGTGGGAATCGAACCAAGTACTAACAGGTCCGTAGCTAAATACACATACCGCTAATCTACGCAGATACTTGGTAGACAACGGCGATATTAGGTATAAACAAAACAAATTGGTAAGTAAAAATTGTAAAGAAAATTACTACATACTTAAATGTATTATAAAATTAATATATTCCTAAATTTTAGAAGAAACATTCGTAAATAGGTATTATTAATATCTATAATGTTACTAAATGAAATATAAATATTTTGACGTTTCACAATTTGACAATTCACTTTTAACTGCAGTGCCTTAAAATTTTTAAAGCACCGGTGCTTTAAAGTAGCATTTTTAACGCTCCTATGGAGTGCTATAAATTGCATTTTTAACACGTTTGTAGAAAAATATATTTAAAAACACTAATATATTCTTTCCACACCTTTTCTGGACTGATAAATACATAAATTAAAACATTTAGTAACGAATTCCATACTGCCTGTGTGCGCAGATTACTAAAATTTCACCCTCAATGAAATAGCGCCTAAAGAAGTATAACTTCAAAAAGGCAGTATAACTATTAACTAACCTTTGTTGTTTCTCTTCCCACAAATTTTAAAACGCAACAACCATACATAACCAAACCGTCAACCGTCCACACCACAGCTGTGCTACAGCTGCCATATTGGATAATTTTTGACATGTCATTTGAACATCCAATCAGAACAAAGCTATAATGCGCGTGCGCCCGGATCGTAGGTTTTAACATATAAAAATTCACCCTCATATCGCGCGTAAAGAAGTATAACTTCAAAAAACAGAAAGTTAAGAAAACCTGAGGCTATAGTTTGGTTTTAATTTCAGTATTTTACAAATGCTAGAATATTCCACAGGGTGTTGCGAACTTTGAGAAAAAAACACATTTTAATTCGTACACCCGGTATACAATGAAAATTTACCTGTTTAGCAACAATATTATTACAGCGATATTGTTAAAGAATAAGGCCATAACATATTTAAAAAATTAGTTAAATCGGATAACAGGTTTAAGAGATATGAGACATTAAAAATGGCCCATTTTTTGGGGTGCCCGTTTTCTCTGACAGGCAGTGTATTTGATGTAAATAAATTCTTGTATAACTCCTCTAATAACAATAACCAACCCTGCGTGGTTGATGTGGATTGTATGTTTCTAAATAAAGAATCCCCACTTTTTACGTTGTTCATCAATTGTTTAAAAATTGTTCACTTGAAAAATGTACGGTTACAATGAAATGCTATATACAGTGTGTTATTTAATAAATGGTTGTGTAAATTTAGAAAACGCTAGTTTTCAGACTTGTTTGCTAAATGCATAGATAGATTAAATAGACAAAATTAATTTTCCTATATGTATTAATTATATCTATTCCATCCATCTGAAATTGCTTGTACGTTTGATCTTCACAAGTTTAACGTGAAAACATGTCAAAGCATGTTAACGGGAACGTAATTTGTTGAATGTAGAGGGGCTTTATTCATGAAAGTCAGCCATGATAATATCTCTGAAATCGAACAGCTGGTACTATTAAATATTTCCTAGGTACAAAAACACAGGCTGGCATGAGGGTCTTTTGGAATAGATCTACATTCATTAATTAGCATTTTATTATTAACAACTGGATGTGAAATTTTAAAGAGAAACACAAAATAATTCAGTAATAAGTTGAATGGAACTCAAGTTAAATCATTCTCTCAGATTTCACATATGTACATGATGTTGAGCTTCTTCCTCTATCTATTTTACCTTCCATCTTCCATCCATAATCAGCTGTAATGTAATTGTTATTCAATATTGACTTAATAATGAGAAAGGTAATTAGAACCTTTGGAGATGTGGTTTTTCATGAGAATTTTGAAAATACTGGACCGATCATATTATGGTGTTGCACAGAATGGGTACAGACTACAGACAGAGAACTTTTGACCACCATTAAAAAGAGAAAAACAGCATACTTATGGTACAAAATTAGAAATGACAAGTATGAGTTAGCAGCTTATTATGAAGGGTAAAATCGAAGGAGAAAGGTGCCCTTCTTCTTTTTTAAGTTCCATCTTCTATCGAAGGGCAAAAATCATCATGGCAATGCGGATCCTGTTGACTGCCGCTCTAAATAGCTCTGCACTACTGCATTCAAACCATTCCCTTAAGTTCTTAATCCAGGATGTCCTTCGTCTTCCCACATTTCGCTTTCCTCGGATTTTGCCTTGCATAATAAGTTGTAATAATTAGTATTTTTGCCCTATCATCACATGTCCCAAATACTCAAGTTTTCGTCTTTTGATAGTTAATGTTATTTCCGGTTTATTTCCTATCCTTCTAGTTACTTCCACGTTCGACATTCTTTGAATCCATGATATTCGTAGGATTCTTCTGTAACACCAAAATTCAAAGGCGGCCAACTTATTCAGATGGACTTGTTTCAATGTCCACGCTTCTAAGCCATAAAGAAGAGTAGAGAACACGTAACACCGAAGAATTCTTAGGCGTAGTTCTAACCTTATATCCCGACAACAAAGAAAGTTTTTAAATTTAATGAATGATGCACGTGCTATTTCAATACGTGTCTTAATTTCTTTGGTTTGGTCTACATTTGATGTTATCCATGTTCCTAAGTAATTGTAGTTATCCACACTCTCAATACAGTATCTTCAATAGTCAATTGGATGATTGCGTGTGCTGATTTAGTCATGATCATGCATTTAGTTTTCTTTAAATTCATCTTCAGTCCGTACTCATGACAGCGTTCATTAAGGCGTTGCATTACGTTCTGTAAATCATTGTTGTTATCCGTTATTATTACTGCATCGTCTGCAGAACGTAAGTTGTTCAAAACTTCTCCATTGATAGATATACCTATATACAAAGGGGGGTAGACGTCAATTATCCTGGCTGAAAAAAATTCGAGATTGGACCGGGTTAAACACACAGACGCTTTTCGGAAAAGCAGAAGATAGAGACGAATTTGCAATGGTTATAGCCAATCTTCATTAGTGAAGACGGCACTAGAAGAAGAACAATCAACTGTAGCAGTCTGTATCTTGATCCTCTCCTGACATGTCCAAAATATTCAAGTTTTCTGTTTTTATTAGTTTAAACGACTTCACCATTTTTATTATTGCTTACTTAGACTTCTGCTTAGTTAGACTTCAATATTGGTAACTCCGTCTACCCACGATATACACAGCATTCTGCGATAGCACCAGCGTTCAAAGCCTCTAATTTTTTATCTTTGATTTTTTCAGCGTCCAGGTCGCAGAGCCGTAGAGTAGTGTTGTAAAAACATAACAGCCTTATCCTTAAGTCCATCTTTAGTTTTTTATTGCATAATACTTTCTTCATATTTAGAAATTTGGTTCTAAGGATTTCAATATGGATTTTGACACATCCATATTCGCTAATTAACATAAATTAACATTACATTACATAGTTTTCCACCTTTAGACGTATCAGAGGAGTATGACAACTGTCACTGTGACAGTAGAATTTTATAAAATACTCATGTCACAGACGTCTAAAGGTGGGAAAATATGTAATGTAATGTTAATTTTTACGTTTATAACGATAATTTCCACCTCCACTAGTTTCATCTCTTTTTGTTTCGTAAGGTATTATATTTTCCATGTTTTGCGTTATTTTGTCGGTTATTAGCGCTCTCATCATAGTACATTCTTTGCCGATGTGTGCTTTTTCCTTGGGGGTGACTTTCACCCCATCTCGGGTATGAAAAAATATATATCCAAGATAAGTCCCAAAATGGATAAACTGACAAATTTTAAGCAACTTTTGTTGTATAGAGTTTTTTCACAAAATCAATACTTTTTGAGTTATTTGCAAGTGAATATGTTCATTTTTCAACAAAATAACCACGTTTTTAGACGGTTTTTCGCAAATAACTCAAAACCTAAGCATTTTGTCGAAAAAAATATTCTCGGCAAAACTATCGCCTATAAAAAAGTTAAAAAAACGGTGTATATCTTAGGTCTCTATACCTACCAAAAGTACCAAAAGCAGAGTTATAGCTAATGAAAAATAGGTTTATATTCGAAAAATTCCAAATAGAATAATTGAATGTGAAATATCCAAATAGTGAAGCATTCTTGGAGAAAACACATTACAACTTTTTTAAAGTGTCTAAAAAAAGCTTTAATTCTGTTTTTATAAAAAAAATTTCTAGCATCAAATGTAAGCAAGTTACGCTCAAAATAAAGATGGTTCCTTTTGTTTTGGCAAAAAAAATCAGGAAGATCACCCCCAAATTAGCAACTTAAATAAAATTAATCGTTGCCGCTTTACAAGTTACTTTACTTATGTTGTGTTTATATGATCTGTAAGTTTCATCGATTTAAAGTGCTTATTTTTGAAAAAATTTGGTTTTAAAGTAAAATTTTTTAAAATTTCAATTTTGAAAAAAGTGTTTTTTTTCAAAATAACTTAAAAATTGTTAGATATACCAAAAATCTTAAACAATGAAAAAAGTCGTCTTTACTTTTTTGAATATTTTGTATTTTTTGTTTTTATGTAAGATAAAAATTGGTTAAGATTCGGTGTTTCTAAATGTGCATACACTCGTGATAAGTGACTCGTTTAAGCCTTTTTAACTAGAGGTCTTTCGAAAATAATTACTTTGAAAAGGTGAAACTTACAGATGATATGATCAATACATACCCGAGTAAAAAAATTGTGAAGTGGTAACAATTAAGTTCATTTGAAATGCTAATTAGGGGGTGATTTTCCCGATTTCTTACCAAAAAAAAGGGACCAACTTTATTTTGAGCGTAACTTGTTTACTTTTGATGCTAAAAACTTTTTTTAAAAAACAAAAATAAGCATTTTTTAAACACTTTAAAAAAATTAAAATGAGTTTTCCCCAAAAAAGAGCTTCGTTTTTTGGTTATGGCCCGTTAAAATATTCGATTTGGAATTTGACGAATATGAACCTATTTTTCATTAGCTATAACTCTGCTTTTACTACATATAGTGACCTAATATATACACCATGTTTTTCACTTTTTTACCTGCTATATTTTTGATAAGATTTTTTTCGACTAAATACTTACTTTTTGAGTTATTTGCGAAAAACCGTCTGAAAACGTGGTTATTTTGTAGGAAAATTAACACACCACTCTCAAATAACTCGAAAAGTATTAACTTGGTGAAAAAACTTTATAAAACAAAAGTTGCTTAGAATTAGTCATTTTATCCATTTCCGGACCTATTTCGAACATATATTTTTCACCTCCAAAAGGGGGTGAGACTCACCCCTGGGGCAAAAGCACACATCGGCACAATATCACTTTTTTTCTTTGACTTGTTAGCTATGTGTATGCCAAATTTCATGTCAATCCAAGCGGTTCTTTAAAATTTAGAGGTTTTGCAATATTTTACTTTTAAAGAACGTACTATGTACTATCACTGTATAAAACGGTAATAAGATGCACAGTGATTATGGTGGCGAAGTATGGATAATGAAAAAAACAAATACGGAGAAATTTAAAAGATGGGAAAGAAAAATGCTCAGAGCTATATGTGGAGGCAAAAACACGGAGGAAGGTTGGGTACAACGAACAGATAGGGAATTGGAGGAACTGTATAACGAACCAAGCATCAGTCGCTCCATAAAAGCACAGAGAGTGAGAAGATGGGACACTTGATGAGAATGGAAAGAAAGAGGATGCCAAATATGATCCTAAAAAGGAGCCCAATCACGAGAAGGAGAAAAGGAAGACCCAGAAAAAGATGGTTTGATAGTGTAAAGGAAGATCTCAGAAATAAGGGAATTATTGGTTGGGAAGAAAGAGTAACAAACGGGGACGAATGGAGGAGAATTGTAAGTCAATTTAGTAGGCAAGGAGCATGATTAGACAAGAAGCAACTATGACTTTATTGACAGCAACTCTGAATAATGATGTAATAGTTGATTTTCCGTACCATTGTCATAGATTTTTTTAGCCTTCTTCTACCCCAACCACGTTTATCCTGAATGATCATAATATGTAAAATATCATATTTTTCAGGGTGTCTCATAACGTGACCGAGGTATTCTAGCTTGCGTTCCTTTATTATATTGACTAGTTGTGTTGTTTGGTTCAGCCGCATGCTGCTGAAAATAGCAGGCAAATGCAGTCCAGGACGAAGAAGAACTTCATGATTGAAGAACTTGCGAGATTGATATGGTGTTCATACAAGTATGTTATTTAGGGTGGTAGTGAATAAAATTAAGATAGCCATAATGGTAACCAACGTTCTGAAAGAACATGGTACTGTACTTGGAAAGAATGGATAGTACATGGGAGAAGAAGAAGTTTATGAACCTCCCCATATCAAACCCTCTCGACAGCAGTGGCGGCTGGTCTGTAAGTGAAGTGGTCATATCCGGTGGTTCAAGATTTTTTTGGAAAAACAAGACCTACAAATCCCATTTTAAATAATTTCTTATTCCATCATCTGTATTGGTTTCTTATAACTTATTTTGCAATATGTTGTTTAAATTTAAGCGGATCTTTATTTGACAAGTAAATAAGTAAAAGGAACAAGTCTTCATTACTAATTGTCAAATAAATGAGATAAATAGTATGATATAATATGTAATTATAACAGCCAGAATATCAACAAACTACTTAAACTCAAAACCTAAAATAAATAAAAACTTACATTTTTATGCGGATTTAAAAAGTAAATCGATTCTTCTTCAATTTAATTTCATTTGGCGTTGGAGTTCATTTATACTAACCACTACCGACATTTTATAAAAATCTATAATAAAATAATATTAATCTCACGAACGCACTTAACTTAACTTTGTAAATTCCGAACTAATCTTACTCCATGCGTAGATAGTCACGTCTCAACCGTAGATAAGATAGAAACTGAGAGATTTTAGTCTCAACAACGAAAACGATACCTACGGTCTACGGTCAATGACCACTATTTGGTACCAACTTGCATATAAGTGCGTATTTTCGTGAACGTTCGGATTCCCAGTGCTGTATTCTCACAGTGAGGTCAAATAAATTTCTTGACCATCGTGAATGTTCGTATTTAGCTGTTTAAGAGTAATATTGCGGTAGTTTCAGTCAAAGATAAATGTGACTTTTCGGTACCGTCAAACAGCTCGTATTTCATGTTTATTTATCGGTAATCTTTTGGCGGCATCTTTGTCGCTATATTTTACAACAACAAAATGACTGAAAAGTCAATACAATAAAAGCAAAATTTAACTTTGAACGATACTATTGTATTCCGAACATTTTTAATACAGAAAATTTTCTTTTTTTAAGGAAATAATTACATTATAATCGTTTGATTGTACAATTATTACAGGGAGGTTATTGACCAATTGACCTAAAGGGATAACCGCCAGTGCTCGACAGTATCTTTCAGTCGATAGATGAATATATGACTAAACTCAAGCGGAGATCTTCTCTAAAACAGTACCTCTCCTGAAACCGGTAAAAAGAGAGATAAAGTTATAGACCAGGTTTCTCCAACAGTTATAGACCCGACAGAAACATCTACAGCGGAAAAGAAACAGAAGGCACACTTGGTCAGCGAGGTGTACCAAAATTAGCTGAAACAAGAGAAAGCACTAATGTAGTATTTCTACTGCTTCTTTACAACAATTTGAATGCTAAATACAAAAAGTATCCTTGTGTTGGAACATTCATGTCAAACAGCAAAATACACCAAAATTTGTAGACCGCTTAGAAAGAAGTGTACAGTAGCTAAGTAGCTAGTACATAGTAGAAAGTCACCAAGATTGTACTAGTCATGAGTAATTGCCGTGACAGCACAACAAAATTAGTTGTACAGGTTCTTCTTCTTCTTCGGGTGCTATGTCCGTTTATCGAACGTTAGCGATCATGTTGGCTATCATAACTTTATTCGCAGCAGATCTGAAGAGCGATTCCGAAGTGTGACCAAACCATTGTCTCAAATTTCTTAACCAAGATGTTCTTCTTCTTCCTCGACTTCTTCTGCCTAATATTTTACCCTGCATAATTAGATGTAGAATGCTATATTTTTCCGGATGTCTACAAACATGCGCAAAATACTCGAGTTTTCTAGACTTTATCATTTTTACCAGTTCTCTGCCTTTCTTCATCCTGCTCAGAATAATATCATTACGCACCCTGTCCATCCAGCTTACTCTCAGCATTATTCGATAGCACCTTAATTCAAAGGATTTAACCATCTTAAGCATTCTTCCTGTTAAGGTCCATGACAACTCCGTAGAGAAGAACGGAAAACACGTAACACTTTAAAATTCTTGTCCTAAGACTCAAAGGGTACCCCCCGTTAAGATAGGCAAAATTGCCCTCACTCTCAGAATTCAATTTTTTTAATTTTTTTACGTTCTGTGGAATTAAAAAATGAGATAACTCGAATTTTTAGCTCGCCACCCCCCTTACCCCTCCCCCCACAGCCAAAAACGTAGATTTTTAGATTTAATTTT
Source organism: Diabrotica virgifera virgifera (assembly GCF_917563875.1). NCBI lineage: Eukaryota > Metazoa > Arthropoda > Insecta > Coleoptera > Chrysomelidae > Diabrotica > Diabrotica virgifera. The sequence goes on from NC_065450.1 coordinate 44,471,227, forward strand.
TTTTAGTTAGGTTGCAATTGATTTAACAATTTCAAAAAATTCACACATGTAGCTGAGGCTTTTACAAAATATGTCCATTTTTTATGGACCCTTAGGTCGAGTGTACATAACCATTTTTTTTTAAATTTTTTTAAAACCTATAACTTTTTTTTCCAGGGGGCTGCAGGTCCAATTTTTTTGGATATTGTGTATTTTATCAAAAGCTATCTCTCTGTTTTTTTTCATATTTTTCCGTCAGGTGCGCCATCTTGAAAAATCCGGAAAACTGTTTTTTTAGGTGGGTTTTGGGGATTTTCTCCATTTTATAGACTGCTACATAGATCAACTCAAGGTTTTGTTAATAGATTATGTATAATTTGAAATAACTGAGTATATTAGGTTATTTAAAAATTGGGCGAAACATTTTTAAACCCCCCAAAAACCATGTTTGTTTAAAATTTTGTAAGGATTTTTGCTGGTCTAATTATATGTTTTGAGGTCGATACAGCCTGAAATTTTTTTTTATTATTTTTTTACGTTCTATATGATTTAAAAAAATTATAACTCACAGCAAATTTTAGCCCACTTCCCCTATTCCCCCTCCCCCACAGCCAAAAATGTCAATTTTTCGATTTTATTTTTTTTTAAGTTGGTTTGCAATTAAATTATAAATGTTGTTCTGAAGCTATTTCTTTGTGGCATTTTTGTAATTAACTATTCTAAATGGGAAATAAGCCACAATTTAACTAAAAAATGATTTGATTTTCCATCTGTAATGCGATAGAGAGAATTCGATAATCTGTGAAGCACTGAAAAAATGGTTTGGGACGATCTATATAAATAAGTCAGATTAAATTAAATTATTAGAAGATTTTTTTACCAAGCAACATTTTTGTTTAATTTATTAATATTTTTTATTTTGAAAACGACGTCCGTGGTGGACGTCGAAACGTTAATAAAATCATTTTTTAGTGGCTTATTTCGCATTTAGAATAGTTAGTAATTATTAAATTATAAATTACAAAAAATTCACACGCACAGCTGAGGCTTTTACAGAACATCTATTTTTATGGACCCGAAGGTCGAGTGTACATATATTATAACCTCATTTTTTTTTGTTTTTTAATAGGTACGTATAACTTTTTTTGGCGATGGCTGCTAATTTTTTTTGTGTTTTGTGTATTTTACAAACCATCTACGTTTGGCTCATAATGCAAATAGCCCACGCTGTATGCTTGTCCCGTTAGGTAAAATATTCCGATTAATTTTTTTGCACAAACTTACTTAAAAACTGGTCCTTATAACAAATCCACAAGGTGCCAAGCAGTACCGCGGTCGGAAAATTGTTTAAAACATTTTTTTAAACGAGTTCAAAAAATCAATTTTTTCACTTCGGACAAATTTGTTTTAGATTCTCTGGATCCAGCTGAGCAAAAAAGGTATCTTGTGATTTTTCTATAAAATTGACTGTTGTCGACTTACATGCAATTTCAAATTTGAAAAACGCGAAAATGGCCATTTTCAAGGCTTAATAACTCGATTAAAAATTATTATTATGAAAGTCATAAAGTGACCAACTCAAAGTTTAAAGCCCCCCTGCAATAGCCTAAAGAAATTTTTGTCATTATTTTATTACTATTATTTTTAATAATTAAAAATGAGCGCTAAGCATGTATTGAAGCGGCCGTCCGCGAGAGAGATATGTACAATATTCATTGGACGTTTTAAAAAAATATCGATTGGAAGTCAAAAATACGTTTTAAAAAAATAAAAAAGGAATTTTGAGGTTATATGTATTGTACACTCGACCTACACGGGTCTATAAAAAATAGATATGTTTTGTAGAAGCCTCATAAAAATTTTAAATTAATTGCAACATTAAACAAAAACAAAATAGAAAAATTGACGTTTTTGTGGGGGCAGGGGAGGGGGTGGTGGGCTAAAAATGCGATTAGTCTTATTTTTTAATCACATATAACGTAAAAAAATGAAAAAAAATATTCAGGCTGTATCGATCTCAAAAAATATCATTAAGCCCGCAAAAACCCTTATATAACTTAAAAAAACATGGTTTTTGGGGGGTTACAAGGTGTTTTGCCCAATTTTTGATGATCCTAAAAGACTCATTTATTTCAAATTATACATAATCTATTAACAAAACCTTGAGTTGATCTATGTTGCAGTCAATAAAATGGAGAAAATCCCTATAAACCCCCTAAAAAAACAGTTTTCCGAATTTTTCAAGATGGCGCACCTGACGGAAAAATCTGAAAAAAATCAGAGAGATAGCTTTTGATAAAATACACAAAATACAAAAAAAAATTGGACCTGCAGCCCCCTCCAAAAAATAGTTACAGGTTTTAAAAAGTTAAAAAAAAATTTGAGGTTATGTACACTCGACCTAAGGGTCCATAAAAAATGGACATGTTTTGTAAAAGCCTCAGCTACACGTGTGAATTTTTTGAAATTTTTAAATCAATTGCAACCCAACTAAAAAAAATTAAATCTAAAAATCTACGTTTTTGGCTGTGGGGAGAGGGGTAAGGGGGATGGCGAGCTAAAAATCCGCGTTATCTCATTTTTTAATTGCACAGAACGTAAAAAAATTAAAAAAATTGAATTCTGAGAGTGAGGGCATTTTGCCTATCTTAACGGGGGGTACCCTTTATGTCATGACCGCATAGAATTTTCTTGTAACGGAAAAATGCTGATTTGGCTTGAGCAATTCTGCAACGTATTTCGGTGGATGGATCCCAATTATCAGTGATTCTGCTTCCCAAGTATGTTATAGCTTCAACTCTCTTAAGTTGTACATCATTAACGTGAATTCCAGCATCGATGACATTATCCTTACTGACGACCATATATTTTGTTTTTTTGATGTTAAGGTGGAGACCATAATTACTGCACTGTGCTACCACAGAATGCAATAGATATTGTAATTCGGTATCACTACTGGCAATCAGTACAGTGTCGTCTGCATATCGGAGATTATTTATCAGTTTCCCGTTTATCACAACTCCACCTTGTGTTGTACTGAATGTCTCTTCAAACATCTTTTCTGAATAAATGTTAAAAATTAATGGTGAAAGAATACATCCCATTGTTCAGGTTCAGACACAACAATTTATTAAAACCAATAGGGCTTTTCATCGATTGTAATTTGTTTCGGGCTTCGGAGCTTCTGTCATATATTGTATAATACGTGTATAATATTAATATGCACGGAGTATACGACATAATATGACAGAAGCTCGAAACAAATGACTGAATGAAAAGCCCTATATATGGGCAACGTCGATTACGCTGACCAAATGATTACTGTTTATGACTTAGAAGGAGTACCAAATGGTGCAACATGGACCTTTTTAGACTGCTAATGAAGGCAGTCTTCATCATTTATACTGAATCTTCAAATAGGTACTTATGTATAAAAATGACATTCATTGATTTTGTTATCGAGTTGGCAGAATCGCTAATTAGTGGAGGTAGATCAAAATGGACTTCCGGAGAAGAGCAGCAGGCAAATCAAGAAGAGATGGGATTATGGGATACCAAATGAGAGAATACGAGAAATAATGAGATTCACGCATACAATAACTGATGACATAAAAACAAAACAACTAATATGGTACTGCCGTATACAGAGAATGCCAGATGACAGGATCCCTAAACAGATTTTGACGTGGACACCACAAGGGAGAAGGAAAAGAGGAAGGCCGAGATGAAGCTGGAGGGAGGGAATTGAAAAAATAACTAGAAGAAAGAGAAATCCTCTCTAGGTCTATGGTTAAACAGAGAAGAATGGCGGTTAGGAGTCAGAGAACGCTGTAAACCGATAGTAGGATAGTACTTAGTAGTACGTAGTAGTAGCAATTTATTAAATTTTGCAATAGCTTGTTTTTTTTTATTTCATTATCTTTTATTTTATAATATTGACGATTTATGTAATTTCAGTAATTCTACCTATTTGTTATTGTTTTTTTTACTTCTCTGACTCTTTGTCTATAAAATTGTAAAATTTTCAATGACAGTAAAGCATTTCTGTTCTATTCTAATTCGTTTTCAGCTTGAATATTTACAATGGTAATCAAAGCGATGTGTGTACGAAATTAACATAAGCGAGCCCCCGTACTAAAGTCCATCAAACCCCGATCTCTTCTGAACTCGAAGACACGAGGACGAAGAGCGTTTGTAGTGAGAGAGAAAGAAAGACCAAACAGAAACGAGAAACTCGACTTGACATGAACCGACCAAACAGTATCGAACGGGATATTGTTGTGAGTGCGCCATATTGCTGCAGAATTTTAGCCTAAAACGGGGGTGTACAAGAATTACGGGATCATGTGCAATGTGTTATTAAAGTGTTTAACAGTTGAATTTACGAAAACAGTGTGTGGATTGTAGTGTGATACAATTAATCAGATGAATTGGCATTTGGATAATACTCTTACCCACTCCCGCTACTACCTGTACCTTTATGCGACCGTCAGGTAATACAACCGGAAAACCCGTAGTTTTAATATCCACACAATAGAATGCATGTTACAGATCTTGTTCTATTCGTTATTTTATTGCCTTTTGTTTATATAAAGTTCTAAATGCGTTATTGAAATTACTGCAAAGGAGAGACTAATTACATGTACCTAGCACTTGTTTTATTTTTCTTAATGTTATTTTTAAATCTGACAATGGGACTTGCCAAACGTCCGGAGTATTTGTGTACCACCTAGTTAATTCTTAAAATATATTTCCAAATTTAATTACATATTTTATAGTGTTGATAAGTTAAATTAGGTATAACTTATGTGTTAGGTATGTGGGCAATAAATCCGCTGGTGAGTTTCTATAATATAATAAATACAATAAAAATACAATATTCTCAAAATTTAAAGGAAGATTCTTTTTAACATTCTAATATTCGTAATGTTTTATTAAAATCACAACAAAGAAAAACTATTTATATATTAGCGTTTATTTACCTACTTTATTTTTGTTTTGGTGTTATTTTTGTGCTATTTACCAAATGTTTTGTTAGGAGGTAATGAGGTATTTAGGATGCTTTATTATAGCATACTTTATTAAAATTTGTACATTTTTGGATAGGTTCTACCAGTGGCGGATCTACGGGGAGAGAAAAAGGGGAAATTCCCCCTCCCCCTAACAAGGTCCGTAATTAAAGAAAAAATTTGTTGGAACATAAAAATATATTAGCTGACATGAAACTTATACCACAGACAGACAAATTCAACCCAATAAACAACACGCTAGTTATGAAAATTAAGGGAACTTTAATGCATAATATAGGTTATTATTATATACAGGGTGTAACAAAAATATAGGTCAAAAATTAAATAACATATTCTGGGACCAAAAATAGTTCGATTGAACCTAACTTACCTTAGTAAAAATATGCATACAAAAAAGTTACAGCCCTTTGAAGTTACACGATAAAAATCGATTTTTTCCGATATATCGAAAACTATTAGAGATTTTTTAATGAAAATGGATACGTGGCATTCTTATGGCAAGAACATTTTAAAAATAAATTATAGTTAAATTTGTGCACCCCATAAAAATTTAATGGGGGTTTTGTTCCCTTAAACCCCCACAAACTTTTTTGTACGTTCCAATTAAATTACTATTGTGGTACCCTTAGTTAAACACAATGTTTTTAAAACTTTTTTGCCTCCTAATATTTTTTCGATAAACCAGTTTTAATCGAGATGCGGCTTCTTTTTTAATATGTTTACATAAAAATTTTATGGGGGTTCTGTGCCTTTAAACCCCCCAAATGTTTGTGTACGTTCCAATTAAACTATTATTGCGGTACCATTAGTTAAACAGGATGTTTCTAAAACTTTTTTGCCCCTTAGTATTTTTCCGATGAGGCACCTTTTATCGAGATGTGGCTTCTTTTATAATATGGTTCAAAATATACCTCAAACTGTAATTTATAAAAAAAATTCATATTATTACCAGGTCTCTACAATTGTACGTAACAGTATACAAATATGTGGTGGATTTGACAAATATTCAAAATATCTCGATAAAAATTTCCAAAAAGTACTAAGAGGCAAAAAAGTTTTAAAAACATTGTGTTTAACTAATGGTATCACAATATTAATTTGATTGGAACGTACAAAAAAGTTTGGGCGGGGGGTTTAAGGGAACAAAACTCCATAAAATATTTATGGGGTGCACAAATTTAACTATAATTTATTTTTAAAATGTTCCTGCCATAAGAATGCAACGTGTCCATTTTCATTAAAAAATCTCTAATAGTTTTCGATATATTGGAAAAATCGATTTTTATCTTGTAACTTCAAAGCAGGACCGCCTCGACCAGACCAAAGACGTAATTTTTTTGCTCTTCACTTTATGTCCATAATACGTTTAATTAATCCTCGGCTATATTTAACATGACCTTTAGTTGATTTGGTGTAAAATTTTAACAGCAATAAATCACAGAAGTCGAATGCTGCAGTGCAGGAAGGTAACTATGGATATGGAGATTAAAAACATATCAGGGCTTCTAGAAGATTTACAAAAAATCAAAAATTGATTGAAGAATATAAAGGGTCAGGATCTAAAGGGATCAGGTCTTCCATTGTTGAAGAATCTAAATTAGTTACCAGCAATTATGGAATAAATCCAGAATTTACATCAAATAAAGAAAAGCGGCGCAAGAAGCCAGTGAGATTTTTTTTATGATTGCCTGGGCCTAGTAGTGAGCTATTGATAATTTTGAGCCTGACGCAATATTTCGCTGTGAACTATTTAATATTGTCAAATAATAAACAATTTAACCAGAATATTTGATGCGGCAAATGAAATTCATTCGCTATTTAACATTTTGTGGACATTCCAAAATGACGATGACGAGAATATTAAGAAAAAAAATTGATATATTGCGCGAGTTTTATAAAGAAGACATCAGTGAAGAATTGATAGATAAATTTTTTCATTTGAGAGCAATATACAAGGATAATATGGTAAATCTCAACTTTCTCCAATCTTCTTCTTTACTTGCCATCTCCGCAACGAAGGTTGGCAATCATCATTGCAATTCTAACTTTTGACACTACAGCCCGAAAGAGTTCAGTTGAGCTGAATCCAAACCATTCTCTGAGATTTCTCTGCCAGGACATTTTTCTTCTACCTATGCTGCACCTTCATTGAATCTAGGATTGGTTAACTCGCCTATCAACTTTGTGCATTGAGAATGGTTTGGTAAAGTCATGCGATTTTTTGAAAGTTATAGACATCAGAAAACTCGAAAAGCACCACCTGTATTATAATATTTTCACTAATATAAATATAATCAAAATTTAATAAAAATTATATTTGAAATGTTTCTTATTGCATATTTTTTCTATTGAAAATTCCACACCTGCAAATAAATATAATCAAAATTTAATAAAAATTATATTTGAAATGTTTCTTATTACATATTTTTTCTATTGATAATTTTATTTCTATAAAAGTTGAACATTTTTTTCGTTCTTCACTTTTTGTCGGGGGCCCGTTCGTCACTTCTTGCCGGGGCCCGCTCATCCCTCTCGGCGGCCCTGCTTCAAAGGGCTGTAAATTTTTTTGTATGCTCATTTGGACTAAGGAATTCACTACCCCGTCTGTTCAGCTGGTAAATTCCAACAGAAAATGGACCTAGTTACTCAAAGAAGTAACGACCAATATAAAAATAAAATAAAAATTCCATTTTTATTCAGTTTGCAATGCGAAGGCAAAACAATCTTATGGACTGCGCTCCGTATTCTAATTGAAAAATAAGATTGTTTTGCCTTCGCATTGCAACTGAATAAAAATGGAATTTTTATTTTATTTTTGTTATTGAAGTGTTTAACAGTTGAATTTACGAAAACAGTGTGTGGATTGTAGTGTGATACAATTAATCAGATGAATTGGCATTTGGATAATACTCTTACCCACTCCCGCCACTACCTGTACCTTTATGCGACCGTCAGGTAATACAACCGTAGTTTTAATATCCACACAATAGAATGCATGTTACAGTTCTTGTTCTATTCGTTATTTTATTGCCTTTTGTTTATATAAAGTTCTAAATGCATTATTGAAATTACTGCAAAGGAGAGTACTTACATGTAGCACTTGTTTTATTTTTCTTTTATATAGTACCGTTTCAGACTAAGACACTGGTGTCTGACACCGGCGTCCGCCACCGGCAGCAAAGCATTGTTTTAAATGAACGACTACTGACGAGCCACTTTGTGTGTCTGGCTGATTTTAGTGGCTCAACAATGCTTTGCTGCAATTGAACACAGGTCGCGGACACCGGTGTCAGACACCAGTGTCTTAGTCTGAAAGGGTACTTAGTATTTAGGTGATAAATATTTAAACTCCATCCCATGTTCTATTATCTGATTCTCCAGCCTCCAATTTACATCTAGTAGGTTTGCTGTTATATTCATGCATTTTGTCTTACTTGGGGAACGTTGTATTCCCATTTGGTATTCTTTTTTCGTTCTTACTTTTTGTTAAGTATTTGATTCATAATTATTGTTGATTGAAGCATGATTATTATTTGATCCATGATCAGGTTGAACAACAGGGCTTTTCATTCAATATTAATATATCTACGTCATACGTTATTGATATATGTATACCAATGATACAAACCAAAGACGTATGACGTAGATATACAGTGGAACCTGCTTAATTCGAACTTCCATAATTCGAAATCTTTTTTAATTCGAATTTTTATTCTGGTCCCTAGCATTTCCTAGTAATGGTAAAAAGTCGTGAATAATTCGAATTATATTTTGGATAATTCGAACTTTTCTGCTATCTTTTCTGAATATCTTAGAATCTTTTGTTATTACTGAGAAGCTAAATTCTAAAAAGCAGCTAAAATTATTTCGGATCTCTTTGGAAAAAAATAAAGTCGGTCTTTTTTATAGCTTGCAAATGTTTTAATTGGTATTTTTGGCCGAATTTTGTTAGCTCATTTTGTTAAGTTGACAAATCTCGGGCAACAATAGGAACAAAAACATCTCCAAGCAATAAAAATGATCAACTACTGTTTTTTTGCTGATCAACTACTGATATTTATCATTTGCAGATGTTTTTGTAGGTAATCCTTGTTTTTGTTGATTTATTTTTTAATTCGAATTTTTGGATAATTCGAATTTTTTTAACGGTCCCCTGAGATTCAAATTATCCAAGTTTCACTGTATTAATATTATGTGACACATGACAGAAGCTCGAAACAAATGACAATCGATGAAAAGCCCTATAGATTCAGATTCAGAAATGTTTATTGCTTTTAAATACAGTAATATCTCTCCTAATAAAACATTTTCTCCCATGACCCTTGGTCGTCTGGGGGGTTGGCCAAAATATAAATCAACATTTTTTTTTCTATAAATAACAATAAAATTAACAATAATTAATAAAAAATATAACTAATGAATATGAAAAAAAAAATGATAACTATCCTAGTTTCCAGTGAAATTCCCTAGCTGGGATAAGCTTACACCAGGCACCAGAATACATAATGAAATTTTATAAGTATTACGTACTAAAATAAACATATAAACACAATTCAATTTAATATTAATTAAGATTGAGTAAATAATAAAAGGTCACTCTTTACTTGATAAGTATTAACTGCAGTAAAAAAATATAGATTAAATTTTACTATTAGAATGTCGTGAATACAAGCTCAAAATCGGTTAAGAACTGGTGAAGAGGAACAATACACGAAGAAGAAGAATAGAGTGTTATGAGTCTAATAGTTATATGCCAACACTTTGTATCTATACTTCCATGCATCCCTTGCATATCCAATTATCCAACAAGTTCCCTCCAGCCCAAACCTCTCATAAGTTCCAACAATTCTTCCCTATCTAATCTACTTTTCTGAACCACATCACTCTGTATTCACGTAGTATCGGACATCGTCCCATGAAATGCAAAATATCTTCCACCTCCCTCTCCTTACACAAAGCACACTTTTTCCTATTATCAGCCCTACCAGGTCTATCATTGAGATACAATACTCCACATCTAATCTTGAATATCCACCCAGGTTGAACAATAGAGTGTTCAGGGAATCCCCCTGCCTTATCCCATTGCCAACCTCAATTGGCTCAGTTAGTTCCTGTTCTACTTTTACTTTTATTGTGTTGTTTTATTAGATATTTTTGATCATTTTGATTTTCCTAGAGCTATCTCTCTTGCATACAATAAGTGGATAACGTCTTTTAATGTAACCCTGTCAAATGACTCCTTAAGGTTCACGAATTATAGATATGCAGGTTTGTTATATTCTAATGATTTCTCTTGCACTTGCTTCATTATAAATATAGCGTTGGCGCATGATCTTCCCGACCTAAAACCTCGTTGTTCTTCTGCTAATGTTATAATTTCATTCAGTTTGTTATCACTTCGGTTGTTAATTGTAGTATTGTGTTTAATAAATTAATTCCTCTGTAGTTCTCCGGGTCCGATTTGTTTTCCTTTTTGAACAGAGGTATTAGGATGATTAATTTCCATTCTTGAGGTATTCTGTTTTGTTCTATTATTTTTTGGATTAGTTTTAGGTAATAGTTGTTTCGCCAGATCTGATCCTCCGGAGTTCGTTTGGTATTTTCTCTTCTTATGGTGATTTTCTATTTTTGAATTTCCTTAATGCTTCTTTTATCTCTTCCTCCTCAATGGTTATTTCTTCATTTGTTGTCACTTCTGGTGTTGGTTGTTTATTACTATCACTTTAGCAAATAAGGATAGAAAGTAGTTTGCCCATGTTTCCTTCTGAATATGTCACGTTTTTATTAGATCGTTCATCTCTTTTATTTGTGCTCTGATCATTCTCCATATTTCTCTTTGCGTTTCGTAGAAGTTGTGTTCCATCTATTTGAAGAAACTTTCCCAGTGTTCCCTTTTTATTCGTTTGACTAAAGTATTCGTTCCATTTTGAATTCCTTTATAGTGGTTGTATGCCTGTTGTGTTTATTGTGTTCTGTATTGTAAAAAGGCTTCCTTCTTCCTTTCTTCACATTTTGTCTTCACTTCCTCTCTAAACCATGGGGTTTTCTGTTTTGATATCGTGTGTTCGTTACTTTCCTCTTTCCAATGCTTCTGTTGTTGCTTGAATTATATGTTATTTTTGAGTTTTTGTCATTTTGTCACAATTATATGTTATTTTTTACATGCATAGAATCGGCTTGTCAGATACTCCCAATTGTACTTGTGGCAAAATCGGAGATCTAACACATGTCATATTAGAATGTCATTTAAACATAAATAACATAAACGACCTTTATAAGGAATTAAAAGATTTAAAATGTTTTTTCCCAATAAACCTTAATACTTTAATATTTACAAATGATATGGAAATTCTTCATCTCATTTATAAACATGTTAAATTATGTAAATACAAGTTGTAAACGTAATATAATAGGCATTATTTGTTAATGTGGTTTGAAAAAATAAAAAAAAATATATATATAAAAAAACACATAATAAAATAATAACAAAAAAATAATAAATAAAAAAAAAGAAAAAAAAAATAGAAACAAACATAAAAAAAAGAAAAAAAAAATAGAAACAAACATAAAAAAAAGTGTTTCGCACAAATTAAAATACACATTAGAAAAACAGTAAAATAATTAAAAAAAAAACAAAATAAAAAAAAAGCTACACAATGTACCAATGTACCTATAAAAATAATATTGTAGAATGTACTTATGTTTATAAAAAATTTATGACTATGAATCTGCAATCAATCACAAACAAGTCTGGCTAATTGGCTCTGCCAAAGCCATTTTTCAAAATAAAAAAAAAAGAGTTTTTGTCAACTCTCCTCGACGTTATCGTTTTTTAATATTTTATTCGTAACAATCTTCTGTCTGGAGACATGAACGCAAGAGTCGGTAACATAATTATACCAGGAATAAAGCAATGATTCAATGAAGACAACAAAAATGAAAATGGAGAACTACTTATTAACTTCTGCTCTCAGAACGAATTTCGAATAAACAATACGTTCTTCAGACACAAAGATCAACAAAAATATACATTCCAAAATACAAGAGCACACAGATCCGATATTGATTATATATTGACAAACAGAAACATGCACCACTCTCAAGTACTAGACATACGATGTTTAAGTGCAGCTAATACATGGAAGCGATCACAACCTAGTACTTGGAAAAATCAGAATAGAGCTACAAAGAAACAGGAAAGAAAACCCTGTTGAATGTGAGACAAGAATAAAGGTAGAACAGCTTCGAGATTTGTCAACACGAGATATACAGGGTGAGGCAAATAAAGGGCCTATTAGAAATATCTCGAGAACTAAAGGCAACAGAATCATGAAAATTGGAATAAAGGGGTTTTGAAGAATGATCTATTAAATGAAAATATTTTCATCTATTTGCAACTTCCGGTTATACCGGAAGTTGCCTATAACTTCGTTTTTTTTAATGGGACACCCTGTATATTTTTACATTTTTGGATTCTCTTCGATGTCTTCTTTCTTAAAATATGAGTTTTGTAATATTATACAGGGTATTTTAAAAGATAATTACGTTTTTTTATTAATTTCGTAGCAAAATTAACACCCTGTAGAATTGTAGTAGTTTGACATCTAAAACTCTACTTAGGTTCAAATGATTTTTAATATACTCTACTATTGTTAGGAATCATTAGTATAGCTAAATTTTTAATTTTAGTATACAGGGTTGGTCGAAACTCGGAATGAGTATTTTCTGAGTTTTCTTAAATGGAACACCCTGTATTTTAGTATTGTAATGAAATGATATTTTATGGTACTTTTTTATTTCTTAAGCATTCCCTATACCTAACTGCTTTAATTTGTGCTCAATTGTTAATCGCACCAACAATCTTAACTAAGTAGGTATTTCGATAGCTAAACCATTATTGGTAATTTTAAGGAGCAGTCTGGATTAATATGTATTTATTTCTAAAAAATTATTTGGGATTGAGTATTTTCACGGCCAACGTAATAAAATTTTACGTATTTTTTGTTGCAATTAATGTTTAGCTTGAATCACCAATAACTCACAAATTAAAGCAGATAGGTATAGGGAATGCTTAAGAAATAAAAAAGTACTATAAAATATCATTTCACTACAATACAAAAATACAGGGTGTTCCATTTAAGAAAACTCAGAAAATACTCATTCCGAGTTTCGACCAACCCTGTATACTAAAATTAGAAATTTAGCTATACTAATGATTCTTAACAATAGTAGAGTATATTAAAAATTATTTAAACGTAAGTAGAGTTTTAGATGTCAAACTACTGCAATTCTACAGGGTGTGAATGTTGCTACGAAATTAATAAAAAAACGTAATTATCTTTTAAAATACCCTGTATATTAGTACAAAACCTTATATTTTAAGAAAGAAAGCCTCGAAGAGAAACCAAAAATGTAAAAATATACAGGGTGTCCCATTTAAAAAAACGAAGTTATAAGCAACTTCCGGTATAACCGGAAGTTGCAAATAGATGAAAATATTTTCATTTAATAGATCATCCTTCAAAACCCCTTTATTCCAATTTTCATGATTCTGTTGCCTTTAGTTCTCGAGATATTTCTAATAGGCCAGTTATCTGCCTCACCCTATATATACCTACCAGAGAAGACTGCAAAAAGTACTGAATGAAAACTACATTACACCGGATGAAGACATAGAAGAAAGTTGGAGGAAGATCAGAGATAATATCAAAATGGCAGCAACGGAAGCACTTGGAGAACGTAACATAAGTAAACATATACGAAAGAAAAGAAGAACTCCATGGTTCTGTGAAGAAATAAAAATAAAATGCCAAGAAAAAAAGAAAATCTACCTAGAATACAAGTCCAAAAGAACGAGACAAACATGAAGAATATAAAAGAGTAAGAAATGAATTAAACTCAATAGTAAGAAGGAAGAAAACAGAACATTGGGAAGCATTTTCAAAAGAGATGGAGCACGACTTTTATGGGATGCAAAAGGAAATGTGGAAAATGATAAAAGGTAAAAGAGCAGATATGAAGGAATTGATATAAGTAAAACATATTGATACAAATACATGGACAACTTACCTAAAAAACCTCTATCAAACAGCTAATCACAAAGAACGGGAAACACCAGGATTAGAATCGGATGAGAAAACAGACATTAAAGAGGAAGATATAAAAAAGGCCTTAAAAAAGATGAAAAATCGGAAAGCTCCTGGGAAAAATGGAATAGCTAATGAACTTTTAAAGTACGGAGGAGATAGACTTCACAAAGGACTGAATATCCTTATAAGTAAAATAATAAATGCAGGAAGAATTCCAGAAGAATGGCACTCAACTGATAGCATTATTTAAGAAAGGTGATAGGGCAGACCCCAGTAACTATAGAGGGATAAATTTACTGAGCACTCTACTGAAACTCACAACAAAAATACTTATGGAGAAAATAATGGCGTGCATAAATATATCGGATGAACAACAAGGATTTAGAAGTAGAAGATCATGTAACGATGCAGTTTTTGTGATAAGGCAAATAGCGGAGAAATCATTAGAATATAACAAATCAGGCTTTTTCTGTTTCATAAACCTAGAGAAAGCGTTTGATAGAATCCAATTAAAAGATGTGATACACCTACTATATGAGAAAAATTTACCACTGGATATCATAAAACTGATAGAAAACATATATGTAAGAAATAAAATAGAAATGAGAGTCAATGGAATAATAACAGAACCCATAGAAACAAACACAGGAATCAGGCAAGGATATTCACTAAGCCCTCTACTGTTTAACATAATCTTGGATGCAATAATAAAACAAGTGAAGAAAAAAAGAGGGTACAAAATGGGCAATAGAGAGATAAAAATAATCTAGAGAGATAAAAAATGCTGATGACACCGTGTTAGTAGCAGAGTGCGAAGACGACCTACAAAGATTATTGCACGAGTTCAACATTAACGCAAAAGAAATGAATATGAAAATATCAGCCCAAAAAACAAAAAGCTTAGTAATTGCCAAAGAACCAATAAGATGCAAATTGGAGTTAGACAATCAAATTATACAACAAGTAATGACTTTCAAATATCTGGAAATTAATCTATCAGCCGACAACAATATCGAAGAAGAGATAAAAGATCAAATAATTAAAGCCAGTAGAACGGCTGAATGCCTAAACGACACAATTTGGAAAAACAAACACCTAAGATTGGAAACAAAGGCCCGAATATAAAGGCCGAAACAAGACCAGAGATACAAGCAAAACACGAAGACATCTGGAAACCAACGAAATGAAGATCTTAAGAAGGATTGCTGGAAAAGGACTACAGGATAGGGTAAGAAGTGAGGAAATCAGACGCATATGTGGAGTAGACAATATAAATACCTGGGTAAAGAACAGAAAAGAAGAGTGGAATGAGCACGTAAACAGGATGTCTGAATCAAGGATAGTAAGAATAGCCAGGGACAAGTCACCGTTAGGCAGGAGAAGTATAGGACGCCCAAGGAAAAGATGGAATGACAACTTAGGGGCAGAATGAAAGGCACCGTTGAAGAAAAACAGGCAGTACTGCCTATATAAAAGAAGAAGAAGAAGAACAATCTTCTGTGATGTTCTTTTTCTGTATAAGTATTCCGTGGATTCCGTATGTAGTCCTCCGACTCTGATTTTCGTTTGTGTTGGTGTCAGTCTCTTGGGTGTGACAACAAACTTATGTGGTCAAATTTACAAAAACGTGATATAAGAGTGTTGATGAAAGATTAGATTTTTACCAAAATTGCTTAAATTTCTTAGTGATTCTAATGTTTTGATAACTTCATTGAAGGTAGTTATTGTACCAGACTTTTAAGTACTTAGATGATTTTGTTCAGTGCTGTTTTATGCGGTAGGTATATGTTATGCTAAGTAAATGCTTCTATTTACAATAACATGTCCTATTAAAACAGCATCCTTCTATTTATCGTAAGAAGTAAACTATTTTGTCTTTTATTTAGCACTTCAAGAACAACAATTATCGTAAATACAATAAATAATGGTTTCACACTGTATAGTAAACCTTAGAAGTAACAACTCCTTACCATATTTGTATTATGTAAATGGATTCAATTTTGTTCTTACATATATATACTTATATGTACTTTCGACGAGGTTAACGTGATTGGAGCGGTACCCGCTTTACTCTCGGTAATGGTCGTAGTTTTTATATTGTCGTTTAAGTTTTCTTCTACCTTGGCTTCGTTTTCGTTCGCATTAAATTTAGAATCACTAGATAATACGGATCAGGCAAGAATGGCATTGATATTATTTTATTACTGAGGAGAATCGACCGACATTTTAGACAAGAGAAATTAGCAAAAATGTCTTCTTCGTGACATTCTATGATACAGGTCAAATATGCAGAAGATTAAACGTTAATTAATGCAGAAGATTAAATTTTACTTATAAACAGTTTACATGGTGTAAGTAACAAAAAGGTAGGTCATAAAAATCACATATTCTAGGACCAAAAATAGTTCGATTAAACCCAACTTACCTTAGTACAAATGTGCAAATAAAAAAAGTTACACCCTTTTGAAGTAACAAAATGAAAATAGATTTTTTCCAATATAGTCCAAGTAATGAAGCTTAATATAGGACAAAACCTCGCAATTTTTACAGAATGGATCGATTTGCTTGAAAATTTGAGAATAAGTAGTGGATAGTCCAAGGATCAAAATCTATATGATGCCGAAAGGCGCTTTTACCATGGCGGTGGTTGCCACCCCATCTCGGGGGTGGAAATTTTATATTATATTTTGACTGCAAAAGTTGATAAAAACATTCATTCTAAGCAAAAAGTGTTCTATAAATTTTTTTGATAAAATTAATAGTTTTCGATTTATTCGCTATCGAAAGTGTTAGTTTTATATCGACAAAATCAATGTTTTTTTATATAGGCTCATTTACGATTCACTCAATTTTTGCGGTAGAAAAAATTTTTTTAAACCAGCTTCTTTGAAATTAAATAACCTACAATTTCATATTTAAAAACATTTTTTCGTATGTCTAATGCTAATCTTTCTATTCTGAAGAAAATGTGATTTTTTACCAAACTACAAATATTCGTTATTCGCTTTTAACTCTAGTTTTATAAAAACTATCATTCTAAGCCAGTCAAACTTCTAGAATCTATTAATAATACATAAACAAAGAAGAGTAAATAAGGTCAATGACCAAAAATACCGCTAACTGACATTATTATGCTTCGAACTGGATTTCTCCTTTTTTTTTTCAAAAAAATATATTGATTTTTTAACCGTAACTTTTTTATTCTTTATTTTAGCAAGTTTTGTAAAAAATAATTTTGTAGGTTTTTGCATGATCTTTAAGCCTATTGATATTAAATCTTTTTAAAATGCTCAGTCGCAAAAAGAGGTGACTTTGAGAGGGTTGGTAAAGCTGGTTTTTGCATGTTGTTACAAGTTTTAATTGTCAATAGCTCACTTAATTTTTGCCGTGGAAAAAATTTTTGCAAATCATGTTCTTGGGAATTAAATAAGCTACAATTTCATATTTAAACATTTTTTTCTATCTCTGATTCTAATCTGTCTATTCTGAAAAAAAGACAATTTTTTTCCAAACTATTGTCCAAGTAAAAAATACTGTAGAATAGCTTTAAGCCGGTGAAATATGATATTCTTCAAATATAGATGTTAGGTCAAACGTTTAAGAAGCGGCCCTTTGTGAAAGCATCTGTGTTTTTACGGCCAGACCTCCCGCATATCTATTCACAAGTTTCGTGCAAAAGATTAGTTTTAGTTCGGTAGCTAGCAGTGTATTAGTACTGGAGTGTACGTGTGTTAAGTGATACGAGTGTTTTGTTTGCTGTAATTATTTTGAATATTGGTTTAGTATTTCGTTTGGAGAGTGTCAAGTGTTGATTATTGTAATTTAATTAATGTGAATAGTGATGTGGCGCCCGTGGGATAATGTAAATATCGCGTACGATAACGCTGATATTGTAGAAATTGCCAGTGCTAGTGTGAATGTAATTACTAAAAAAAAAGAGATCGTAAAGAAGATTCGAATGCATTTAAATGCAGAAACACAGCAAGTATGTTTGAATGTATACAAAAATCTACGTACGAAATTCGGCTTCGATAAAACACTATTGGCACAAGCCACCTCTGATTTAACAGAAATTCCACTTTCTACTGTATATAAAATAGTTAAAAATGAACCCTATCATCGCAAGAAACGATGTGACTACAAATTTTCAAGACCTTTGAATCCTTCACTTGTAAAACTATTGAAAACCACAATATACGACTGCTACAAAAGCAATGAAATACCTACAATAGAAATAATAAGAAAGAAATTGGAAACAACCGGTCGAAATATGAACTGCTGTGAGAAAACTCTTCAAAATTGGATAAAAAAAATGGGCTTTAAGTTCAAAAAAATAAATAAACGTCAAGCAATTATGGAAAGCCAAAGAATAGTCAACAGACGTAATATGTACCTAGAAGAAATTACTAAATATAGGCAAGAAAATAGGAGAATTTATTATTTAGATGAAACTTGGTATGATACCCACGATACAGTAAAGAAAGGATGGACAGATGGTTCAAGCATGTGCATACCAGAAATGCCTGCAAATAAAGGCTCGCGACTAATTATTGTACATTGCGGAGGAAGTGAGGGATGGGTTCCGAATGCTTTAAAATTATGTGGGAAGAAAATGGAAGATTGTAACGTTGACTACCACAAGAATATGGAAGCTGACATTTTTGAAGATTGGTTTGAAAACTCGCTGATCCCAAACTTGGAGAAAAACAGCGTAATAGTGCTTGACAACGCTTCCTATCATTCCCGACAACTCACTAAAATACCAAATACATCTTCAAAGAAAGCTGACCTACAAAATTTTTTAATGGAAAATGATTTGTATTTCGAAGATTTTTACACAAAAAAACAACTTATTGAAGTTCTACACACAAAGCAATTTAGAAAATTATACGCTCTAGAGAGTATTGCCGAAAAGCATGGACACACTATATTGAGACTTCCCCCCTACTTTTGTGTTTTCAATCCTATTGAGTTAATTTGGGGACAATTAAAACCAAGTATAAGGCGTTCAAATAAATTTCCTAAATTTGACAAAAAGGTAATTGAGATCATTAAAAAAGAAGTAGCCAATATTACCAAAGTAGACTGGCAGAAAAGAATCGCCAAAGTGATCAAAGTGGAAGAATATTATAAGAAGATTGGGCACTTCCACATTAATGGTGGAAATAAATTTATTATTGAATTGGGCGATGATAGTGACGAAGAAAATACGGAAGAAGGAGAAAATGAGTTAAGTGTATCAGTATTTTAATTGTTGTGTTGTGTAATTCATTTTCCAAGCATAAGTGTACTAATGAAAAGACTCGGTTAAAAAAATATTTTTAGATTTTGTATTTTTAATAAAAAAAAGAGCGGGGACATGCTTGCATTTTGTGCTGAATTTTAAAGTTTTGAACTGTATACCTAAAGTAATTTTAGATCTAACTGTGTTTTTATAAAGTTCTTTTAGTATCAGTAATTCTAACAATAACAAGATTAATTATAAAAGCTATTCTACATCAGTTATTAATGCAAGCATGCGGTAAGAGGGAGGTCCCTGTGAGGTTAAATGTTATTAAAAAATTGATAAAATTAATTTTAACACATACAATATTATGTCCTGCTTTAACGCTATTTACCTAAGTATAAATAAATATTTTTAACTACATATTTAATTACCAGAAAACACCAGCTGCCGGCCTAATATTAAAGAAGAACAACCCAAAGAAAGCTACAAATCTTACCTATTACACTATATAGATTGCTTGAACTATACAAAAATTCGTTATTCGCTTTTAACTCCATTTTTTTTAAAACTAATCATTATAAACCGGTCAAACTTCTAGAGCCTATTAATAATACATAAATAAAGAAGACCAAATAAGGTCAATGACGAATTGTAATTAGGGTGGTGAGTAGGGAGTTGCTTCCTATCACTTTTTCGCTGAAAACAATAGGGACTGACATTCTTTTCATTATAAGTCACTTAATTTTTGAGCTAGAGACTTTTGTTTTATTTCTAGAGATAGAGATTTTTAAATACTTTAAATTAGTTTAAACAAGTTGTCCTCCAAAAATGCATAGTTTTTCCGTCTTTTGACTTTGAAACTACAATATTTAGCATTTTAGCAACATTTAGCATAGAAGAGCTAACATATAATAATCTATAGCTCTATTGCTATTGGTCTTAAAGGAAATTAAGAAAAACGGTTTTATGTATTTTTTCAAAAGGTACATTTTTATTAAGTAAAGTTGTTTTGATAAAACGAAAACTTTTTGAGTTATTAGCAGAAAAACAATTAAAAACATTGATTTTTTCGATATAACACTAACACTTTCGATAGCGAATAAATCGAAAACTATTAATTTTATCAAAAAAATGTATAGAACGTTTTTTACTTAGAATGAATGTTTTTACCAACTTTTGTGATCAAAATATAATAAAACATTTCCACCCCCGAAATGGGGTGGCAACCACCCCCATGGTAAAAGCGCCTTTCGGTATCATATAGATTTTGATCCTTGGACTATCCACTACTTATTCTCAAATTTTCAAGCAAATCGATCCATTCTGTAAAAATTGCGAGGTGAAAAGCTTCGGTTCCTGGACTAATATGTTGGTACTTATATCGAAAACTGAGATTTTTTATTGAAAACGGACAGGTGACAATCTTGTGGCAGGAACATCTTAAAAAAATATCTGCGAAATTTGTGTAATCCATAAAAATCTAATGGGAGTTTAAGGCTATGGGTACATAATTCGCAAATATTTTACGTGTATCCCTACTTTTCTGTCTTTACACGTTCTGTCTTTACACGGCAAATTACGTGTAGTAAAATTCACACTGGTATGGATATGTAAACATTACTAGAATGTCATTCTACTTGAAAATGTCATCATTAATTTAAAGAGATGGGTTTTGAATGTTCTTGGATAACTGTTATTTTTATAATTGGAAATTATTAATTCAGTTAATAAATGTGATAATTTTTTCACTAACTATGTATTCAGTGATTGTAATAATTTATTTGTACAACAAAGACTAATACTCAATCGAGAAAAGAAGAAAAGTGTTAACGTGATTTTTTAATAATATATTGTTATGGAACGCTTACAATTTTGAACATCTTTAACAACAAAATACTTGGATCACAGAATATATTATCCTGATGTATTCTCTGCTTGGATCTTCCACAAATAATACACAATAAATAACTTTTTATTAAGTTCACGTCTTAAATCAATTATTTATCAAATACACTATATTTCAATAAGTAATATTTAATCAATAACTCAACATATTCCCGATGCAATGTCAAATATTTAAAATTGTCACTGATTGTCAGTGTCTGACTGACAATATAATATGCTGACAATATTATATTCGGCTGAGTGCGTTGTAAGACAAAGATCGATTTGGAAAATATTACCACGGCATTGTGTTTATTTTTTTCGAATCCTGAAAAAACCAATAAATATTTTTGAAAAATTTAAACGCAGAATGAAAGACTAAATTATTACCGAGGGTCGAAAGTCCCTTAGAATAAATAAAAAGTTTATTTTGAATGACATATTTGAAATTAAAAATCACACTAAATTTTCTCTTAGTTTTTCACCCCTGTAACTTATTAAAATAAACATAGAAGTTCTCAGGGACTTTCGACCCTCGCTAATAACGTGATCTTTCATTCTGCGTTTAAATTTTTCAAAAATACTTATTAGTTTTCTCAGGATTCGAAAAAAATGAATCCCCATTTGAATAGCATTGCAGCCGAAAATACGTACCGATCCTCTTAAATTTTTGGGAGTTTTGGGGACGAGAACGAAAAACAGATGCCAAATGGAGAGGACCGTAAAATCCACACCCTTTGACCATAATGGATGGTTGACATATGGATAGGCGAGTCTTTTCCTAAACTGTAAGATGGGATTTGGCCCATTTTTCAATTCAGTCAGATTTAGAAAATTCAAAATTTCGTGTACATAATATGTACAATTCGTAAATTGTAGGTGGGTATTAAAACCAATATCAAATAGACGACCGGAGTGTGACGTCACAGCCAACTGCGGCTATATTCAGTGTTATGATGATCACTTTCCAAACAAAGATTGTAAACACGTTGAAAAGTACGGTTTTACCGAATCTCAAAACTTTTTAATTAGTATAAAATCTAAAAAAAATAAAACATAAAATCTAAAATTTCTAAAAATCAAATAAATTCTAACCTTACTTCACCCATACATACCTGTTATTGCTATTTATATAAAACATCATGCTTTATTATTTACACAACCTTGTAAAATTGTTGTAGTAACTATAACAATACTTACATATTGCAAAAAAGGAAATATACTCTGTAAAAACTGAAAAAACAATAAAAAATACAAATGTGTCACACTAAACAACGTTTGTTTGGAAAGGTTTGGAAAAATCTGACATGACATATGTCAATAAAAATTGACACTTCTACGTCATCACTCCGGCCGTCTATTGCTGGCGATAAAATTTTGTATGCACCACGTCAGTAAAGACTCTTTATCGAACTCGTCTGTTATTCGCCTCGTTCGCTAGGCTCGCTCGGCTCATAATATCAGACTCGTTCGATAAAGAGTAACTTTACTGACTTTGTACATAATTAACTATTTCTGCACTTCTCCGGGTCCGATTTGTCTTCTTTTTTGAAGGGAGGTATAAGGATGCTTAATTGATCTCCATTTTTGTAATATTCTGTTTTGTTCTGTTGTTGTATGTTTTAATAGTTGTTTGGTCAGATCTGGTCCTCTTTATTTTAGGATTTCATTCGGCATTACTTATTTGGAGTAAATATATAAAATTTAGGGGTGAATTGGGGATTACCAACCCGAAATTGGTTAGGAGCACGATGAAAGAAGGAAAAGTGATTTATGCCCAGTTATAAAACCCAAACAATACTAACTAAAATAATTTTATAACTCGAAATATTTTTATATGAGTTGATAAATCATTGGACATTGTATTGTTAAATTAAATTGTTTATAGAATATATACCTAAATATCTATTATAATTTAAAATTCAGTCAGCGCTTAACTACTATATACTTAATATAAAACATGTCAGGTGATAAGGTCAATGGTTTAGTAATTTGTTGTGACTCTCACTGTAATTTTCTTATTAATCTTTATACCATGGTTTGAATTGTTATTTGCGAAAACCTTGACTCTAAGCTTGAATTAATTAATTTAAAATATACAATATATAATATATTCGTATACAAATATAATGCAAAATATATTCGTCGACACAGACCATTTTCTAGTAATAGGAGAAATCAAAATGAAGATAATTAAAGCAGAGAGAACAAGACAAAACAAAAGAAGATGGAATCTGGAGAAGTTAAAAGTACAGGAACTAAGAGAACAATATGAGACAACCCTAAAGGAAAACCTAACACAAGCAAATAATACAGAGGACATATGGAAAAATATAAAAGAATCCATTTTGAAATCAGCTGAAGAGGTGCTAGGACAGAGGGAAATAAAAAGAAGGAAAGAGTGGTTTGATGCAGAATGCGAAAACAAAATCAAACATAAAAACCAAGCAAGAGATAAATGGATATCAACTAAAGAAGAATATAAAGAAAAAAAGAAAGTAGCCGATAATTGTTGCAAGAACAAAAAAAAACTGTGGATCGAAGAGCTGTTAAAGGAACTAGAAATTAATAGTAAAGACAGCGCCAAACTATTTGGATACCTAAAAGCTCAACAAAGAAAAGGCAGACCAGTAGTTAAAATTGACAATAGATCATGGGAAACACACTTCACAGAACTATATAGATGCAAAGAAAGCCCGGTAGAGGAGGTAGGCGCAATGGAAGACATTAGAGATAATGAAATAGCGATGCCAACACATGATGAATATTTAGCCATCATTCAAAGAATGAAACAGAAAAGAACACCAGGCCCAGATGAAATTCCCAATGAGCTCATTAAAAACGGAGGGGAAAAGTTATTAACAAGCATCTATAACCTAATAGTTAGAATATGGGAAGCAGAAGAAATGCCCGAGGATTGGAAAGAAGGCAGAATTATACCAATATTTAAGAAAGGAGAAGTAACAAACTGTAACAATTATAGAGCAATATCTCTACTGAGTACAACATATAAAATTCTAACAGCCCTCATCAAACAAAAACTCAAATCAATACACAGAGAAAAAAATTGGGGACTACCAGCAAGGATTCAGAGAAGGCAGATCCACTACAGATGCGATCCACATAGTTACACAAACAATCGAAAAATGCCACGAACACAACATAGAACTCCACATCCTCTTCGTAGACTTCAGACAAGCCTTTGACTGTATTGGAAGAAATAAATTATTTATTGAAATGAAAAATCAAGATATACCAGCAAAATTAATCAGATTAACAAAAATGACCATGGATGGAGCTCGAGCCAAAGTAACAACAGAAGAAGGTAGCACAAAATCAATTGCAATAGAAACAGGAGTGCGACAAGGCGACTCTCTGTCAACCACATTATTCAACATAGCACTAGAAGGAACAGTCAAGGCCAGCAAAATTAAAGGAACTATAGCCCACTCCTCAACACAAATAGTTGCATATGCAGATGATTTAGTTCTTATGGGAAGAGACAAGGAAAGATTAAAAGAAGCAGTAACAATCCTGGTAAAAGAAGCACGGAAAAGAGGTCTAGAAATTAACGAAGGAAAAACAAAATATCTACTCTGCTCTAGAAGAGAAAATAACAGGATGAGAGAAATCAAAATAGAAAACTACACTTTTGAAAGAGTCCAACAATTTAAATATTTGGGAGTAATAGTGAATGGCCAAAACAAGAGAAGTGAAGAAGTAACGGAACGAATACTAACAGGCAACAAAACATACGGAGATATCATAGGCTTATGAAGGACAAGAACTTATCCAGAAATACAAAACTGAAAATATACAGAGTTGCAATCAGACCAGTAGTTACGTACGCAGCTGAGACAATGTGCCTCACGGAAAAAGATGAAGAAAAATTGAGAATATTCGAAAGGAAAATCCTCAGACGCATCATGGGCCCGATAAGAATGGAAAACGGAGAAATGATAAGAAAAATGAACCATGAACTAAGAGACATAATGAAGGGAGAAGATATAGTTAGATTTATTAAATCACAGAGGCTGAGATGGCTGGGACACGTAGAAAGAAGAAAAAACGACCGACTGATTAAGAAGATCACCAGATGGAAACCGGCAACTGAAAGACCAAGAGGAAGACCCAGAGAGAGATGGGAGGACCAGGTCATGAGAGATATCAAAATTCTGGAAGTGAGAAACTGGAGGGAACTATGCACATATCGAAATGAGTGGAAGAAAATAGTAACGAAAGCCAAGTCATACAACAAACTTTGACAACATACAAGTGGAATGCGGAGTGATTCACCGCAATAAGCGAATCTGAGAGCTCTAAGTAAGAGCGGCAAACATTCCACCTGGAATGAAAAGCCCTGATGATGATGATGATGATATTCGTATATATAAAACATAAAAAAATAAAAAATATAAAGTCACCAGGAGAAGATCAAACACCAAATTAACTCTTAAAATATGGAGGTGATTACCTTGTACAACAATTGCAACTTCTAATTCATAAATAATCACCACGAACAGAATACAAGATGAATGGAGGAGAGCAATCATGCTGATGTTCTTCAATAAAGGAGATAAGAAAGCAATCAGAGACTGATAGGACTAAAATATGGTGCGGCTGTATTTTAGTTTTGCAACGAAATTGAAAATGGTTATTCATTTTTGATTTACATGTTTACTCTGATTGGAGTACGAAGGGAACCATTCTCGTTGGAACTTTACCGCGCTGAGCAGATGTGACGTGAATTATAAATTGTAAAATTCCCTCATCTTCCTTAGTCTCAGCATCCGTTATGGCTTGCACATTGTAGAAGCCTCGGAGGTGTAACCAGAGCAGAGAAGGTTCCCATTGTTTTTAGTCTGGTGGTTTGTAGAGTAACATTATGTTTTTTTATATGCCATTAGATTGAAAACTTAGTCTTATTAACATATTTATTTATACAGGGTGTCCAAAAATGTTTTTGAATTAAATTAATTGAGACAAAATGAAGAATGTATATAATTTATTTAATTCAAAATATATTTTACTGCTGTCAGAAAACAGAAAAAAGGTAAATTTGAAAAATAAACATTGCTTTTCGCTTAATGTTGAAACTGCTAAGACACAGGTGAATGGCAGCTTTACTATTGAATTTAAGCGAAAAACAATATTTGTTTATCAAATAAACATTTTTTCCTGTTTTCGGACAACAGTAAAATGTATTTCGAATTAAATAAATTATATACATTCTTCTTTTTGTCTGAATTAATCTAATTCAAAACATTTTTTGGACGCCCTGTACAAATAATTATGCTAATGCTTATATTATTGAATAGGAATAGAGAATTGAATAGCATTCCAAATGAGTTATCACACGACCCCTATTCTTATTCAAAAAAATCATCGATTGCGTCATCACGCCCAGATGGATGACGTCACTAGTATGGTATATATGCCAAAAAATTATAATTTAAAAATAAAGATTGACCTGGTTCGTAATTTATCTCCAGGAGTCGCCCATTCTCGAGAAATTGAATTTATTCCAA
Source organism: Diabrotica virgifera virgifera (assembly GCF_917563875.1). Lineage (NCBI taxonomy): Eukaryota > Metazoa > Arthropoda > Insecta > Coleoptera > Chrysomelidae > Diabrotica > Diabrotica virgifera. Next base: position 44,497,964 of record NC_065450.1, read on the forward strand.
CTCAAACGTCCTCACTGTACCTATAACTTCAGAGGCTTATATCTTAAAAGCATGATTTTTTGGAGCTACACGCCCATTGAGTTTTTTGTTCTACACATAAGGACTACCAAAACCGAAAGTTTCAGAGCATTTGACAGAAAGCCATTTCTCATAAGGTTTCTGCGGGGTCCTTTATTAATATGTAATTAATAAACATTCTAATTTGTTTAAACAATTCTTGAAAAAATATTTTTTCCAAAAATCTATTTTTTAATCACAGTATCATTAATCATCATAGAAAAAGAAAAAGTACACTTTAATAAATAAATTATTTTTATTAAATAATTATTTATTGAATATAATTTATTTATTAAAGTATACCTTAACTTTTCTATGATTAATAATAATAGTATGATTTAAAAAAAAATTTTGGGAAAAAATTATTTTTCCAAAAATTGTACAAACAAATTAGACAGTTTATTAATGAATAAATGTGTAGACAAATTGCATATTTGTAATATACATAAAAAGTACATACAAATTAAAAAAAGAAAGATCAAAATCCATTGAGTAGATCCCGAAATATAGAAGATGATAGTAGTAGTTTTAAGTTGCTTTTTTAGTTTTTGAACTCGTGGATTTGTAGGTTCCCAGCTCCCCGTTCACCTACCACGACTAGTCACCATTTGAACTACATTTTTGAAAATTCGTGTAAAATACCAGCTTTTCGAATATGTAAAAAGATTTTTTCTACGGACAATATTTTTAAAGTTATTCTAAATGTTTATAAACTACAAAACATAAAAAATTTGGCATTAGGATATTGGATATTTGACTATATTAGATAACTTTGTTATCTTTTTTTAATACATTTTGATAGTATCATTCTTTTGCTTTCATTTGGCATACGCAAAATTGCCCCATCTTCATTATTTTCTGTCTTTTGTTATTGCAAAACAAAGGTCTCTGGGATAAACAAATAGAATAACTTTTAAACTAATTAATGGATCGGTCTCAAATTTTGAGGGTTTGTTAAGTACCCCAATACCCAACTTTGGGTGAAACACTAAAGTTCTAAGTTAGTTTTAGTAAAAGGTATTAACAAAAAACGATTTTCACTTATTTTGCAGTTTGCGAAGCAACAAATTAACTTTTTAACTTAAAAAAATCGGCATTTTGAAGCTTTTTCGATGTTCTAAAAAATACAATTTTGTAATTTTATGTCAACTATTTAGCATTTGAAATGGGGTGCAAAAAATCGAAAAAATCGCGTTTTTTGCACTAAATTGTTAGTAATTAAAAAACGGACGCGAACTCTAGGCAGGAAACAGATAGGTTTTCATCTTATAGGTCTACAATAACTAAAAAAGTTGTCAGCTACCTGGATATTTCAGGGTCCGGAACATGGTATATTTCTTGCTTATTGCTCTGGAGTATTTGTGATTTATTTCGAATTGGATACGGATGCTATATAATAGATAAGAATAATTGAATATAACTTTAAGAATGTATAACAATGTGTATAACCTCAACAATACGACCAGGAAATACGATGATGTAGGTATGTACATTCATAATTAAAGAGCAAACAATAATTCGAATCGATGTTATTAGTCATCAGCTACCTTTCCGGTTGAGGTGGGTTTTCCTTGTTAAAAAAATTAATCGAAGTGTTATGAAAATTTTCATAAAAAATACGAACAATTTGACGTGTTCGCAAAACCCACAGAGAAGTAATTAATACAGTTTTTGTTTGATCTAATAATAATTGAATTAGAGGTGGAGTCACAACAATCATATCGTGACAACAATACATTACTGAAATGTGCTCTCTAGTTTGCAGAATTTTTGTGGATCAAAGGATTTATTTATTATTGCTAAATAGTCCATTCGTTAGCGATCTGATCTCTACAAATCATACGAACAATGAATATGTAGGTTAATGAAATTTTATGTTATTCCATTCGATTCGACCTTATCCGATTTTATTTAATTTTATTTAATTTTTCACCCCTCATGGGCTGAAACCACCCCAAGCAAGATTACTCGAGACACGAGTCTCGAATTTCGAATGACGCCAAATACGATTTTAGTCCCGTCAAAATTCCCTACCGAGCGATTAGAAGTATTCACTTCAAAAACAGTTCGAAACAATGAATGATTAATTATACAGGGTGTAACAAAAATGCAGGTCATAAATTAAATCGCATATTCTGGGACCAAAAATATTTCAATTGAACCTAACTTACCTTAGTCCAAATGTGCACATAAAAAAAGTTACAGCCTTTTGAAGTTACAAAATGAAAATCCTTTTTTTTCCATATATCGAAAACTCTTAGAGATTTTTTATTGAAAATGGACATGTGGCATTTTTATGGCAGGATCATCGTAAAAAAATAACATACAAATTTTATGGGGTTTTGTTCCCTTCAACTCCCCCAAACTTTTGTGTACGTTCCAATTGACTTATTAATGTGGTACCACTAGTTAAACACAATATTTATAAAACTTTTTTGCCTCTTAGTATTTTTTCGATAATTCAGTTTTTATCGAGATGCGGCTTCTTTTTTAATATGTTTACATAAAAATAATTGTATGAGGGATTTGTTCCTTTAAACCCCCCAAATATTTGTATACGTTCCAATTAAACTATTATTGTGGTACCATTAGTTAAACAGTGTTTTTAAAACTTTTTTTGCCCCTTTCTATTTTTTCGATAAGGCATTTTTTATCGAGATTTGGCTTCTTTTGTTAATTTGGTTCAAAATATGTATACCTAAAAATGTAAATTTTCCTGTTATTATCAGGTCTCTATAATCATACTTAACCATATTATATTACAAAAATGTGATGGATTTGACAAATATTCAAAATATCTCGATAAAAACTGGTTTTACGAAAAAGTACTAGGAGCCAAAAAAGTTTTAAAAATATTGTCTTTAACTAATGGTACCACAATAATAATTTAATTGGAACGTACGCAAAAGGTTGGGGGGGTTTAAGGAAACAAAACCCCCATAAACTTTTTTTTGGGGTGCACAAATTTCACTATAATTTTTGAAGTTATACTTCTTTGGCGCGATTGAGATTGAACGCGAGTTTATATTGATCTGCGCGCATGCGCACACCGACAGTTTGGTATTAGTCTTTATACGGGCTCTGATTGGGTGTTGAAATGATCTGTCAATAATTGTTCAATATGGAGGTTATCGGTAAACAAAAATGTTGTATAATATATTAGTTTTTATTGTTGTGAGGACAGAAATAAAATCAAATTTATAATTATAGTGACTTTTTAAATAGTTTTGAAAAGCCACAGGTACGTAATTCTAAATGTTTCAGTTGTATTCCAATAAAAAATTATCTTTATACCTATTTGGAAAATGTAAAAAAAATAATGTACTTCCCTAGTACTTGCTACGCTATACCCCTAGTAGGCAATGCTTTGATTTACATAATCTGATAACAAACAAACTTTCTACAAATTTTCATCTAATGTATCGTTTTCTTACTCTATATATTGTTGTATTTTAATTCGACAAAAATCAAACTAATAAAAATTCATATAAACAAAATGTCAAAAAGTTGTTCAGTTTGTGTATATTCCCACATGACGTATACGCGAAGGTGGTGCAGTTTGAAATCGCTTCGACTGTCGTACGGCGGGATACACGGGAAGTAGGTTCAAGCCCAGTGCAAGTTATATCATTTTTTTTTATTTTTTTTATAGATTTTATGATTGTATGTATATTATTATATAATTTTTTTCAGCAAATACGTATTTAATTAAAATTTTTGGCAACAATTATTGTTCAGAAATCATTTGTGGTATTTTTCAATGTGTTTGTGTGTGTTTTATTCTTTTATTTTTTTAATTTTTGGTATTGTTTTAATACAAATTTTTGGAAAGTAGTAGACAAACTGTTTAAAGTATATTGATTTCGTTGAAATCATATAATAGAAGTATAACTTCTTACATGCGTACAAAGTACACACATTCGTGTAACGAATGTACACACAAAAAATCGATTTTTATTTTGTAACTTCAAAGGGCTATAACTTTTTTTATGTGCACATTTGTACTAAGGTAAGTTAGGTTCAATCGAACGATTTTTCGTCCCAGAATTTGTGATATAATTGATGTATTTTTTGTTACACCTGTATTTTTGTTACACCCTGTATAATTTTAGAAAAAGGATTTAACAAGGATTACACTCTTTTCGCTCATTGGTCGATCAGAGCCTTTAATTAATAACATAATTAATAAGAATAACATAATATACCTACCTCAGATAGTGTAGGTATGAAGATATAGGAAAACATAAGGGTGCTATTATAATTGAATTTCAGCTGTTTTAACGAATATGGGCATTCATGGCATCATCATCAATTAACCCGGATCTATCCACTGCTGCATATAGGTCTCCCTCAGTATTTTCCACGTATTTCTGTTTTGTGCTGTTTGCATCCAATTTTTGTCGATCAGTTTTATGTCATCAGACCATCGTTTTGGCGGACGACCTCTACTCCTTTATGCTCTTTGTCTTGGTCTCCAGTATACCTATTATTCGCTGTGTCCATCTCTTATACGACATTCTAGCTATGCGTCCAGCCCAGTTCCACTTTAGGCAAACATTCATGGGATACATTATAGTATATTATGACATTAGGTAGGTACAGGGTTATTCACTATATTTTGACCCCCCTGTAAACTGCTTTATTTACAGAATTAAAAAAAAATGTAAAATAGAAAAGTTATTCGATTTTTAAATTACGATTTTTTGACGTATATATCGTACTAGTGACGTCATCCATTTGGGCGGGATGACGTAATCGACTATTTTTTTAAATGGGAATAGGGGTCGAGTGCTAGCTCATTTGAAAGGTTATTCAATTCCCTATTCAGTAATATAAACAATAACGGGATTAATTATACAGGGTGTCCAAAAAAATTTTTTGAATTAAATTAATTGACTCAAAAAGAAGAATGTATGTAATTTATTTAATTTAAAATACATTTTACTGCTGTTAGAAAACAGAAATAAAAGTTTATTGCACAAATAAACATTGATTTTTGCTTAAATTCAATGTTAAAACTGCTAAGAGGCAGATGGGTGACAGCTTGAACATTGAATTTAAGTGAAAAGTAATGTTTATTTGTTCAATAAACAATTATTTCTGTTTTCTGACAGCAGTAGAATGTATTTTGAATTAAATAAATTACATACATTCTTCTTTTTGTGTCAATTAATTTAATTAAAAAATATATTTTTTGGCACCCTGTATAATTAATCATGTTAATGTTTATATTACTGAATATGGAATTGAATACCCTTTCAAATGAGCTAGCACTCGACCCCTATTCCCATTTAAAAAAATAGTCGATTACGTCATCACGCCCAAAAGGATGACGTCACTAGTACGATATATATGTCAAAAAATCATAATTTAAAAATCGAATAAATTTTGTATTTGACATTTTTTTCTAATTCTGTAAATAAAGCAGTTTACAGGGGGTCAAAATATAGTGAATAACCCTATACATCATATTATTTTCACAAAATCCAATGAATATTGCCAAATATCCGGGTGGACTCTTTTGGGTGACCCTATATAGGTGAACCAACCTTGTATAGGTAAATAGAAAGCAGACTAAAACTCCGGAATTTAGATAGAATAGGTACAGACTTGCAGATGATGATTTATGTCTTATTAGGTTTGCATTGAATGTAGTTGTGCCTGTTTTTGTTACAGTTTTCTTAAGAATTTTAATTTTTTTTTTCAGTAATTTTGCAATACTTAGACAACCCTTTGTAACAAGCTGAGTCGACCTATTTTTCATCTTAAGAGGAAAGGAACATTTTGAAGCCTGTCAAAATTTTCAATGTATTTTAAATGTAATCATTTTTTTCGAATCCTGAGAAAACTAATAAGTATTTTTTAAAAATTTAAACGCAGAATGAAAGATTACTTTATTACCTAGGGCAGAAAGTCCCTTAGAATGAATAAAAAGTTTCTTTTGAATGAGATATTTGAAATTAAAAATCACACTAAATTTTCTCTTAGTTTTTCACCTCTCTAACTTATTAAAATAAACATAGAAGTTTTCAGGGACTTTCGGCCCTCGGTAATAACGTAATCTTTCATTCTGCGTTTAAATTTTTTAAAAATACTTATTAGTTTTCTCAGGATTCGAAAAAAAAATGAATCCCATTTAAATAGCATTGAAGCCGAAAGTTCGTACCCATCCCCTTAAAGTAATTAATCCAAATAATCAACGTATTAATTATCCTGGTCCTGCTTGGTGTTTCCAAATCTTAACGATTTTTTTTATTTTGTAGAAAATAAAACACAAAAATAATCAAAAAGTATGCTGTATAAATAAACAAACAATCAATTTAATATTCTTTATTAGGATCGACATAAAGTCAAAATTGCCAAGAGGTGGACGGTGATTGCCGTCATAATCGACGACATCGGGAAAGTATAACCATCGCAAGAAGAAACATAGACACATCTACTATTACTTATGCAACCAGTTCGACTAACGTTAGAATAATAATAAGCAGATTTTCTAGGAATTCTTGTCTTATTATTCGAGTTAAAGTCAATATAAGCCAATCCCATTTTCTTTCTGCAAAATAGTAACAAAACAGGTTAAAAACATTATAGGGAATTAATTACAGATTAAATATAATATTTGCAGAGTTAGACCAAGGCATTTAGCACAAAAAATACCGTAATAAATTGATTTTTAAATACAAAACCTAAAGTGTGTGCTTGTAACTTTTTGCATTGTGTTCAGGATGACGTCAGGAAAAAGTCTACAATAGAAAAATGAGAAGGAAACTGTCGAGGAAATGAAACTGAAAAAATGGCAAAACCTCGCAATTTTTTCGTCCAGCATCGACTTGTACAAAAATTTGGGATTAGGTTAATTTCACCCTCTAGTTCATTTTCTATATTGAGCCGTTGTAGGCTTTTGGTTTTTTAAGGGTGAAAACTACCCCTAATTGTAAAAAATTATAAAATAATATTTTAAACTTTAATATTGTCAAAATTTGGTTCTTATTAGTCACATAATGATTGTTTTATGCTTTAAGATATAATATAATATTTTAACCCTTAAAACCACCCTTGTTGGAGCAGTATATAAAAAATTTACTTATCCTAAAGGAATAATTTCGACTTGCATTAATTTACATAAAAATTTGGGATTAGGATCATCTCACCCTGTACTTCATATTCTATATCACGCTTAAGGGCGTTGATTATTGTTAGGGGTTTAAACTACCCCTTATTGTCAAACATTATATAAAAACATCACAATATTATAATATCACAATATTTCAACCCTTAAAAACCACCCTTAATAACATTGCAGTTTTTATAAGTAGATAATTTAATAGATTTAGAAAAAAAGTAGAATTAAAGAATTACAAAAACATTTGTTCACACAAAAATACGAATTTACAAATATGTACAAATACAAATACAAATAATTTTTTAGTCATCTTCCAGTAAGCAAACCGGTTCTGTGGTATTATATATGTTACAGTTCAAGTTGATTCTCAGTTAGAGTTGACTCCAACTAGTTGGAGTCAACTCCAACTGAAACGAGCAGTAAAAGTTGATTTTAAAAATTTAAATCAACTTTTACTAGTTGGAGTTGACTCTTCCTGGATCGATTCAGTAAATGTTGATTACACGAGAATCTCAAGTGCATTTTTAATGAGTGTGCGTTTCTTTGTTTTGACCGTTTCAACTACTTATTAGTATAGTCTGTAACGTCGCCCCCGTTAGGTAAATTATTCTGATTCGATTTTTTGCACAAACTTACTCAAAGAAATACATCCGTATAACAATCCTTATACCAAATACACAGGGTGTCACGCGGTACCGCGGTCGAAAAATTGTTTAACCAATTTCAGTAAAGTCAGTCAGTAAAGTGACACTTTATCGAACGAGTCTGATATTACGGGCAGAGGAACAGACGCGTTAGATAAAGAGTATTGAGGTGGTGCGTACACAATTGTTTCGTCAATCATAAAAAACATTAACACTTACTTACAACTTTGAGGAAATTTTTTTAATTTTAGACGAAATAAAAAATTCGTATGACAGTAATGACAGTAATCACAGATGACTTTTGCATGATGGCCGGTTTTGATGTTTAATCGATAGTTATCAATATTGTATACCTACCTAATTACTAAATCTGTAAAGATTTATTTTGTATGAATATAATTGCGAAACACTACAGAATTTTACTTTTTGACATAAATTTTATTAATAATAAGATAAATTTTGTACAATATTTTTAATATTTAAAGTAAATAAATTTTAATTTCACTCAAATAAATAATCGATTGCTGCCATTGACCACTTACATTCAATCTCGGTTAATTTTATTAATTATCGCGGCAGGTAAAGTAACATTCTTCTTTCAATACAACAAAGTGTTACTTTACTGCCGAAAATGAGGGCAAATGAGTACAATAATGAATGATTTTATTGACGTTTGGCGATAAACAATGATTTTAAACAAATTTGCAAAAATACACACACCGGCAAAATTAGCCGAACACCTTAAAAATGGGACATGTTTGATGTCTCGAGTTTCCTAAACCACTTATCCGATTTGGGTGATTCTTTTAGTATGTTATAGCCTTATTATTTAAGAATATAGTTGTAATAATATTGTTGCTAGACAGGTAAATATCATTTTATACCGGGTGTACAAATCATGCTGTGTTTTTTTCTTAAAGTTTGGAACACCCTGTGGAATATTCTAGCACTTGTAAAATATTAAAATTAACACTCGATTGTAGATTTAGGCTTTCTTAACATTTTTCTTTTTGATTCATTTACTTATGTGTGATAATAAAAAAGTTATTTGCGTTAACAACTATCCATGTTTTTCATCAATAAATCCTCATAGTAGAGAAGGAAAGTATACTAAATTTGCAGTTACTCGAGCTTTATAGGAACCTATTGGATTGTGAAGAGTATGTGCTAAAATCAGAAAAAGGTTAAGTTAAATTTTCCATAAAGTGGGGGACTTTTCATTTTTTAATTTAATTTTCCATTTGAAACAATCATTTTTCTCCGATTATAGCGCTATCTATCCATAATTAGAAAACATGTGTCGAATAAAAGTTGCTTATTTTTACGTAAAGAATCCAAATCTGCAATAAAAATTATTGGGGGCTCCTATTTGGGATTTTAAATTAAATCCCCCACCCCACCTCCGTGGAGGTTCTTGACACCCCACGGGGAGGGGAGGGGGGTAAATTAAAAATTTTAAATACGAACCCTGCGATATTTCGCGAAATGAACATCAGATCGTAAAACTGCAAAATACACCTATCAATATTTTTCAAAAATCTACCGAATGGCACCAAACACGACCCCGACGGAGGTGGGCTGGGGGGTTACTTTAAAATCTTAAATTGGAGACATCTTTACAAACTGCAAATTTAGCATAGTTTCCTCCACTACTATGACGATTTATTGATAAGAAACATCGCTAGTTGTTAAAGCACATAACTTTTTTATTTTTCAACATAAGCAAATGAATCAAAAAAGAAAATGTTAAGAAAGCCTAAGTCTACAATGGAGTTTTAATTTTAAAATATTATATATACTAGAATATTCCACAGGGCGTTCCGAACTTTAAGAAAAAAAGACAGTATGATTGTAACACCCGGTATAAAATGACATGTACCTGTCTAGCAACAATATTATTACACCGATATTCTTAACTAATAAGGCTATAACTTACTAAAATAATCACTCAAATCGGACAACAGGTTTAGGAAATTCGAGACATCAAACATGTCCCATTTTTAAGGTGTTCGGCTAATTTTGCCGGTGTGTGTAATTTCTTCACTTCGTACAATTTTTTTTTTAGATCCGTTGTTAGCGACTTAAAATTTGAAAAACGCCAAAATAACCATTTTCAAGGTTTAATAACTCGGTTAAAGATAATTATTGTGAAAGTCGAGCGAGCGGCCGTGGAGTAACGACATAATCGCTGGCCTCATACGCCAGTGCACGTGGGTTCGAGCCCTGCTAAAGACAAACCATTTTCATTTCCAATAATGACACGAGCCGTCTCACCGTGCCTCGGAGAGCACGTTAAGCCGTTGGTCCCCCTGGGCTAGTGTACGAAAGGCAAAAATGCCATACGATATTATATATTATGAATGTTGTTCTGAAGCTATTTCCTTGTGGCATTTTTATAATTACGTATTTTTTATGGGAAATAAGCCACAATTTTACTAAAAAATGAATTTATTAACGTTTCGAAGCCCAAATCGGGTTTCGTTGTCAAAATACAAAATACTATTAAAATAAAACTAACATGTTGTTGCTAAGTAAAAAAATTCTTCTAATAATTTATTTAATCTGACTCATTTATATTGGCAATTCAGACGTATATTATACATTTTAAAGTAGAAGACTTTAAAATGATATCGCCAATATTTATGAGTTGCGTTCCTGGGACGACTTTACTAAAAGATAGTTCATTCGATTACATGAAATCAATCCCAACTCAAGAATATTCGTCGCAAAAAAATCATAGCCTGTGATCTGTCTTTAAAAAGACAACCAAATGCAACGATGACAGTAAAATTCTCGCGTTAGTGATTCCATAGTAAATCACGAGGGAAAACCAGGAAAAAACCTTGTAATACTATCCCGACATCGTAAGTATTTGGTCTTACATTTAATCTACCTTCAAAAAACTAATACCAAATTCTGACTTTAATATGTTTAAATTATAAATAATATTAATATTACATAGATATACAATAAGTAATACTAAAATATAAAATTTGTACTCGATATGTTATTGACTTACTAATCGTGGTATTTTCTTTCTATTGACTTCCTCTTTCAGTATGGGTAACCACATCCTACTGCATTCTACCGAGGAATTTGCGACACAATTGGTTTCATTTAGCATAATTAGAGCCGCTTCTTTGATTTTTCTCTTTTTACTATCTGATTCTTTCAGGACTATACTTGAATCTCTCCACTGAACTCTATGTTCATTATCCCATGCGTGTTGACATATCTGAGATCTATCAAATTCTCTGTTTTTAATATAAGACTGATGTTCACTTATTCTAACGTTTAATGGTCTTGATCTTTCACCTAAATAAAATTGTTCGCATTCACAAGGTATTCTATAAATGCAATTCTTTGTTCTTTCTTGTTCACTGTTAGGTTTAGTTTTAGATAGAATAGATCTCAATGTGTTTGTTGTTTTGAATGTTGTTGAAATGTTGAATTTATTTCCTATCGTTTTAAGTTTCTCGGATAGTCCTTTTATATATGGTATTGTTATTTTCCTCGTATTATTTCTTGTGAATGTTGTAGGATCCCGTTCTAAGTTGTTCTGTTCCATTCGATCTAATCTTGTCAATTTCTTATTTATAAACGATAAAGGATAATCATTTTTTAATAAAACAGATGTTAACAATTGTTTTTCTTCTAAAAATGAATTTTCGTTAGAACAAGTAATTTTGGCTCTATCATATAAGGATTTAATGATTCCCTTTTTAACGTTGATGTTGTGATTTGATTTGTAATTGAGATATCTGTTGGTGTGTGTTGGTTTTCTATACACTTGAGTTTCATATCCAGTATCCTTCTTTGAGACTAAAACATCGAGGAAAGGCAAAGTGTTATTGTATTCCTTTTCCATTGTAAATTTTATTGTCTCTTCTTGATCGTTTATAATATTCAGAATGAGTCAGATTAAATAAATTATTAGAAGAATTTTTTTACTTAGCAACAATATGTTAGTTTTATTTTAATAGTATTTTGTATTTTGACAACGAAACCCGATTTGGGCTTCGAAACGTTAATAAATTCATTTTTTAGTAAAATTGTGGCTTATTTCCCATAAAAAATACGTAAATATATTATGAAAGTCAGAAACTAAAAAAAAATCAAAGATTAAAGCTACCTCTATAAGATCCTGAAGAAATTTTTGTCATTATTTCATTAATAAGATACTACTTTTAAATTATCAACAATGAGCGCTAACCGTGTATTGAGGCGGCCGTCAATGTGAGTGCGAGTGAGATTCACCATTGGACGGCTGGAATGGTGCATCTCTTTAGCACTCACCATTGACGGCCGCCTAATACGCACTTAGCGCTCATTGTTAATAATTAAAGATAAAACTTAGTAATAAAATAGTGACAAAAATTTCTGCTGGATCTTGTAGGGGGGGCTATAAACTTTGATTTGATCACTTTCTGACTTTCATAATAATGGATTTTAACCGAGTTATTAAGCCTTGAAAATTACTATTTTCGCATTTTTCAAATTTTAAATCGCGTACCTACAACTCGACAACAATCAGTTTTAGAGAAAAATCACAAAATTCCTTTTTTTGCTCAGAATAACCCAAATGATCTAAAAAAAATTGTTCGAAGTGAAAAAATTATTTTTGTGAATTTGTCTAAAAAAAAATTGTTTAAACAATTTATAGATAGATAGATAGATAGATATTTATTTATTTATCATAATAGATAATACACAAAACAAAAACATTGCACTCCACACATGTACAAATTACACAAGAATTGTCAAGGCAAGGAGCGCTGTATAATTATCATAAAGTATTACAAAAATTAAAAACATGAGACTAAACAAAAAGAAATAAGCATTGACAAATTAAATTAATCAGAAACATTCAATATATAAACAAAAAAAGAGAAAATAAAATAAAAATAAAAACACTGGAAGTGCAACAAACATTGCCAATTGGTTTCTAGGTCTTAGTTTTAATATAATGGATTAATAATCTCTTAAAGATAGTTGCATTATGGCTATTTTTAATGTGATAAGGTATATTATTGAACTGTACAATTCCTTTATGAAACAAGCTTTTCATTGAACTGGACTTGTTGGTTGTTCTAACATAAAAATTTATTGAATTTGCAGCTCTAGTGCTATGCTCATGAACATTTGCTATCGGGACCAACTTATCGATCAAGGTACTGCCTGGTACCCAGTAGATTTGTTATAAGGACCTCTTTTTGAGTAAGTTTGTGCAAAAAATTCGAATCGCAGTAATTTACCTAACGGGGGGACGATACAGCCTAGACTAATTTGAACATATTCAGTAACATCGGCTGTTTGTGTGAATCAGAATCAACTTTTACTAAATGGCATTGGGAAGAGTATACTTTTCCTAGTTGGAGTCTACTTTTACTAGTAAATGTTGAATATAAATCTTCATTTTATCTTTATAATCAACTTTTACTGAAACCAGCCGTTAGAGTTGACTCCAACTAGTTGGAGTCAACTCCAACTGGATAATCAACTTGAACTGTAACATATAAGTACATTGAAAATGCTCTAAAAGCGGACTATACGAATTTTTCAAAAAAAAAAATTCGTTTTATAAACATACCTCCTTCATTTTTGGCGATAAGAAGTTTTTTCAAAAATGATTTTGTAGGATTTTTGAAGAACTATAAGACTATGTAAATTAAATTCCGATAAAGATCACTTAGTGTTTAATTGGGGAGGATTTAAAGGGCTCGGATAAGGGGGTGTTTGCTCGTAAATAGAGGTTTTAAACAGATATATCTCGCTAAATATTCACTGTAATGAAAATCTATGTACAAGGAAATTTTAGTTATTGAAAAAGCTAGAATTTAGTAGTCTATCATTTTTTCGCATCTCCAGTATATTCTGAGATATTTTAAAGAAAAAGGTGAAAAATACGAAATTGCAAAAAAACTTTTTTTTTAAACTCCAATTTTTCTAAAATTAGGCCTTTTGAATAGGTTAAACTTCTTGGGTGTATTGATAATACAAATATAAAAGGAATTACAGAAAGGTGAAGACCAATTTTTAATTAGGAGGATAGTTAGGGGGTTGTGTTCACTGATTTTTTCGCAGAGAAAAGCAGGTACCGACATTTTTTTGATCATAAGTCGCTCAATTTTTATGCCAGAAACTTTTTATTATTGTTTTTTAAAAGGAAAGGTCTAATTATATACAGTGGAACCCCGATAAGTCGGCCCCCGATAACCCGGAAGTCCGGCTAACCCGGACCGATTTTCATCAGATAAACATTTTGATTTTCAATATTTTGTATTTTTCAATTTAATTGTGGCTTATTTCCAATCAAAATAGTTGATTATCAGACAAACCTTTCAACAATAAAAATGTATGTAATATAATATTTGAGAGATAATGTGTATGTGTGTAATTTGAACTATACGATATTAAAAATGACTCATAGCACACGCCGCAGAAACAACAGGCACCTGTCTGTAGTATCTATTCCTTTTTATTTCAAACTGTCAGCATTGTTTAGGAAAGACTATTTAAAAAATTCTTTTATAAACAATGGTCTTTAGTATTGTATGTCTTGTATTGTTCGCTTCCATTTGCTTACGTTTGAGTTTGGTGTTTTTTTTAGTAATTTTAATGAGTAGGTACTGTGCATATTTATAAATATATTTCATGTTATTTCAATTCTAACGGAGTTTATCTGTAAGTATACCGTATTTTATTAATTTTTACCATATTCTCCGGCTATCTCGGATTTTCGATAACCCGGATCGGTCGCGGTCCCGATTAATCCGAGTTATCGAGGTTCCACTGTACTTGAAAAAAGATTATTTAAGTTTTTCTCGAAAAATGCAAGGTTTTCCCGTTATTTGGCTTTGAATATTTCAAATTATGAATTTGACGAAAAAAGCTAACTTTTAACATACCGTATCTCGGTTTGTATTGGTCATAAAAATATTATAGAAAAAGAATTTGGTTTATGTTACTAGAAGACACAATTTCTATAGCTACAGTTTTTTTGATTAAATGCACATTTTTCGAGTTATTCTCAAAAAAACCCTCTAAAAAAGTGGATTTTTTCGTCGAAAAACTGTTGCTTTCAACCGCGAATAACTCGAAAAATATTAGTTTTACGAAGAAAATGTAACAACATTTTTTTCTTACAATTACGTTTTACATCGAGTTACATGGTTAAAATTTAATGAAACATTCCCACCCTCGAGATGGGGTGGCAACCACCCCAAGGTTTTAGCGTACAGCGGCATGATATAGAAAATGATCCTTGGACTATTTCCTACCTTCTGTGAAAATTTCAAGTAAATCCATGCTGGACGAAAAAATTGCGAGCCAAAATGATTCATTTGCTGGCCTAATAGTTGCATTTTAAAGTGCATAACATGCATCCAAAAGGGCATAAACATGTCATAATCAGTATATTAAGGGCCAGATTTTGTTACCCGTAAGTTTTTGGGGTCACTGAACACGAATACGCAGTCATAACATACCCCCGAAGCACCTGGTGCTCAGGGTTACTGCTAAAACACATCATCTCTGCAGTTTCGAGGGTTTTCGGCACTGGGTTGATGCAATAAGATTACTAGGGGGTTTTTGGGTTGGCTGAACATGAATGCGTCATCAGAACCGACCCCCCGGAGCACCTGGGGGCTAAACATGTAAATGTTCATTGGATACTGGGTGTACCAATGAAACTGTGTTTTTTTCTCAAACTTCGCATCACCCTGTGGAATATTCTAGCATTAAAATACTCAAATTAAAACCCAACCTCACGTTTTCTCAACATTTTGTTTTTTTATTCATTCACTTATGTTGGACCATAAAAAAGTTAGGTACTTTAATAATTAGCCATGTTTTTTATCAATACAGGGTGTTTTTAAATAAGTATGGCAAACTTCAAGGGTTAATTCTACGTGAAAAAATAATGACAGTTTGCTTTATAAACTATGTCCGCAAATGTTTCGTTTCTGAGATAGAGGGTGTTGAAATTATTCTTACAAATTGACGATTTATTTATTGCTTTAAAACCGGTTGAGATATGCAAATGAAATTTGGTGGATTTTAAGATGTAGTTATTGTACATTTTTTGACATACAAGTAAGAATTTAATATTCACCATTGGCGCGTTTACGGGTAACATGAGCCGTTATATTACCCGTATGCGCGCCAATGGTTAATATTAAATTCTTAAATGTGTGTCAAAAAATGTACAATAACTACGTCTTAAAACCCACCAAATTCCATTTGCATATCTCAACCGGTTTTAAAACAATAAATAAATCTTCAGTTTATAAGAAAAATTTTGACACCCCCTATCTCGGACGCGAAGCATTTGCGGCCATACCGTTTATAAAGCAAACTGTCATTATTTTTTCATGCAGAATTACCCCTTAAAGCTTGCCATGCTTATTTAAAAACACCCTGTATTGATGAAAAACATGGCTAGTTGTTAAAGTACATAACATTTTATGACCTAATGTAAGCGAATGAATAAAAAAACAAAATATTGAGAAAACATGAGGCTATAGTTGGATTTTAATTTCAGTATTTTAGAAATGCTAGAATATTCCACAGGGTGATGCGAACTTTGAGAAAAAAACACAGTTTGATTGGTACACCCGGTATACAATGAAAATTTAACTGTTTAGTAATAATACAGTGAAACTTGGATAATTCGAATCTCAGGGGACCGTTAAAAAAATTCGAATTATCCAAAAATTCGAATTAAAAAATAAATCTTCAAAAACAAGGATTACCTACAAAAACATCTGCAAATGATAAATATCAATAGTTGATCAGCAAAAAAAACAGTAGTTGGTCATTTCTATCGCTTGGAGATGTTTTTGTTCCTATTCTTGCCCGAGTTTTGTCAACCTAAAAAAATGGGCTAACAAAATTCGGCCAAAAATACCAATTAAAACATTTGCAAGCTATAAAAAAGACCGACTTTATTTTTTTCCAAAGAGATCCTAAATTTTTAGCTGCTTTTTAGAATTTAGATTCTCGGTAATGACAAAAGATTCTAAGATATTCAGAAAAGATAGCAGAACAGTTCGAATTATCCAAAATATAATTCGAATTATTCACAACTTTTTACCATTACTTATATAGGAAATGTTAGGGACCGGAATAAAAATTCGAATTAAAGAACATTTCGAATTATGGAAGTTCGAATTAAGCAGGTCCCACTGTACTATTAAAGCGATATTGTTAAAGAATAAGGCTATAATATATTAAAAAAATCACTTAAATCGGACAACAGGTTTAGGAAATTCGAGACATCAAAAATGATCAATTTTTAAGGTGTCCGGTTAATTTTGCCTCCCAGTGTATTTTACTCTGTGATGCTGCATTTTAAAGTCCCTAACTGAATAGGTTGAGGAGGGGGAGCTGTTTGTCTCAAGTTGGTCATTCAGACTTATATCTGTATTATTCAATTTATTAATTTCCATAGATTCTGATAAATATAGCCTAAGGCCTTTATTTTGAATAAGAATTTGAAACTGTCCATTTAAAGAATGAGTAGTATCTAGAATCTAGAAGGTGAAGTGCGTATGTCGAATCTGTTTTTCTATTGTTGAAACCCCTTTTGTGTTGTGCTATCCGTTTGTCGAAGGTTCTGTCAGTTTGGCCGATGTAAGTTTTTGGACAGTCACTACATGTCACTACTGTCATAATTACTAATATTTTTTCATTTATACATGTGTATCCATGTTTCATACTTACCTATATCCATATTGTACTTCGAAACCATCATAAAGGGACCAAAACGTGTACCCAAGAATAGTCGCATTATCAATTTCCATAGAATCTCTAATAGAACTAAACATTTTCTGAAATAAAGAAAATACATATCATCATTGATTTGAACATGAGCATTACCTCCCTGTAAAATATGAGAATATGTAATTGATATTTAAAAAACAAAAAAAAAATATATAAAAAATAAAACAAAAGAAAAAATGTAAATAAAAAAATAGTAAATTGAAGAGTCTCAGATGCAGAATCCACCAAAAATGGTAAATAGTTATTTAAATCTGAGACTATTCGTGTTGAAAGTTCTTTCTGGTACATCCGTAATCTGCAACTTTTTCAATTAATAAGACCGCAGACGACGAATATAGAAAACGAAAAGGAAACGATCACATTCCGTTTTCATTCGTCTAGGAAAAAAGGACAGAAGAGGAACTTTCAGTACTCAAATCCGAGTAAAGATAGAAAAATAATAAATGATGGTTTTGCTTGTTTTCGATTCAGACGGATGCACACCCGCTGGTCAGGCTGTTTCTACCATTGAGGCGTCATCAGCAGTGTTCGTTAGCGTGCACTCCTCTGAATCGAAAAACAGCCGGACCATCAATTTAAAGGGAATCTGAAAGATAATTCAAAATCCCCATCAGGACGCGATACAGCGACATCTCTTAACAAATTGAAGAGTCTCAGATGCAGAATCCACCAAAAATGGTAAATAGTTATTTAAATCTGAGACTATTCGTGTTGAAAGTTCTTTCTGGTACATCCTTAATCTGCGACTTTTTCAATTAATAAGACCGCAGACGACGAATATAGAAAACGAAAAGGAAACGATCACATTCCGTTTTCATTCGTCTAGGAAAAAAGGACAGAAGAGGAACTTTCAGTACTCAAATCCGAGTAAAGATAAAAAAATAATAAATGATGGTTTTGCTTGTTTTCGATTCAGAGGGATGCACACCCGCTGGACAGGCTGTTTCTACCATTGCAGGCGTCATCAGCAGCGTTTGTTAGCGTGCACTCCTCTGAATCGAAAAACAGCCGGACCATCAATTTAAAGGGAATCTGAAAGATAATTCAAAATCCCCATTAGGACGCGATACAGCGACATCTCTTAACAAATTGAAGAGTCTCAGATGCAGAATCCACCAAAAATGGTAAATAGTTATTTAAATCTGAGACTATTCGTGTTGAAAGTTCTTTCTGGTACATCCGTAATCTGCGACTTTTTCAATTAATAAGACCGCAGACGACGAATATAGAAAACGAAAAGGAAACGATCACATTCCGTTTTCATTCGTCTAGGAAAAAAGGACAGAAGAGGAACTTTCAGTACTCAAATCCGAGTAAAGATAGAAAAATAATAAATGATGGTTTTGCTTGTTTTCGATTCAGACGGATGCACACCCGCTGGTCAGGCTGTTTCTACCATTGCAGGCGTCATCAGCAGCGTTTGTTAGCGTGCACTCCTCTGAATCGAAAAACAGCCGGACCATCAATTTAAAGGGAATCTGAAAGATAATTCAAAATCCCCATTAGGACGCGATACAGCGACATCTCTTAACAAATTGAAGAGTCTCAGATGCAGAATCCACCAAAAATGGTAAATAGTTATTTAAATCTGAGACTATTCGTGTTGAAAGTTCTTTCTGGTACATCCGTAATCTGCAACTTTTTCAATTAATAAGACCGCAGACGACGAATATAGAAAACGAAAAGGAAACGATCACATTCCGTTTTCATTCGTCTAGGAAAAAAGGACAGAAGAGGAACTTTCAGTACTCAAATCCGAGTAAAGATAAAAAAATAATAAATGATGGTTTTGCTTGTTTTCGATTCAGACGGATGCACACCCGCTGGACAGGCTGTTTCTACCATTGCAGGCGTCATCAGCAGCGTTTGTTAGCGTGCACTCCTCTGAATCGAAAAACAGCCGGACCATCAATTTAAAGGGAATCTGAAAGATAATTCAAAATCCCCATTAGGACGCGATACAGCGACATCTCTTAACAAATTGAAGAGTCTCAGATGCAGAATCCACCAAAAATGGTAAATAGTTATTTAAATCTGAGACTATTCGTGTTGAAAGTTCTTTCTGGTACATCCGTAATCTGCAACTTTTTCAATTAATAAGACCGCAGACGACGAATATAGAAAACGAAAAGGAAACGATCACATTCCGTTTTCATTCGTCTAGGAAAAAAGGACAGAAGAGGAACTTTCAGTACTCAAATCCGAGTAAAGATAAAAAAATAATAAATGATGGTTTTGCTTGAGTAGAGTATGGGTCGGTTGGGCCAGACGGTCAAAGTCCAACTCAGACGTCACTGGCGCCAATGTCGGTAAGCGTTGGATCTGCATTACCGGCCGAGCTTAGTCAGAGCATGAATTTAGCTAAGACCGGAACCGTTTGTTAATTGACAGCTGATTAATAACACGTGTGATATACAGGGTGTAATCAGAAAATAGACATGGCGTCGTGCCAAAAAGAGACCATGACCTATTATAGTTCTTATTCTTCTTTCCGTCTCTCACAAATTATAATATACAGGGTGTAGTCAGAAATTCAAACCAATTCTTCTTCTTTTCGGCTTTCACAGTGATTCTTCTATTTGTTTGTGAAGTCGGCGTTCATATAGGTAAAAAAATGGGGTTACTAGAAATAGAATATGATTAATCGAAGAATATACTCCCATTCTTACAGTATGACCAAACCTAAAAACATCCACTATAATATTAAAAGTCTAATATACAATATTCTTTTTTGTGATTTAATTAATCAACATAAACCAGTCTTACAGTATGGCCAAACCATACAGTTATCTGAACGATCACTACTATACATATGTCTCCATTGAACGTGCGTTAATATACACCGCTATTATTCTGTATATGCCCATCATTTTTAATGAAAATTACTGAATCTAGAGGATATTGTGAGCTGCACACTTTATTTTTTTACGGCAATTCAGGTAATGTTATGTTTTTTGGTATTTTACTTTTATAGTTAAATAATCGCTTATTCATTTTACGGTGAGCTACATTCTGCATCTATTTTTATGTTAATTATTAGCTATAATCCGTCCGTAAACGGAATGTAAATATGTTAACGTTGGTATATTATATAAACCTTCGGTATAGAATACTATGATGTCCCTCTCCCCACTCCTGTAAAATACACAGACGATACATGATTGAATGAATAAAGCAAAATCAGTATCAATCAATCATTCGACGAAGTAAGATGGAAAAAATTGAGTTGTTCAGAGGTCCGAATGCAGTCAGAAAAATTAAGCAGTTAAATTTAGAGGACATACTTATTGATCAATGGATGACAAACACAAAAATTACCTGCTACATCCTATATGTCAGCAGAGTACCAGCATCGTTTGTTCTATTATCAAAACGTGACTTTGATCCACTCGGACAACACGCTGTACCAAGAGTATTAGATTACATATACACTTTACCTTACCATCGGAGAAGAGGATATGCTTGCAAACTTATACATCACATAAAGAAAATGAATGAATTCACAGCATTTTGCTGCAACTATGAATCTGAACGGCTCTTGTTAAAATGTAAATGTATTAATCATGGATTAATGAATTATAATGTAATATTAAGATGTCCATAATAAATTTATATAAAATATATCTTGTTTTATTTCTTTCGCACTTAATGAAACTTATTGTTTTTTTAAATACTGGACGGTGTAGTTTAAAATGATAATACATAAAGAGAAACTTTTGTTATATTTCATTAGTCAATCATAATGTGTCTTGACGATTGTACGCCTGAGATGAGCAATTTTTATGTAAGATTATCAACTTTTGGTAGCTGGAAGGGAAATAAACCTGCAATAGAATTAGCAGCTTGTGGATTTTACTATCTACAAACAGAAGATATTGTGAGGTGCTTCAACTGTGGTGTAGAAATTTACAAGTGGAAACCAGATGACAATATTCTTGAAGATCATAGAAAGTTTAGTCCTAGTTGCAAATTTATAGAGAAAATACAACATATTTTCTTTCAAAACAACAGCAGCACAGTGATCGAGAAGAATCAAAATATTCAGCTACATGATAGCAATATTAAATTTCTATTTCTAAATATATTACTTGTTTTGGTTCACATCATCATCTTTTTTTTATACTTGAATCTTCACGTTTTTAACATTGGCTTATACACATACGTTATGTATTTGATTAATTTTATCCAAAAGGACTGAATCACGCTCGACCCCAACAAAGATGAAGAAGGCAGCAAAGAAGGTTACGTTTAACGAAGATTTAAATAAAATATATGTTATCTATAAACCGGAAAGTGACTACAATTTTGAATTTCTAAACCGAATGCGATTCCAAGATCGTATACATGTAACTGCCATAGTTATTAATCCTGTATTAGATGCCCATCATAGAAATATTGTGTATAATAAAATGAATGTAGAAATAAAGAAATGTTAAGAAATAAACTTGTTTTATTGATCCACCCACTTATGCGTTAATAAAAAACCTAAATTGGGATAACATAAATCTATTAATATTTCATGTATATGTGCATTTATAAGTTTTATGTGACAGTCATCACAACGTAATTGATCATCAAGAATTAATTTGATGGCCCGTACGTCGATTTTAGCTTATCCGTACAAAAGATGTATGTTACAGTGCCATAACAACCGTTGCGTGATGATGGCTTGACACAATGAAGAATTGATAAACCGAAAAGAATTGACAGCAACATGACAAACGAAAACAAGAAGAATTGACAAACGAAAAGAAGAAGAAGACTCAACACAATGATGAATAATTGACAAATCTAAAAGAAGAAGAAGAAGTGACAGCAGCATGACAAGCGAAAAGAAGTGGCAATAGCTCAACACAATGAAGAATTGACAAATCGAAAAGAAGAAGAATTGACGTGACAAACGAAATGAAGAAGAAGAATTGACAAACGAAAAAAAGGAAGAAGACACAGCAACGTGACATATCGAAAAGAAGAAGAAAAATTGACAGCAACATGACAAACGAAAAGAAGAAGAAGAATTGACAAACGAAAAGAAGAAGAAGGCTCAACACAATGAAGAATAATTGACAAATGAAAAAGAAGAAGAAGAAAAATTGACGGCAACATGCCAAAGGAAAAGAAGTGTCAATAGCTCAAAACAATGAAGAATAATTGTCAAATCGAAAAGAAGAAGAATTACCAACATGACAAACGAAAAGAAGAAGAATTGACAAACGAAAAGAAGAAGAAGAATTGACAGCAGCATGACAAACGAAAAGAAGTAGTGACAATAGCTCAAAACAATGAAGAATAATTGTCAAATCGAAAAGAAGAAGAAGAATTGACAACATGAGAAACGAAAAGAAGAAGAAGAATTGACAAACGAATAGAAGAAGAAGTGAAAATGGCTCAACACAATGAAGAAGTGGCAAACCGGAAAGAAGAAGAACTGACAGCAACATGACAAACGTAAAGAAGAAGAAGAATTGACACACCGAAAAGAAGAAGAAGTGACAATGGCTCGACACAAAGAAGAAGAAGAAATTAAATACGATTTCATTATTCTAGCTACATTCCACATCTAATACTAAGTATTAAATATAATTTCATTAGTCACACAAAACGAATGTGTCAGCGGAAGCAATATCATATTACACCTGTAACATGATATTGCAGTAGTAAGAATGCAGGGCAATGACCGCAAAAAAGCAACGATTATATTTTTGCAACATCGCCAGAAACACCTTGCAAATTTTACACAACTCGTTAAAACGGAAATTAAAACTGCAACTTCTAGAAATAATATTCACATGTCTAATATTGCATTTTAACCTGATATTGCAAAATAAGTAAGAATGTAGGGCAATGACCGCAAAAAAAAGCATCAATTATATTTTTTAGTATACGATTTCATTATTATGACACAGCACATTCTACACGACGCGCTAATAACGGAAATCAAAACCGCAAACTCTAGCAATAATAAGCACATGCCGTTTCAAAGAATCCTGCAAGTACATTTAAATTATAATGCGTTATCAGATAAACCTACTATATAAATAGAAATCGGGGGATAGCCAGTTCATTGAGTTTCTGACAAGCAAAAAGTACACCAATCGTGACCAAGTCACAGTTTCTGAACGTTTCGTTAGTAACTTCGCAGTGCAGTGATAAATATTGAATCAAGGTAAGCTATTTTTTTGTTGTTCATTTGTTAAATATTTTTTATGTGTATGTATTATGTACTTGTGTTTCATGTTTTAAATATTTTTTTAAGTAAGTTCTTGTGTTGGTATTATGTACTTGTGGTTCTTTTATCTATGTTTAAAATAATTACGAGCAAAAAAAAATCCCGTCTACTCTTCTAGGTGATGTTATCGCTACTTTTAGACAAAGGTAGTGACGTGTGCATCCGATGAACTGGTATGTAGGTAATAAAAGGTACCCTAAATAAATTCTATATTTTATTTGTTAAAAATTAACACATATAAAACACAGAACTTTAGTATATTCATTCTTGAATGTCGTATATTCATTCTGAAATTTCTTGGATTTATTGTTTTCTTAAAGTATGTTTCTGTTATTAGTCAATAATATCTAGGTATCTCAGTTCGTCTATAATTTCAGCTGCTTCTTTTCCGGTTAAAGCGTCGGCTTTTGAAAAAATTTCAAGGCCTTTCACAAGCATGTTCGGATCGTCATGTTCGCTATACAGACACCATATCTCTTCCAGTTTGTCAAGTATCTGCTTCTTTTCTATATCACAAACCATTGTTTCAGCAGTTCTTGTAGAAACATCAACACAGTTTTTCTTTGAACCTTGCATCTGCATGTCTTTTGTATCTTGACCCTTCTGTGCTACATGTCTTCTTTTACACTGTTGTTGTATGTCTGATGTATCTTCTTCTTGTGTTTCGACATTTCTTGCGGTACCATGTAAAGCCTGTGTTCTTCTTCTTTTTCCTAGATACATTGGCTTAATAATTTTCTCGTACTTTGCTGTGTGAGATTGGTGACGTAGACGTCCACGGTCATCTTTATGCACTCTGGATTTGTCTAGAAGAGTTTTGTAAACTTTTTGATCGGCTAGAGTATAATGTATAGGTTCCTTCGAGAAAATCAGGTCGTACAGGCCAGGTGTAGCTTTAAAAATGTGTGAATCCATTTTAACGCTATCTTTACCAAACTCAATGGTGTGATTTCCAAACTCCCATTCACCCGTCTCCCAGTTATACTTGGGGCCAAAGATCTGGTCAGTATTCCCTAAATCTTGCGTATATGTTTCTAAATAAGGGTTGTACGATGTTTGTATATGTAGAGGTTCGTCATCACTGGTCTGTGATGGTTGATTAATTTGTGAATCATCTTCGTTGAGATCTGGTTTAGAAACATTTTCATTCACATAATTGGCTATTTCTTTAAGAGGCGTAGTTATTGGCTTAAACGTTGTCTGTATAAGTTCTTTTTCATCAGCTTGCATTTTTCTGAGAGCTTTGTACTTTTCTCTGACTATTGCCGCAAGTTTGTTTACTTGGGCCGCTCTACTTGAAGACATGTTAACAAATGAAATCTCGACTTTAAAATGCTTGGATTTATACCTCTGTGTCCTTCTGTATGCGTGTCTCTGATGACATCTCTACGTCTCTGTGGTCGTCTGTGTCTTCTATTAGTGTGTCTCTGATGACGTCTGTACGCCTCTGTCATCGTCTGTATCTTTTGTTAACGTGTCTCTGATGACGTCTGTGCCCCTCTGTCGTCGTCTGTGTCTTCTGTTAACGTGTCTCTGATGACGTCTAACATCCACTATAATATTAAAAGTCTAATATACAATATTCTTTTTTGTGATTTAATTAATCAACATAAACCAGTCTTACAGTATGGCCAAACCATACAGTTATCTGAACGATCACTACTATACATATGTCTCCATTGAACGTGCGTTAATATACACCGCTATTATTCTGTATATGCCCATCATTTTTAATGAAAATTACTGAATCTAGAGGATATTGTGAGCTGCACACTTTATTTTTTTACGGCAATTCAGGTAATGTTATGTTTTTTGGTATTTTACTTTTATAGTTAAATAATCGCTTATTCATTTTACGGTGAGCTACATTCTGCATCTATTTTTATGTTAATTATTAGCTATAATCCGTCCGTAAACGGAATGTAAATATGTTAACGTTGGTATATTATATAAACCTTCGGTATAGAATACTATGATGTCCCTCTCCCCACTCCTGTAAAATACACAGACGATACATGATTGAATGAATAAAGCAAAATCAGTATCAATCAATCATTCGACGAAGTAAGATGGAAAAAATTGAGTTGTTCAGAGGTCCGAATGCAGTCAGAAAAATTAAGCAGTTAAATTTAGAGGACATACTTATTGATCAATGGATGACAAACACAAAAATTACCTGCTACATCCTATATGTCAGCAGAGTACCAGCATCGTTTGTTCTATTATCAAAACGTGACTTTGATCCACTCGGACAACACGCTGTACCAAGAGTATTAGATTACATATACACTTTACCTTACCATCGGAGAAGAGGATATGCTTGCAAACTTATACATCACATAAAGAAAATGAATGAATTCACAGCATTTTGCTGCAACTATGAATCTGAACGGCTCTTGTTAAAATGTAAATGTATTAATCATGGATTAATGAATTATAATGTAATATTAAGATGTCCATAATAAATTTATATAAAATATATCTTGTTTTATTTCTTTCGCACTTAATGAAACTTATTGTTTTTTTAAATACTGGACGGTGTAGTTTAAAATGATAATACATAAAGAGAAACTTTTGTTATATTTCATTAGTCAATCATAATGTGTCTTGACGATTGTACGCCTGAGATGAGCAATTTTTATGTAAGATTATCAACTTTTGGTAGCTGGAAGGGAAATAAACCTGCAATAGAATTAGCAGCTTGTGGATTTTACTATCTACAAACAGAAGATATTGTGAGGTGCTTCAACTGTGGTGTAGAAATTTACAAGTGGAAACCAGATGACAATATTCTTGAAGATCATAGAAAGTTTAGTCCTAGTTGCAAATTTATAGAGAAAATACAACATATTTTCTTTCAAAACAACAGCAGCACAGTGATCGAGAAGAATCAAAATATTCAGCTACATGATAGCAATATTAAATTTCTATTTCTAAATATATTACTTGTTTTGGTTCACATCATCATCTTTTTTTTATACTTGAATCTTCACGTTTTTAACATTGGCTTATACACATACGTTATGTATTTGATTAATTTTATCCAAAAGGACTGAATCACGCTCGACCCCAACAAAGATGAAGAAGGCAGCAAAGAAGGTTACGTTTAACGAAGATTTAAATAAAATATATGTTATCTATAAACCGGAAAGTGACTACAATTTTGAATTTCTAAACCGAATGCGATTCCAAGATCGTATACATGTAACTGCCATAGTTATTAATCCTGTATTAGATGCCCATCATAGAAATATTGTGTATAATAAAATGAATGTAGAAATAAAGAAATGTTAAGAAATAAACTTGTTTTATTGATCCACCCACTTATGCGTTAATAAAAAACCTAAATTGGGATAACATAAATCTATTAATATTTCATGTATATGTGCATTTATAAGTTTTATGTGACAGTCATCACAACGTAATTGATCATCAAGAATTAATTTGATGGCCCGTACGTCGATTTTAGCTTATCCGTACAAAAGATGTATGTTACAGTGCCATAACAACCGTTGCGTGATGATGGCTTGACACAATGAAGAATTGATAAACCGAAAAGAATTGACAGCAACATGACAAACGAAAACAAGAAGAATTGACAAACGAAAAGAAGAAGAAGACTCAACACAATGATGAATAATTGACAAATCTAAAAGAAGAAGAAGAAGTGACAGCAGCATGACAAGCGAAAAAGAAGTGGCAATAGCTCAACACAATGAAGAATTGACAAATCGAAAAGAAGAAGAATTGACGTGACAAACGAAATGAAGAAGAAGAATTGACAAACGAAAAAAAGGAAGAAGACACAGCAACGTGACATATCGAAAAGAAGAAGAAAAATTGACAGCAACATGACAAACGAAAAGAAGAAGAAGAATTGACAAACGAAAAGAAGAAGAAGGCTCAACACAATGAAGAATAATTGACAAATGAAAAAGAAGAAGAAGAAAAATTGACGGCAACATGCCAAAGGAAAAGAAGTGTCAATAGCTCAAAACAATGAAGAATAATTGTCAAATCGAAAAGAAGAAGAATTACCAACATGACAAACGAAAAGAAGAAGAATTGACAAACGAAAAGAAGAAGAAGAATTGACAGCAGCATGACAAACGAAAAGAAGTAGTGACAATAGCTCAAAACAATGAAGAATAATTGTCAAATCGAAAAGAAGAAGAAGAATTGACAACATGAGAAACGAAAAGAAGAAGAAGAATTGACAAACGAATAGAAGAAGAAGTGAAAATGGCTCAACACAATGAAGAAGTGGCAAACCGGAAAGAAGAAGAACTGACAGCAACATGACAAACATAAAGAAGAAGAAGAATTGACACACCGAAAAGAAGAAGAAGTGACAATGGCTCGACACAAAGAAGAAGAAGAAATTAAATACGATTTCATTATTCTAGCTACATTCCACATCTAATACTAAGTATTAAATATAATTTCATTAGTCACACAAAACGAATGTGTCAGCGGAAGCAATATCATATTACACCTGTAACATGATATTGCAGTAGTAAGAATGCAGGGCAATGACCGCAAAAAAGCAACGATTATATTTTTGCAACATCGCCAGAAACACCTTGCAAATTTTACACAACTCGTTAAAACGGAAATTAAAACTGCAACTTCTAGAAATAATATTCACATGTCTAATATTGCATTTTAACCTGATATTGCAAAATAAGTAAGAATGTAGGGCAATGACCGCAAAAAAAAGCATCAATTATATTTTTTAGTATACGATTTCATTATTATGACACAGCACATTCTACACGACGCGCTAATAACGGAAATCAAAACCGCAAACTCTAGCAATAATAAGCACATGCCGTTTCAAAGAATCCTGCAAGTACATTTAAATTATAATGCGTTATCAGATAAACCTACTATATAAATAGAAATCGGGGGATAGCCAGTTCATTGAGTTTCTGACAAGCAAAAAGTACACCAATCGTGACCAAGTCACAGTTTCTGAACGTTTCGTTAGTAACTTCGCAGTGCAGTGATAAATATTGAATCAAGGTAAGCTATTTTTTTGTTGTTCATTTGTTAAATATTTTTTATGTGTATGTATTATGTACTTGTGTTTCATGTTTTAAATATTTTTTTAAGTAAGTTCTTGTGTTGGTATTATGTACTTGTGGTTCTTTTATCTATGTTTAAAATAATTACGAGCAAAAAAAAATCCCGTCTACTCTTCTAGGTGATGTTATCGCTACTTTTAGACAAAGGTAGTGACGTGTGCATCCGATGAACTGGTATGTAGGTAATAAAAGGTACCCTAAATAAATTCTATATTTTATTTGTTAAAAATTAACACATATAAAACACAGAACTTTAGTATATTCATTCTTGAATGTCGTATATTCATTCTGAAATTTCTTGGATTTATTGTTTTCTTAAAGTATGTTTCTGTTATTAGTCAATAATATCTAGGTATCTCAGTTCGTCTATAATTTCAGCTGCTTCTTTTCCGGTTAAAGCGTCGGCTTTTGAAAAAATTTCAAGGCCTTTCACAAGCATGTTCGGATCGTCATGTTCGCTATACAGACACCATATCTCTTCCAGTTTGTCAAGTATCTGCTTCTTTTCTATATCACAAACCATTGTTTCAGCAGTTCTTGTAGAAACATCAACACAGTTTTTCTTTGAACCTTGCATCTGCATGTCTTTTGTATCTTGACCCTTCTGTGCTACATGTCTTCTTTTACACTGTTGTTGTATGTCTGATGTATCTTCTTCTTGTGTTTCGACATTTCTTGCGGTACCATGTAAAGCCTGTGTTCTTCTTCTTTTTCCTAGATACATTGGCTTAATAATTTTCTCGTACTTTGCTGTGTGAGATTGGTGACGTAGACGTCCACGGTCATCTTTATGCACTCTGGATTTGTCTAGAAGAGTTTTGTAAACTTTTTGATCGGCTAGAGTATAATGTATAGGTTCCTTCGAGAAAATCAGGTCGTACAGGCCAGGTGTAGCTTTAAAAATGTGTGAATCCATTTTAACGCTATCTTTACCAAACTCAATGGTGTGATTTCCAAACTCCCATTCACCCGTCTCCCAGTTATACTTGGGGCCAAAGATCTGGTCAGTATTCCCTAAATCTTGCGTATATGTTTCTAAATAAGGGTTGTACGATGTTTGTATATGTAGAGGTTCGTCATCACTGGTCTGTGATGGTTGATTAATTTGTGAATCATCTTCGTTGAGATCTGGTTTAGAAACATTTTCATTCACATAATTGGCTATTTCTTTAAGAGGCGTAGTTATTGGCTTAAACGTTGTCTGTATAAGTTCTTTTTCATCAGCTTGCATTTTTCTGAGAGCTTTGTACTTTTCTCTGACTATTGCCGCAAGTTTGTTTACTTGGGCCGCTCTACTTGAAGACATGTTAACAAATGAAATCTCGACTTTAAAATGCTTGGATTTATACCTCTGTGTCCTTCTGTATGCGTGTCTCTGATGACATCTCTACGTCTCTGTGGTCGTCTGTGTCTTCTATTAGTGTGTCTCTGATGACGTCTGTACGCCTCTGTCATCGTCTGTATCTTTTGTTAACGTGTCTCTGATGACGTCTGTGCCCCTCTGTCGTCGTCTGTGTCTTCTGTTAACGTGTCTCTGATGACGTCTGTACCCCTCTGTGGTCGTCTGTGCCTTGTGTTAGCGTGTCTCTGATGACGTCTGTACCCCTCTGTGGTCGTCTGTGTCTTCTGTTAGCGTGTCTCTGCTACCCTCTGTTAGCGTGTCTCTGATGACGTCTGTACGTCTCTGTGGTCGTCTGTGTCTTCTGTTAACGTGTCTCTGATGACGTCTGTACCCCTCTGTGGTCGTCTGTGTCTTCTGTTAGCGTGTCTCTGCTACCCTCTGTTACCCTCTGCTATCCTCTGTTACCCTCTGCTACCCTCTGTTAGCGTGTCTCTGATGACGTCTGTACCCCTCTGTGGTCGTCTGTGCCTTCTGCTAGCGTGTGTCTGTACCCCTCTGTGATCGTCTGTGCCTTCTGTTACCGTGTCTCTGATGACGTCTGTACCCCTCTGTGGTCGTCTGTGTCTTCTGTTAGCGTGTCTCTGCTACCCTCTGTTACCCTCTGCTATCCTCTGTTACCCTCTGCTACCCTCTGTTAGCGTGTCTCTGATGACGTCTGTACCCCTCTGTGGTCGTCTGTGCCTTCTGCTAGCGTGTGTCTGTACCCCTCTGTGATCGTCTGTGCCTTCTGTTACCGTGTCTCTGATGACGTCTGTATGTCTCTGATATCCTCTGTGGTCGTCTGTGCCTTCTGTTAACGTGTCTCTGATGACGTCTGTACCCCTCGGTGGTCGCCTGTGCCTTCTGTATTTATACTTATTGTACAGTGTTTATAGTACTTGCTGTATCGGTATTTTATTGGTATTACTCATACTTTCATGTATCTTTCGCAGCATGAGTAGGGAAAAATGTAACCAAGTTCAAGAAATGCCTTAAATGCAGCAGTTTTACATTGATTCTTATGGAACAACAAGCACAAATCTACACATTTCAGGGGCCTTTTGAGCATCACATAATACCATTCAGTTTTCCGTCCGTCTAAAAGTATTTAATACCCTACATTATGGTATTTTCTTCATTCTGTTTCAGATATTCCTAGCGTTCAGACGCGTGCTTTGGTGAGTTTTAAATCGTTCAGATGTGCTCTGGTGAGTGGTAAATTTTGAATATTTTTAATTTTGTCGAAAAAATTTTTTGACTTTTCGAAATTTTACACATATTTTCGAGTTTGGTTTCTAAATTTTTGAATTTTTTTATTACCTAGTGTTGTTTGATTTGGTCATTATTTTTTAATAATTTTTTATCCTTTAATAACAAAACCATGAACAAATTTTTAGTTACTAAAGATACATTTAAGAAAATTCGTAAATTTGGGCTCCAGGGACGAACTCTGGAATTTAAAATCAGGGCCGTGCCGCAGAGTGAGGAACCCTTGGGGTGGATTAAAAAGGCCATTGAGGAAATGGTTTTAAAGGGGACTGAGAATATTCAGCCCCATGACCACGTCGGCTTCACTTTTTGCTCGAAAGACTTTGCCAGGGGTCAGGGTTGGATGAGGTTCAAGCCTGCCTCTGAAGTAACCGTCGACGATATATGGGATAAGATTAGTTCCATATATCAGAGTAATAGCACTGGCCTCAATACTGAGACATTTTGTTTGGGTATTACAACGGTAAACATGCCCACCGGAAAAGGTGGTCCAAGAGGAAGAGCTTATAACTCCTTTAACGAAGAGTGTTCGAAACGACGAGGAATTATTGTTATTAAAAACAAGGATAATCTTTGTTTACCTCGTGCTCTTGTGGTAGCTAAAGCTAACGTAGATAAGGACCAAGAATGGAGGCAGGTACGTAAAGATATTGGAAAAATACAAGGGCGAAGAGCCCATCAACTAATTGAAGCCTCTAACGTAACAATTCCTGTCGAAGGGGCTGGAATACCCGAATTCCACCAGTTTCAGGGATACCTTAAAGATTACAAAATTGTGGTGTATAGTTATGGTAGCAAGGGTCGTGACGTTATGTTCTGTGGTAACACTAATGGTCCAGCGTTAAATCTTTTGTATCACGAAGGACACTTCAACGTGATCACCTCTTTGACAGCTGCTTTTTGTTGTATTTATTATTGTGAGGAGTGCCACCAGCCGTTTAACAATAAAAACGACCACAGATGTGGTGGTACGTGTTTTGCTTGTCGTCGTTCACCAGCTTGTTCCAAAGATTGCGTGAAAATACCCTGCGATCAATGTGGTCGAAACTTTTACGGTGAGGCATGTTTCAATGCTCATATTGGTTCGGTATGCGATAAAATCAAAAGGTGTAAGACCTGTTACAAGATCTACACCAAAAGTCATGTCTGTAGTGAGGTCTTCTGTAAAACTTGTAAGAAAAATTGTCCGTCAGATCATCTTTGTTACATACACCCCGATTCTGGTGTGCCTCCATCAAAAGATTTTCTATTTATATTTTATGATTTGGAAACTAGTCAGGAAAAGATATTGGCTGATGGTTCGCTTCTTCAGGAACCAAATCTCTGTGTTTTTAAACAGGTATGTGACGAATGTTTGGACTCTGATAATAAAATTTGCAAAAAATGCGGTGTTCGGTTACATATTCTGAAACAAAATTCTATTGAACGTTTTGTAGAGTTTGTACTTAATCAACGTAAACTTTTTAAAAGAGTCGTTGTTATGGCCCATAACGGTGGTGGGTTTGACCATCAATTTATATTAAATTATATTTTAACAAAGACCGATTTAACCCCCGACCTCATTATGCGTGGTACGAAACTGGTGTCAATGGTTGTTGGTAACGTTCGTTTTCTTGATAGTCTTAATTACTTTCCAATGGCGTTGTCTGCTCTACCTAAAGCTTTTGGGTTGATAGAGTTGAAAAAGGGATACTTTCCACATCTGTTTAACAGAGAGGAAAATCAATCTTATGTTGGACCTATTCCTGATCTTAAATTTTACGATCCCGATAATTTAAAAGATGATGCACGTGACCAGTTGATGGCGTGGCACGGTGAAAGAGTAGATGAGGGATACGTTTTCGATTTTCAAAAGGAAATTGTTGAATATTGTGTTAGCGATGTTGAGATTTTGACTCAAGCTTGTCTCACCTTCAGAAAGCAGTTGATGGATACTTCAAATGTCTGTCCATTTTTCGAGGCAACAACTGTTGCATCGACTTGCAACAAGGTATTCAGGCGTAATTTCTTACAGCCTTACACTATAGGCCTTATTCCAAAAGGTGGCTATCGTTTTAAAGATAATCACTCTAAAATCGCTTTGCAGTGGTTATTGTGGGAAGAAAAGCAACGCTGTATTAAAATTCAGCATGCCGCCAGGGGACCTGAAGCTCTTATTGGAAATTGTAAGGTAGACGGTCTTTACGAAAACACAATCTTTGAATTCCAAGGTTGTTATTATCACGGTTGTCTCACTTGTTACCCTACAAACAGAACTGTACCCCTCCATGACGATCCTTCAGATTGTATGGAAAATCGTCATGATAAAACTATTGCTAAAATTAAACATCTCAGATCAATGGGATACGAGGTGGTTGAAATGTGGGAATGTCAATTCCGTAAAATGCTGACGGCCGAGATTAAGTCGTATACCGAGGGACATTATCTTATGGCTAGTTTACCTTTGAATCCTAGAGATGCTTTATACGGTGGGCGTACAGGCAATACTGTAGAGTATTACAAGTGTAAAGAGGGTGAAAAAATTAAATACGTCGATGTTTGTTCGCTTTATCCGTGGGTATGTAAGTACGGGAAATTTCCGGTAGGCCACCCTAAAGTGTATGTCGGGGATGAATGTCCGGATGTTGATATTTTCTCTATGTCGGGTTTAATAAAGTGTAAGATATTACCACCTGTTAATCTCTATCATCCTGTTCTTCCGGCTAAAATGAACAGTAAATGTATGTTTGTACTCTGCCGAAAGTGTGGTGAGGACTTTGTTAAGAGTGAATGTGAGCATTCCGATGAAGAAAGAGCTCTCACAGGAACATGGGTTGTGGAAGAAGTTGTAAAAGCCTTATCTAAAGGTTATAAGCTGCTGGAAACGTATGAGATATGGTCGTACGACACCATTGAATTGTCAAAAGATCAA
Source organism: Diabrotica virgifera virgifera (assembly GCF_917563875.1). NCBI lineage: Eukaryota > Metazoa > Arthropoda > Insecta > Coleoptera > Chrysomelidae > Diabrotica > Diabrotica virgifera. The sequence continues at coordinate 44,532,451 of NC_065450.1, forward strand.
AAGGGGCTGTTCTCTGATATGATGAACAAGTTCATCAAGGTCAAGCAGCAAGCTTCAGGGTGGCCACGAGGATGTGTATCGGATCAGGAAAAAAACCGATACATCGAGGAGTTTTTTCAGAAGGAAGATGTCAGGCTGGAATTTTCCGACATAACGGAGAACCCTGGATTAAGATCGTTGGCTAAGCTTATGCTTAATTCTTTTTGGGGAAAGTTCGCTCAGCGAGAGAACCTCCCCAAAACATCCATAATAAACAAGTCTGGAGAATTCTTCTCAATGATGGTTAACCCTTCCATTTATGTCAATACGGTGATTCCTGTAAATGAGGAAACACTTGTTGTAACTTGGGAATATGTAGAAGAAGCGGCTTCTATGTCTCCCACAGTAAACGTGGTCCTTGCCTCATACGTCACAGCTCTGGCTCGTCTCAAACTATATTCCTATTTAGATCGGGTCCTCAAAAGAGCTTATTACTACGACACAGATTCCATAATATACCTTTCTAAGCTTGATTTGCCGGACCTTCCTACCGGTGATTGCATCGGTGATCTGACGGATGAGCTTGGTGGTGGATATATTTCGGAGTTCGTATCTGGAGGGCCCAAAAATTACGCATATAAGTACACTTTACCTAATGGCGAAGAAAAAATTTGTTGTAAGGTTAAAGGTATTTGTCTAAATTATGAGGCTTCTAAATTAGTTAATTTCGACACCATTAAGAAGATGGTACTTACAAAGTCTGACCCGGTCTCTGTGGTGACTAGCCAAATCCAGAGATCCAAAGATCATTGCGTTATTACGAAAACCCTTGAAAAAAGATATAGGCCAAATTCAACCAAACGAAAATTTTTTGAAGATTTTAGTTCCATCCCTTTTGGTTACAAAAAACTTAAAGTTTAGAATATAGCCCAAGTTATGCCGAAAGACTTTTTTTATTTTACAACAATATACCTTTCGGATTTAAAAAAAACTTAAAAATTGACGTTTATTAATCAGTAAGTTATATATATTAATATACCACTTATGTTTTTTTTTCAACAGCGTATTTTCTTCCTCTACTTTGCGATACAAACGATCGCCTGTCACACTGAAAAAAGTGGGTTACTAAAAAGCTGTAGTGAGTTGTCGTTTGTTTTACATGACTAAAAAGAGGTACTTTGTCAAATCGTTAAAAGATGTTCAGTTAAGATCATTAAAAGATATCTAGTATAGCCCACTGGCAAATTAATAAGTCGTTCTGGTTAACTCCAGAGCCGTTGCTTATGTAGCCTCCAAGTTAAGACAATCGATAACTTAATGGTCTTCTTTCCCCGATTTAGTTTTAAGTCTTCGATAGCCTGTCACAAAACAGGAGTCGGAAAAATCTCTAGTTCTAAGATTAGATAACCTACAGTTATCGATCAAATTTACCCTCAATAATTCATTTTGAATACTAGAAGATAGTAACGAATGAATTAACACCAAAGTATCGATGTTTTAACATTAATAAGAATAAATAAAAGATGGCAATCAGATCATAAAAAGAAGTCTGCTGAACCACATAGATTTATCTAGTTTAAAAAGATGTTCAGTTAAGGTCACTAAAAGATACTCTTTATACTTTGATAAAATGTTCTATAAAATATTGTTAATAAAAAGATACCTGCTGAACCATTTCCTGTATTTTTAAAATATAATAAAAAGTTTTCGGTTATAAACCAATTTGTGATTTTGTAACATCATTACAGCTTTGCTCGTTACTTACTGGAATGTGGGACAAACAATCGCTTGTTCTATGCTACCAAAAATATATATTTAACCAACATCAAACTTATATGTTTAATTCCTCTAAGGAAATTTGGTGGTTGTAGGCCTCTAGGGGATGGTGTCCACGATAAAACACCAACGAGGCACGTGTTGTACCTCATGGGTGCCTTGGAAATCAACACGAGTAACCTTTGCTTTAGATTATCCGCGAAAGTCAATGAATTTACAACGCCCCTTTTCTTTACGACGATATTGTTAGATATCGTTTTTGTACACTAACATAAGTTTTTTTTCATTATTACCCTGAAATATTCTACCTACGTATACTCTAAACTGTATATAATTTTATTTTTCTTTCTCACTATGACACATTTTAACGTTGAATATTTGATGGTCCTCCTTTTCTGAGTATAAAACGGACGGTCGACTTTTATCCCGCGCGGATGCACGCCTCTGTACCTTTACGAAGGGAATTGTACATAAACCTATAAGCTGATCGTGATCCACATCTGCAAAGTATGTTGTCAGCTTGAGTTAGTATATACAGTGCATTCTGAATGTTATAACATGATCAGGGAATATTGTTGCCTGTTGGCTATCGAAGAACCGTCTATGACCGACATATCTCTCTTATCGAAGATGTTCAATATCAACCTGTAAAAACATAATATTACCCGATTGCCGTAGATAAAATATAGTATGCAAATCACAATACTTCAGTATTATTCATAAAAATGATAGGCATATACAGAATAATAGTGGTGTATATTAATGTACGTTCAGTGGAGAGTATTACCCGAATTACCGTAGGTAAAATAAAGTGTGCACCTCACAATATCCTCTAGATTCAGTAATTTTCATAAAAATGATAGGCATATACAGAATAATAGCGGTGTATAGTAATGCACGTTCAATGGAGACATATGTAGAGTAGTGATCGTTCAGATAAGATCCATGTTGAGCAGTGATCGTTCAGCTGATGTCTATATCGAGTAAGATACGTTTTTATGGTTTGGCCATACTGTAAGACTGGTTCATGTTGATTAATTAAATCACAAAAAAGAATATTGTATATTAGACTTTTAATATTATAGTGGATGTTTTTAGGTTTGGTCATACTGTAAGAATGGAGTATATTCTTAGATTAATCATATTCTATTTCTAGTAACCCCATTTTTTTTACCTATATGAACGCCGACTTCACAAACAAATAGAAGAATCACTGTGAAAGCCGAAAAGAAGAAGAATTGGTTTGAATTTCTGACTACACCCTGTATATTATAATTTGTGAGAGACGGAAAGAAGAATAAGAACTATAATAGGTCATGGTCTCTTTTTGGCACGACGCCATGTCTATTTTCTGATTACACCCTGTATATCACACGTGTTATTAATCAGCTGTCAATTAACAAACGGTTCCGGTCTTAGCTAAATTCATGCTCTGACTAAGCTCGGCCGGTAATGCAGATCCAACGCTTACCGACATTGGCGCCAGTGACGTCTGAGTTGGACTTTGACCGTCTGGCCCAACCGACCCATACTCTACTTGCTTGTTTTCGATTCAGAGGGATGCACACCCGCTGGACAGGCTGTTTCTACCATTGCAGGCGTCATCAGCAGCGTTTGTTAGCGTGCACTCCTCTGAATCGAAAAACAGCCGGACCATCAATTTAAAGGGAATCTGAAAGATAATTCAAAATCCCCATTAGGACGCGATACAGCGACATCTCTTAACAAATTGAAGAGTCTCAGATGCAGAATCCACCAAAAATGGTAAATAGTTATTTAAATCTGAGACTATTCGTGTTGAAAGTTCTTTCTGGTACATCCGTAATCTGCAACTTTTTCAATTAATAAGACCGCAGACGACGAATATAGAAAACGAAAAGGAAACGATCACATTCCGTTTTCATTCGTCTAGGAAAAAAGGACAGAAGAGGAACTTTCAGTACTCAAATCCGAGTAAAGATAGAAAAATAATAAATGATGGTTTTGCTTGTTTTCGATTCAGACGGATGCACACCCGCTGGACAGGCTGTTTCTACCATTGCAGGCGTCATCAGCAGCGTTTGTTAGCGTGCACTCCTCTGAATCGAAAAACAGCCGGACCATCAATTTAAAGGGAATCTGAAAGATAATTCAAAATCCCCATTAGGACGCGATACAGCGACATCTCTTAACAAATTGAAGAGTCTCAGATGCAGAATCCACCAAAAATGGTAAATAGTTATTTAAATCTGAGACTATTCGTGTTGAAAGTTCTTTCTGGTACATCCGTAATCTGCGACTTTTTCAATTAATAAGACCGCAGACGACGAATATAGAAAACGAAAAGGAAACGATCACATTCCGTTTTCATTCGTCTAGGAAAAAAGGACAGAAGAGGAACTTTCAGTACTCAAATCCGAGTAAAGATAGAAAAATAATAAATGATGGTTTTGCTTGTTTTCGATTCAGACGGATGCACACCCGCTGGTCAGGCTGTTTCTACCATTGCAGGCGTCATCAGCAGTGTTCGTTAGCGTGCACTCCTCTGAATCGAAAAACAGCCGGACCATCAATTTAAAGGGAATCTGAAAGATAATTCAAAATCCCCATTAGGACGCGATACAGCGACATCTCTTAACAAATTGAAGAGTCTCAGATGCAGAATCCACCAAAAATGGTAAATAGTTATTTAAATCTGAGACTATTCGTGTTGAAAGTTCTTTCTGGTACATCCGTAATCTGCAACTTTTTCAATTAATAAGACCGCAGACGACGAATATAGAAAACGAAAAGGAAACGATCACATTCCGTTTTCATTCGTCTAGGAAAAAAGGACAGAAGAGGAACTTTCAGTACTCAAATCCGAGTAAAGATAAAAAAATAATAAATGATGGTTTTGCTTGTTTTCGATTCAGACGGATGCACACCCGCTGGACAGGCTGTTTCTACCATTGCAGGCGTCATCAGCAGCGTTTGTTAGCGTGCACTCCTCTGAATCGAAAAACAGCCGGACCATCAATTTAAAGGGAATCTGAAAGATAATTCAAAATCCCCATTAGGACGCGATACAGCGACATCTCTTAACAAATTGAAGAGTCTCAGATGCAGAATCCACCAAAAATGGTAAATAGTTATTTAAATCTGAGACTATTCGTGTTGAAAGTTCTTTCTGGTACATCCGTAATCTGCAACTTTTTCAATTAATAAGACCGCAGACGACGAATATAGAAAACGAAAAGGAAACGATCACATTCCGTTTTCATTCGTCTAGGAAAAAAGGACAGAAGAGGAACTTTCAGTACTCAAATCCGAGTAAAGATAAAAAAATAATAAATGATGGTTTTGCTTGTTTTCGATTCAGAGGGATGCACACCCGCTGGACAGGCTGTTTCTACCATTGCAGGCGTCATCAGCAGCGTTTGTTAGCGTGCACTCCTCTGAATCGAAAAACAGCCGGACCATCAATTTAAAGGGAATCTGAAAGATAATTCAAAATCCCCATTAGGACGCGATACAGCGACATCTCTTAACAAATTGAAGAGTCTCAGATGCAGAATCCACCAAAAATGGTAAATAGTTATTTAAATCTGAGACTATTCGTGTTGAAAGTTCTTTCTGGTACATCCGTAATCTGCAACTTTTTCAATTAATAAGACCGCAGACGACGAATATAGAAAACGAAAAGGAAACGATCACATTCCGTTTTCATTCGTCTAGGAAAAAAGGACAGAAGAGGAACTTTCAGTACTCAAATCCGAGTAAAGATAGAAAAATAATAAATGATGGTTTTGCTTGTTTTCGATTCAGACGGATGCACACCCGCTGGACAGGCTGTTTCTACCATTGCAGGCGTCATCAGCAGCGTTTGTTAGCGTGCACTCCTCTGAATCGAAAAACAGCCGGACCATCAATTTAAAGGGAATCTGAAAGATAATTCAAAATCCCCATTAGGACGCGATACAGCGACATCTCTTAACAAATTGAAGAGTCTCAGATGCAGAATCCACCAAAAATGGTAAATAGTTATTTAAATCTGAGACTATTCGTGTTGAAAGTTCTTTCTGGTACATCCGTAATCTGCAACTTTTTCAATTAATAAGACCGCAGACGACGAATATAGAAAACGAAAAGGAAACGATCACATTCCGTTTTCATTCGTCTAGGAAAAAAGGACAGAAGAGGAACTTTCAGTACTCAAATCCGAGTAAAGATAAAAAAATAATAAATGATGGTTTTGCTTGTTTTCGATTCAGAGGGATGCACACCCGCTGGACAGGCTGTTTCTACCATTGCAGGCGTCATCAGCAGCGTTTGTTAGCGTGCACTCCTCTGAATCGAAAAACAGCCGGACCATCAATTTAAAGGGAATCTGAAAGATAATTCAAAATCCCCATTAGGACGCGATACAGCGACATCTCTTAACAAATTGAAGAGTCTCAGATGCAGAATCCACCAAAAATGGTAAATAGTTACTTAAATCTGAGACTATTCGTGTTGAAAGTTCTTTCTGGTACATCCTTAATCTGCGACTTTTTCAATTAATAAGACCGCAGACGACGAATATAGAAAACGAAAAGGAAACGATCACATTCCGTTTTCATTCGTCTAGGAAAAAAGGACAGAAGAGGAACTTTCAGTACTCAAATCCGAGTAAAGATAGAAAAAATAATAAATGATGATTATTTAAAAAAAAATAGTAATAAAAAAGAATAAATAATAAAAAAATGAAAACAAAAAGAAAAGACATACTTAATCATAAAAAAAAGAAAAATAGGACATTCAGAGTATTTTGTACCTCCTGCAAATTTTACAAAATTTTCGAAGTAATGGCTCAATAATTATGTGTTTTATTACGTGTTTTATTGTCGATAATAAAGCATTCGACATGAACAATTAATGCATGTAATGAAATCGAAGAAGATAATCTACAAGGACTTCAAGATTATATCGAATTTACACTCTAAGCAGCGAGCAAAAGTACGTGTTAATGAACAGCTGTCAGAGGAAATTGAAATAAAACGTGGGATGAGACAGGGATATGTGTTTAACCCAATTATTTTTAATGCCTACTTGGAAGAGATCTTGAAAAAGACCTAGAGGGTGAAACAGCTGGAATAAAGATAAATGGAGTTCCCATTAACAACATTAGATATGCGAATGACGCATGTCATTTTAGCAGAAAATATTGAGGATCTTCAAAGGCTGGTGACCAGAATAGCGGAGTATGGACAAGAATACGGTCTAACAATGAATGTCAAGAAGACTTGGTTCAATTTGATTATTCAAGGAAAGATTCAAGGAAAAAGAAGCATAGGGAGACGTACAATATCGTTGCTGCGCAACTGAGAGAATGGTACGGATGTACATCATATTTATGAACTTTTCAGAGCAGCCGTCTCCAAAGTCCAAATAGCTATAATGATTGCCGACCTCCATCGCGGAGATAGCACATGAAGAATACTCTAGAAGAATTTTCTAGATGAATAAGTACTATTATCCAGTGGCGTGCTGGCCATATAAATGAATCGGTGCAATCACCGAGAGGCCGCGGCCGGTCAAATAGGTTTTTTTTACAAAAAATTTTAGATGTAACAAAAAAAATATTTTTTAATTTCTAATCGAATGTTAACTTTGCCAATAATATTAATAAAACATTTCAAAAAAATTTAATTTTTTTTTAATTTGTAAAATACAGTTTGAGTAAATGACTTAGACTCTATACCTATGCATAAATAGATTGCTGGAGATAATATTTATTTTCATGCATATAAGTATAATAATTGGTATATTTTCCAATTTCCTTCAAACATGTATATTATGTACTCTACAGAATAAAAAATGGAAAAACGTCTTGCACATTTTTGACCGAATTATTGGAAGTATCGAAAAATTATTTGATCAAGACAAATCGTTATAATATAAGCACTCTACATCCTAAAAATTTTGATACAATAAAAAATGGTAGGTGTACCTTTAAGGGCATTTAAATCATTTACTGAAAAATTAAGAAATTTTTATCCTACCATATCTGCGACTGCAATTAGAAAAGAACTAGTGGATTTTGCTGATAAATGGATTGTATTAAAAATAGGATTTTGCAAAATACTAAAATTATAAAAGATCGAGTTAATGATGAATATGTTCAGTCTACAGAAAATATGAAGGGTGATATTATTAACCCAAGTGATAATGAACACCAAGTAACAAATAACAATGTTGTCGATATCGTGAAAACTTCACCTCCGTGTGGTACTAAAAAGTGTAAAGATTGTATAGCTTGCTGTTACGCTGTTTTGCATAAGGACTTATATCAGTGTGCTTACCCAAATTTAAATAGTATATAAGCATTTATTAACTCTTTCAGTGACACAAGTATCTTGTGAAAGAAGTTGATAAAAAATCTGTTAAAAAGTTCTTTAACACAAGATCACTTGGAAACATTTATGCTAATGGCTATAGAAAAAGAAGCTTTGTATGAGCTTAAAAATGATGAAATAATCCACGAATCTGCTCAAAAATCTACTTTAATGCGGAAATTATTGATCAAGAGTTAAGTAATTATTTTATAAAATAATTGCATAATAATGTTGAGATTATTGCGTTGTATTAACATTTTAAATATTGTTAAATTGCAGTATTTGCACTGTACTTGTATTTGTACTCTCTTGTATAATTGATTCACTAAAATTCAACTTAATACATAACTGAAAATTTCTCAAAATTTTATTTTACCTTTATCTTAATTACAACAAATTCATATTATATTTATTCTGGAAATTATGGTTTCTGCCTTACTGCATACAATATTGTCACACATGTAATTTATTATTGGTAAGATTGATTATTCTTAAATAAAAAATATAGCAAATTAAAAGCAAATCATTGAATCCAAAGTTTAATGCTTGATTTAAAGGTAAAATGAGAATGGGAGGCCGTTTTTCTATAAAATCACCGGGCCGCATGAAAAGTTCCAGCACGCCACTGCTATTATCTATAAATGAAAAAACAGTAATAAAAACGAATAAATAATAAAAAAAATGAAAACAAAAAGAAAAGACATACTTAATCATAAAAAAAGAAAAATAGGACATTCAGAGTATTTTGTACCTCCTGCAAAATTTTACAAAATTTTCGAAGTAGTGGCTCAATAATTATGTGTTTTATTACGTGTTTTATTGTCGATAATAAAGCATTCGACATGAACAATTAATGCATGTAATGAAATCGAAGAAGATAATCTACAAGGACTTCAAGATTATATCGAATTTACACTCTAAGCAGCGAGCAAAACTACGTGTTAATGAACAGCTGTCAGAGGAAATTGAAATAAGACGTGGGATGAGACAGGGATATGTGTTTTCCCCAATTATTTTTAATGCCTACTTGGAAGAGATCCTGAAAAAGATCTTGAGGGTGAAACAGCTGGAATAAAGATAAATGGAGTTCCCATTAACAACATTAGATATGCGATATTTATATCAACAAAATAGATTCTCAAGTTGCATATGATACATTTATAAATAACTTAAATAATTACATACAAACCTCTACGGAGGTAAAAAGTATGAATAAAAAAATATCAAAAATAAAACCCTGGATAACGGTGGGGCTGATATCGTCAATCAAATGACGAGATTTTCTTAAAAAGAAATTATTAAAACAATTTTCACCAGCACTTAATGCTGAATATAAAAATTATAGAAACAAACTTAATAGTCTACTAAAAAAAACCAAGTATGACTTTTATCAAAATAAAATTCATGAAGCTGGTGGAAACACAAAAAAAATGTGGAATATTATAAATGATATCTCTGGTCGGAATCAAAAATCTAAAAACATTGAACACATATCAATTGTTAAAGACATTATAACTGTAAGTAATAACAAAGAAAAAGCAGATATGTTTAATAATTTCTTTTCTAATATTGGTGCTGATATGGCAAATAGAATACCGGTGACAAGTATACCTGATAATTTTATTGCTAATGATAAGGTTGAATCTAGCTTCTTCTTAAAACCAGTAACTAAAAATGAAGTAACAATACTAATATCAAAGTTAAAAAATAACTGTGCTCCTGGACCAGATGAATTGTATGCTAAAACAATAAAAAATATCTATGATCTAATCTCACAGCCTTTAACTCATATTATAAATTTGTGTGTTCAAAGTGGTAAAATACCACTACAATGGAAAGAATCTACAGTCATCCTCATTTTTAAATCCGAAAATTCGAGTAAACTGAACAACTATAGGCCCATTTCTTTAATAAATAATTTTGCTAAAATATTTGAAATGGCCCTAAAAGAAAGGTTGCTTGAATTTTTTCATATAAATAATAGATAGGAGCTGTGGATGAATCATTGAAATGCTTAGTGGTTTTCCTTGATTTAGCTAAGGCGTTTGACACGGTCTCTCATAAAATTTTCTTAGATAAACTAAGTAATTATGGGGTTAGGGGAATTGCACTAAATCTAATAGCAGATTATTTGTCGGAAAGAGCTCAACGAGTAAAAATTGGCCCAGAATTGAGTTCTGAATCTATAATAAAATTCGGAGTACCACAAGGAACAGTATTAGGACCACTTTTATTTAATATTTATCTTAACAATATTACAAGAATTAATAGTTTCAACGGCCACATTGTTTGTTATGCCGATGACACGGCAATATTATTTATGGGGTAAACATGGGAGGAGGTTAAAACCAGCTCTGAAATGAACCTAAAACAGCTAAACTTATGGCTAAAATTGAACAAACTGACATTAAATATTAATAAAACAAAATATATCGCCTTTAGCCCAACAATTGTTGACCAACCTACAAATTTTCATATAAAATTGCATAACGCAAAATGTCAAGGACAAAATTGTGACTGTTCTTCAATAGAAAAAGTTTTCTCTATAAAGTATTTGGGTGTCTTCATAGATCAACATTTACGTTGGTCAGACCATATCACTCATGTCAGTAAACGAATAAGGGCTCTAATGCATAAATTTTATATCTTGAGAGATATTCTACCCAGGAAAAAATTAATCATGGTTTATAACTCGCTTGCAGAATCAGTCTAAGATATTGTATTGTAGAATAGGGTAGCGCGTTTAACAAAACTCTTAACATTTTAGAAACAGTTCAAAATACTCTATTAAAAATAATTTTTAAAAAAAGAAAACTGTATCCAACAAAAAAATTATATGATGAATCCAAGATATTTAGTGTTAAATCCCTCTACATCTACAGCTGTGTTTTAAATGTTTATATAAACTCAAACAAATTTAAATTTCAAAACAACCGATTAACTCGATCAGTAACAAATATGGATATTAGTATTCAGCAGTTCAAAAAATCAGTAACACAAAGATCCCTAATGTTCTTTGGACCTAAATTTTATAACATAATTCCTATACATATCAAACAAGAACCTAAATTATTTAAATTTAAAAAATACATAAAAACCTATCTAAAAACCCACTTACAATTATTTTTGGACGCAATGTCTTAATGTATGAACGACAGCATAATCAGAGTAAAATTTGGGTAATTGGTATTATAATTAACAAAGTATTCAGCAGCTAGAGAGGTTTACCGTCCGTCTTGTTCTGTTGTATTATCTCTTCGATAGTTAGGTATGTTACTTCTTAGTTCCAACCTTAATACTACTTTTATGTACAATTGATACAGTTTCGATTGACATAGTACAGTGCAAAACAGGCAACTCTTGCCTAGGCATGGTGCTGAGTCAGTCGACACTAATAATATAGGATCTAAATGTAAAATGTTGTACACACATATTTTTGAATAAATTTGAAATTTGAAATTTGAATGACGCATGTCATTTTAGCAAAAAATATTGAGGATCTTCAAAGGCTGGTGACCAGAATAGCGGAGTATGGACAAGAATACGGTCTAACAATGAATGTCAAGAAGACTTGGTTCAATTTGATTATTCAAGGAAAGATTCAAGGAAAAAGAAGCATAGGGAGACGTACAATATCGTGGCTGCGCAACTGAGAGAATGGTACGGATGTACATCATATTTATGAACTTTTCAGAGCAGCCGTCTCTAAAGTCCAAATAGCTATAATGATTGCCCACCTCCGTCGCGGAGATAGCACATGAAGGATACTCTAGAAGAATAAGTACTATTATCTTACCTGCATGAAATCTATTCGGTAATCATCTTGTAAGCCTACATAATCAGTAGAACCTTTACCATTTTCAGTGATAAATATAGGAACATTGTTACAATTTTTTCTAATCCATGATATAAATGATCTTATTCCCCAAGCAGCTCCCTAAAATTTAAAAGTGTAAATGTGTTAGTGTACCAGTACTCTTTTTATTTTGTATCTAAATTTACCACTCACTTTTCCTTTTATCTACCCGTCGCAAGATAGCTTTCTCCCTTCGTTAATCTTGTTTAATGCACCATTCACCTGAACCCTTCGGGAACCTTTTAAATTCTTTGATCATGTTTCTACGTCTCTCGTATTTATCTTTCCCCAGCAATACTTCTATGGCCTATTTATACGAACCTAGATAAAAGCAAGTTTCTAATCTTTCAAGAGAACAAAATAAGAGCAACAGAGATGGAATTCCTGAGGAGAACTTGCAGACTAACAAGAAGAGATAGAATAAATAACGTAGAGGTTAAGAAAATAAAGAGAATGAACTCAGAAAAGAAGAGAGGCAGAGCCCGAAGATCTCTCAGTGATGAAGTGGACGAAGCAATGGAAAGAAGAAATCTACATGAAGAAGACAGGCAAAACAGAAAGAACTGGAGAGCACGGTTGAGTGGAGGAATACAGTGAAAATTGAGGAAGTCCTTAGTAGGTATATAAATATTCTAATCTTCACCAAGAATCTAATCATATAAAATCCTAATGTGACACGTCACGCAGTCTGTCCGGTCAGGTTTCGATATGTAAACATTGAATGACGTTTAATAAACGTCATTTTATTTTAAAAAATCCACGAGGAAAATAAACTTCCTGTAGCTGACTTTACACCATAAATCACAAAAATACTAGATTTGTTGTAAAAGGTATATTTTAAAATACTTTAAAAAAGGGTCACAATAATACAACACGTTTTCGGATTAAGAAACCATCATCAGTGTTCTAAAAGCCCTAAAATTAAGTATAACCTAATTAATTGAGAAAAAGTTAAAAAATTGACAGAGGTTTTAAAAAACAAGAGGTCATACTTACAAAAAATAGCATGCCTGAGCCACCAAAATGTGTTGGGTAAAAACCCTTTAAAAGTAAACTATTATGTTATGTTACACATTTATATAAAATTGAACTGATGTTCTAGATATGCCTGGATGTTACCCAGGGCAACACAGGACTCTTCCCACGTGGTTGGATTTTTTTGGAGAAAACCTTACATATTGGATTTCATTGGCCAACTGACAACTGAATTCAAGAGCAACCCAGAATGACGTTAAGAACTGTCAATGTAACCTAGTTGTATTATTATTTCAGCCACAACGTTTAAGATTGTTTTAATAAGATAAAGGCAGTTTTTGTTTATATTCGATTCAGAGTTGGACCACCATCTCCATATAGCTATTTCAGCATTATTTTATTTATTATTTATTATTAGATTATTTTAATATTTGAGATAAGATAAAAACAGTATCAAATTTACATATGTTGGAGTTAAAGTTGTTCGAAAATAGATGAAAAATTTTTTCTTAAAATAATCCATTAATTAAGTAATCAAATAGGAAAATAAAATGTTTACATTACCAGAAGTCATGCAGTCAACAATACCAATAGTTGTTATGGTAGTGGTATGATATCAATACAATTAGACAAATAATGGGAAAGGCCTTATACGTATAGACGTCTAGGAACACAAAATTGTATCATACATATGTAATGTGTAGATATGTGTACAATTCTAAGGGTCGGTTTTTCGAACGATAATCAAAAATGATCATTATCAAATATTTAATTACTGTCACCAACTGTCAATGTCAACTTTGTTTGGGTTGCTGAAAACATAATTATGGATTACGATTATGAAACTAGATAATCAATTATGTTAATAATTGTTATGTTAATTGATTAACTAATCTCATAATTATAATCAATTATGTTTTCAGCAACATAATCAAAGTTGACATTGACAGTTGGTGACAGTAATTAAATATTTGATAGTGATCATTGTTGATTAGCGTTCGAACAACCGGCCCTATTAATTGAAGGGTAATTGTTTGATGACTGATAACTTGCTTAGAAGTGTAAAATGTAAGTGGACCCAACATAAATTGGATAAAGATGGAATATGTAATATGATAATTAAAGAAATACTGTTTTTTGTATCTGACTGAAACTGAGACCACAGTATAAATAACCACATGGTTATTTATTCTGTGCTGAGACTAAAAGTAGCTTGATCCTCCAGAGACCTGACATCAAATTGCTTGAAAATAAAGTGATTGTAAAATATGGGGGGAGTTGGAGGGTATTATTGTGACCCTTTTTTAGGGTATTTTAAAATATACCTTTTACAATAAATCTAATATTTTTTCATTTTATTTTGTTATATCTTTTTTATAACTCCAGAATGACTGAATCGAATTAGCTAATTTCGATTATAAAACATTTGTAGAAGTCCAAGGAAGGTTTAAAAGGTGAGGAAATGTGATCAAATTGTAAAGATAATAGACCTGTTCACAACGCCGGCACCGCCGGTGACAATCAACAGAGGAAGAGAGTATATATTCGCACTTCTGTTGCCTTTGCGGGCCAGCAGTGGAAGTGGAAGTGAGTCAAATTGCGCGTTGCAATGTCCAAGCAGCCTGTAATTAGGTACGTGGTGGGGTGAGGTTCATCATCACACAGCACTTTGCGTCCACTGCTGTACATAGGCCTCCCTCATTGTGCTCTATTTTGAGCACTTTGCATCCAATTTCTTGAGATCGTCAGTCCAACGAGTAGGGGGTCTTCTTCTACTTCTTTTGTCTAATCTCGGCCTCCACTCAAGTAATCTCTTCGTCTACCTCCCATCACTGAATCGGGCGACCTGTCCGGCCCAGTTCCATTTCAGGGTGGCAATTAGGGAAATTACATCGGTAACTCCTGTTCTTAATAACAACTATAAATTGACTACGTTTTGGGCATACTTGCTATCCAAGTCATTTATATAAAATAAATGTGATTGAAGACGATAATTGCAAACATTGCGGAAAGCAGGGTGATCTTGATCATATCTTTTTTGGATGTACTAAGTTTCAACAGCATTCAAACTCTCTCTATAGAAATTTAATCAAACTTAACTATGCATGCACTATTCAATATCCAGTCTCTGCTGGCTACAGGCTCACAACAAATATACAATATTACAATATCGTTATAGATTTCTTGTCAGATACACGCACGGTCCATACAGATGTACGCGGCCATGATATTTTTTATGAGTTAAGTTCAGATTTGCATCCTTTTTTATCATAAATCCATTACTGTTTTTTTATTGTATTATTATTGTATTGTATTATTTATTGTATTACTATATTGTTTCTGTTTAATTTTGTATTAGGGATAGGATTGTATATTCTTTATTGAAACTGGCTGAATGACTAATGTCTATGCCATTAAATAAATAAAAAAAACTCCTGTTCTTCGTCTTAAGTCTTTATTTCTAACTCGGTCACGAAGCGATATACTCGGCATTGACCTTTCCATTTTAATTTGAGCTATTTGCAGCGTTTTAGAAGTTGTAGCTGTCACTGCCAAAGTTTCGGCGCCATAAGTCATCACAGGCAACACATATCATTGGTCAAATGTTTTACGTTTTAAAGAAATTGGTATATCGCTTTTAATGTGCCTTTGAGTTTTCCATAGGCTGCCCATGCTAGGTTTATTCTTCGTAGTTCGCATGTTTGGTTGTCTCTTGTGATCTTTATTTCGTGTCCAAGGTATATCTTTATAATTTTTCACTAGCTCTACTTCGTTGTCTCCAATATTGACATTTCTGCTAGGTACTAGGTTTGTCATGAATTTTGTTTTGGAGATGCTTATTTTAAGACCTACACTGGCACATACTCACTGAAGTTCATGTATCATTGTACATAATATCTCCTTGAGGTTGTCAGAGAACAAAACTATGTCGTCTGCAAATTTCAAATTTGTTAATCTTCTACCGTCAATGTTCAGGCCTCTCTCTTCCCAGTTTTTTACAAGTTTTTTACAAGCATATTCGAGTACTACGGTAAACAGTTTAGGCGATAAGGTATCGCCTTGTCGGACTCCTCTGCCGATTGGGATATGATCCGTGTTTTTTTTTTATGTAGTTTCACCGACATAGTTGAGGTGGTGAGGTGAGGTTAGTAGTAGGATATTGGTAAGGGTTGGATTAAGGAATAGTTTAAAATTGAGGATTAAAATGATTGAAATTACTGCGAAAAATATAAGATTATTTTTTGCATGTGAAAAATTTAACAGCAATAATTCTACGGCTTTATCTGTATTTAAATTTATACTTACATCGGGGATTTCTTCAATCGTTCCTCTAATATCATTGTCAAAACTTGGAGATAATTTTTTTATCACATTACTAACATGATAAACATGATAAGTATTTAAATAGAAAACATCATTGGTGCCTTTGATGTATTCAATTTCTTCTTCCGTAAATTCAGGCAATCTAGAGGAATTTCTTCCTTCTTCGTTAATGCTAATATTTTTGATAGTTTCTATCATGGCACTGGGATAGTTTCCGTGGTAGAGTGGGTGAACGAACCACCCAACCTAAAATTAAATTAGAGTTTTAGGTTTTAGGTCGATAATTCCATTACGGTATAGAATATCGAAAAAAGTTATTTAGAAAAAATGTAGGCAATGATATTCTCTAGGCTTGGAAAATATGTCCATTTCTACAGGGTGATCAGTAACTGCGTGGTATATCAAACATATAATTTTTTAAATGGAACACCCTGTATATTTTTTGATATTTATATTCCTCTCATAATTCCTGTTCATAAAATATAGGGTTTTGCATTACTATACAGAGTATTTAACAAGTTATGACCATTTTTATTTCGAAATCCCTATGAGATTAATACCATGTATATAAAGAACTAATTCATGAACAATAATTTGTTTTCTATAATAAGATAAACAATGTACTGTAGTTTGTAAATTAACTTTAATTGAAATCATTGACGAATATTTGTATACAGGGTGAACTACAAAACCAAATTACGATTTTCTAATTTTTTTTTAAATGGATCACCCTATATTTTATTTTTTTAGACATATTGTATTTATGATATTCTTTCATTTTTATATAGCATTCCCTATATCTAAACTCATCACTTTCCGAGATATTTTCAGTTATCTTCAAATTTCGGAAACACATTCAATTTTTCTTCTAGAAATAAGTTAGTATTAAGTGAAACATAACAAAATTATTTTTATTCAATAAGTAACTAACAAAAAATATAAACCATAACAATATGCAACGAATGTATCAATAAATGTGATATTAAGAAATTATCATATTTCCCTAATATACAAGAATCGTAAAATTCCAACAACAAAAAATTTGTCTTGTATATAATAATATAACAAGATTATTTTTATTTAAAAAATAACTCACATAAAACGTAATTCAAAACAATATACAACTGATGTAACAGTTTTTAGATTGTTATATAAACAGTATTCTGAGCCAAGAAATTTTTAGTAAAACATTCAATTTTATAAGCACTTAAACTACAAAACAAAATACGATTTTCTCATTTTTTTAAATAGATATTATTATTTATTTTTTGGGAATGTTGTATTTATGATACTCTCTCATTTTTATATAGCATCTTCTATAACTAAACTTCTTAGTTTCTAAGATATTTTTAGTTTTCTTCATTTGTCGGAAATACATTAAATTTTTATAAGTAAAAATAACAACAAATAAGTATTGTGTAATAATAGGTATAACAAATTTGCATTCAATAAATAGCTAACAAAATATATAAACCATAACAATATTTAGTGAATGTACCAGTTAATGTGATGTTAAGGATACAAGTCTAAAGTAAATGTAGAAAATGTTCACCTTCAACGTCTATGCAATTTTGTAACCGATTTTCAAACGACTGAGCCACATTTCTTAACATTTTTGTAAGTCCATATTATTAAAACCTTCTCTTACTCTATCAGCTTCTATTTTTCATATCATCGGGCGTTGTTGGATGCTTCTGATATACAAATTTTTTTCACATGAAAAAATCAATTTTGGAAGTACTGGAGCACCGTCGGTCGTGTAAAAACCTCAATCGTCAAAAAAAATGTGCGCCAATCAAACAATCGCCAAAATAGCACCTTAAACATTTATAGATCACCTAGTTTGACTATGAGTGTTAACAAAGTAGAGATTTCTTGATGCATATTAATGAAAATTAGTATGAAAATTATAGTACTAATAACTGCGCGTCACAATCTGCAATTAGGGACGTGTTACTAAAACTTTTTTGGCTTAGAATACTGTTGATATAACAATCTAAAAACTGTTACATCAGTTGTATATAGCGTTACCAGGTGTCCCGATTTACGCGGGACGTCCCGATTTTCAGGGGTCTGGGGACGCGTACCGATTTGCACCTAATCGGGACACTAAATGTCCCGATTTTTACTCACGAAAACCAATTTCAGGAGGACTTACAGTGAATTTTCTAACTGTTATAAAAACAAGGCACTCCTAAAAGCGGCAAAATCGAATGAAAAATATAATTTTAATAAAAAATAAATAATAATTTACTTACGATTTTTTTTTGTAATTTCATCTGATTATTATTATTATTATGTAGGATTAAATACAGATTATAGAAACACATTGTAGTCCAGTAAATGAACGGGAGATACGGCGATACCGTGTAATTTTCAGGATCAACTCCGAATTACATGAAAATTTGGACGGCTTGTGCTGTTGGTTGCTTTTACTCGGGGGGTGACAGTCACCCCTAAGTAATTTTAGTTCTATATAATTTCAACTTAGTTAATACTTTTCGAGTTATTTACGATTGAAAATGTTTATTTTTCGACAAAAAAATCACGTTTTCAGACGATTTTCACAAATAACTCAACAAGTAAGTACTTGATCAAAAAAAAATATTCTTAGCAAAAATGTAGCATAATATAAAAAAGTGAAAAAAATGTGAACTCGTAAAGTCTATAGACCCAGCAAAAGCAAAGTTGTAGCTTATGAAAAATACGTTCTTATTCGTCAAATTCCAAATCAAATATTTCAACATGAAATAACCAAGAAATGAAGCACTTTGCGGGAAAACCCAATTGAAACTTTTTTAATAAAGCTTTATTTTTATGTTTTAAAAAGTTGACTCCTTTTTTTTGGTAAAAAAATCGTGAAAATCTCCCCCTACTTAGCACCCCAAATGAAATTAATCGTTACCGCTTTACAAACAATTTACTTTACTTATGTAGTTTTTACATGATTGAAAGGGCCTGAACGAGTCACTAATCACGAGTGTATGCAAAATATGAGCAGTTTGCAGTATGATCAATATTTTAACCAATTTTTGTCTTACAGAAAAACAAAATGAATCTATCACATTTATAAAAGCAAAACTTACCTACTTTTTACTCCTTGAGATTTTTAGTATCGCTAATATTTTTTAGGTTATTTTGAAAAAATGGCATTTTCCAATATTTTAATATAAAAACAATTAGTTTTTTTAATTTAGTAACCAATTTAAAACCATTTAGTTTTTTACTATAAATTTTTTTTTCAAAACTAAGCACTCCCAACCGGTAAACCTTACAGATTGTATAAATAAATCACATATAATGGTAGGGGAGCCCAAGCGGGGATTTTTGCAGTTACTCGAGCGCGTTAGATTATCATATGGGGAGAAACCTGGTACCCTGCAGATGTACCTCTACCATATATTGGCTCTTAACACAGGGGAGTTCGTTAAGGGGGACCCGAAAAAAAAATCTATCATTAAAAAAGCTCGAAATTGTCAGATTAAGATAAGGTAAGTTAAGTACGTGCAAAACAGTATATTTTTCAGAAATCTAACGATTTGAGCCGGGCGTAAGGAAATGGGTGAGTCCCAAAATTTCACAACAAAAAAGCGAATATTTCGCGAAATGAATGACAGATCCAAAAACTAAAAAATATGTGCTCAATATTTTTTAAAAATCTTTCGAATGATACCAAAAACGACTTCCCACGGAGAGGGGTGGGAGGTAAATTTAATATTTTAAATACGAATTCCGCGATATTTCGCGAAATGAACATCAGATCAAAAAACATAAAATACACTTATTAAATATTTTTCAAAACTCTATCGAATGGCACCAAACGCAACCCCCCACGGAGGTGGGGTGGGGGTTACTTTAAAATCTAAATAGGAGCCCCCATTTTTTATTGCAGATTTGGATTCCTTACGTAAAAATAAGTAACTTTTATTCGAAACATTTTTTCGAATTATCGGTAGATGGCGATATAATCGGAAAAACCGATTGTTGGAAATGGAAAATTACATTAAAAAATGACAAGCGCCCATTAAAATGCAAAACTTTACTTAACTTTTTTTGGTTTTAGGACCTACTCTTCAGTCCCCATAACGCTCGAGTGACTGCACATTTAGCATACTTTGCTCCCCTACCATAAAGTAAATGGTAAAGCGGTAACGATTAATTTTATTTACGCTGCTAAATAGGGGCAGATTTTGACGATTTTTTTACCAAAAAACAAGCCAACTTTATTTTGAACGTAACTCGCTTAGTTTAATGCTAAAGACTTTTATATAAAACAAAATTGAAGATTTTTTAAACACTTTAAAAAAAATTTAATAGGTTTTGACGAATTTGACGAATAAGAACGTATTTTTGATGAGCTACAACTTTGCTTTTACTGGTTTTATAGACTCTCTGATCATACAATTTTTTTTGCTTTTTTAAAAGCTACATTTTTGCTAAGAATATTTTTTTCGATAAAATTACTCGAAGTATTGACTTAGTTTAAAAATGATATAGACCAGAAGTTTTTTAGAGTTAGTCAGTTGATCCATTTTGGGGGTTACTTTAAATGCGCGTTTTTTACCCCCGAGAAGGAGTAACTGTAACTGTCACCCCACCCCCCAAGTAAAAGCAACCAACGGTACAAGTTCAACTTTGAAGTAGGCAGTAAGTAGAACCTAAAACCACATTTTCATGCAATTCGGAGTTGACTCTGAAAATTACACTCCAAAACGGGCTATTGTTGTTTATTTGTCCCGATCTACAACCCTAAATCCCGATTTGTTTCTGCTTATGTACCGATTAAAAACAAATCGGACCTGGCAACACTAGTTGTATATGTCTTGTTATATTATTATACACAAGACAAATTTTTTTGTCGGAATTTTACGATTATTGTATATTAGGGAAATATGATAATTCCTTAATATCACATTTATTGATACATTCGTTACATATTGTTATGGTTTATATTTTTTGTTAGTTACTTATTGAATAAAAATAATTTTCTTATGTTTCACTCAATACTAACTTATTTCTAGAAGAAAAATTGAATGTGTTCCCGAAATTTCAAGAAAACTGAAAATATCTCGGAAAGTGATGAGTTTAGATATAGGGAGTGCTATATAAAAATTAAAGAATATCATAAGTACAATATGTCTAAAAAATGAAATATAGGGTGATCCATTTAAAAAAATTGAGAAAATTGTAATTTGGTTTTGTAGTTCACCCTGTATACAAATATTCGTCAATGATTTCAATTAAACTTAATTTACAAACTACAGTACATTGTTTATCTTATTATAGAAAACAAATTATTGTTCATGAATTAGTTCTTTATAAACATGGTGTTAATCTCATAGGGATTTAGAAATAAAAATGGTCATAACTTGTTAAATACTCTGTGTAGTAATGCAAAACCCTATATTTTATGAACATGAATTATGAGGGGAATATAAATATCAAAAAATATATAGGGTGTCCCATTTAAAAAATTATGTGATATACCACGCAGTTACTGATCACCCTGTAGAAATGAACATATTTTCCAAGCTTGGAGAATATCATTGTCTACATTTTTTCTAAATAACTTTTTCGATATTCTATACTCTATACCATAATGGAATTATCGACCGATCCCGCACTAAAAACTCGCCCTGTATATTAGGCCTGGATCCCGCGTACCAATTTATTAGTAGCAAGCTAAAAATGTGTTAATAACTTAACGGTGTCTAGTCGGACAAACTTTGATGTATGGGAACACTGGAACAGGGGAGGTTTTAATTCCTGTCATTTATAACATGTTCTACGTGTCGGGCCCAACATATTTGCCGGACCAACATTTTTTCATATATTATATAAAGTTTGCTATTGAATAAACTTAACGACAACCTGCTAGTTGTCACAATCATAAACTTGACAGGATGACAAGTTCCACAATTAAAATCACGTTCCACAATTAAAACTTCTCCTGTTCCAGTGTTCGACTAGACACCGTTAAGCTATTAACAAATTTTCAGCTTGCTATTAATAAACGTTTTTTTGGTACGCGGGATCCAGGCCTATATGTATTATAGAGTGTTTTAAATAGGGAAAGCCTCAATTATCTTAGAAACACTTGCAAGATTTCTAAAATTTTGGTTTGCGACGGTTTGTACTACGGTCGTTCTTATAGGGTAGTCCGTTAATCAAATTATTAATAGCGGAGAGAAATATTATATTTTCTAAATTAAAGGTAATCAGTCACAAATGAATTATAAATACATACGTAAAATAACACTAAGCTAAAAATTCAAACCAGGAAAGAAATTGTCTTGACTGACTAGTTGACAACTATATCTTTGAGCAAGTCAAATAATTCACACATCTTAGATCGCTAGAACGCAACACACCCGACAAGCGACGAAGTAAAAAGACGTATAACAATAATAGCAAACGGCCATGGCCACACTCTCCATGGCAAACATCTGAGAAATAAAAGCCTAATCATGCAGTAACTAACAACTTTATCAGATGAACAACAAGGATTCAGATCCGGAAGATCCTGCGTAGACACCGTATTTATACTGAGACAAATCACAGAAAAGGCCATCGAGTACAATAAACCAGCATATCTATGTTTTATAGAGCTGACAAAAGCTTTCGATCGCATCCAAGTCGGAGACGTCTTACACTTACTGTGTAGAAGAAACATACCAATCAATATTATACAAACCATCGAAAAGATCTACATACTTCCATAATGGAATACAGGCAAAGATAAATGAAAAACTAACACAGTTTATACCATTATAAAGCGGAGTCAGACAAGGTGACTCGTTAAGCCCACTGCTCTTAAATATAATAATGGACGAAATAATAGAAGCAGTACGTAATGTCACGGTTACAGAATGGGGAACAAAGAAATCCAAATATTATGTTATACAGACGACGCTGCATTAATCGCCGAGACAGAAGACGATCTTCAAAAGATTAACACACATCTTCAGTACAACAACCAAGAAATACAATATGATAATATCAGCAAAAAAAACAAATGTATGACACGGAATGGGACGTTTCGATGCCGCCGATTCATCGCCGGCCGTTTCGATGCCGCCGGTTCATCGCCAGTCCATTTCATCGCCGTCATATCTCGCATTTCCTAGAATTCCTAATTAATACTAAAAATAACTAATAATTGTAACTGTCGAAAATTCGGAAATATATCAGATAGCGATTAATTGACTGGCGATGAATCGGCCGGCATCGGCATCAAACTGGCGGCATCGAAACGGCGGCGATGAAACGTCCTAGACCCGTATGACAACATCTAAATACCCACTACCATGTAAAATCGAAATTAATGGGGAAATAATAAAGCAGGAAGCAAGGTTTACATATCTAGGAATAGATATAACCAGTTACAGAGGTGTTGAAGAGGAAGTACGACAACACAGCTTAAAAGCAAGTAAAGCGGCGGGATCTCTTAATGACACAATCTGGAAGAACAAACACCTAAGACAAGACACAAAAGCAAGAATCTATAAAGCAGCAATTAGATCTATATTGACATACACGACCGAGACAAGACCTGACACATCTAAAACGAGACGACTACTAGAAACAACAGAGATGAAAATATTTCGACGAATATCAGGTAAAAGTCTGTTGGATAGGGAGAGAAGCGAAAACATAAGAAGATCATGCAATGTAGACGACATTAATGGATGGGTGACAAAACGGAAACAGGAGTGGAACGAACACATTAGCAGAATGGCAGAGGATAGGATAGTACGAATAGCACCAAATAAGTCACGGCAGTATTGCCGTGACTTATAATATACGTATAATACTTCGTCTGCCAAGTATTGGCAGACCAAGACAAAGATGGTGCGATAATTTAAACAATTTAGGAGGCTAATATTGAAGAAGAAACAGGCTTTAAAGTCTACATACAAGAAGGAAGAAGAAGAATAAGACATGCAGTAACGCTCAACATTTATAAGAACTTAATAAGACCGGTTTTGATATACAGGGTGTCCAGAAACTCTACCGACAAACGAAGACAAGAGATTCCTCAGATAATTTTAAGACAATTTAACCAAATTCACCTAGTCCGAAAATGCTTCCTAAGGGAGCTAGAGCTCTTTGAAGATGGCGTCATGTAATTAGTTTTTCTTAAATACCTCCAGAACGCTTCTATTTAGAAAAACGAAAATTGGTATGCATATTTACTTTCCAGAAATGAATCGATTCCATTCGTTGTGAATATCTAGTATCGGTCATAGGCGTCCGTTTTGGGTACGGCAACGGTTATTTTATCGCATAACTTTTTTGTCTTCAACGTTTAAGCATTCTTGACACTGTATTATTAAATTGTGAGTTATTCTAGTACTAAAAGGTACTCTTGCTTTAAGTCGGTAGGATACACCGTTTTCTAGAAAAATTTATTTGAAAGTTTTTCGTTTTTAGAATTTGAAAAAAAATTGAAAAATTTTTTCAAAAAAAACGATGTATTTTACTAACTTAAAGCAATAGTAACTTTTAATACTCGAATACCTCATAATTTAATAATCTAGTGTCAAAAATGCTTAAAAATTAAAGACAAAAAAGTTATGCTATAAAATAACTGTTGACCTACCCAAAACGAACCCCTATGACCGGTACTAGAAATTCGCAATTAATGAAATCGATTTATCTCTGGAATATAAATAAATGTACCAGTTTTCGTCTTTCTAAATAGGTTTTTTTGAAATTCAAAGAACGAAAAATTTTCAAATCGATTTTTCTAGAAAACGGTGTATTCTATCGACTTAAAGCAAGAGTACCTTTTAGTACTAGAATACCTCACAATTTAATAATTCAGAGTCAAAAATTCTTAAAAATTAAAGACAAAAAAGTTATGCTATAAAATAACCGTTGCCCTACCCAAAACGGACGCCTATGATCGGTACTAAAACTTAGCAATGGATGGAATAGATTTATCTCTGGAAGATAAATACGTGTACCAATTTTTGTTTTTCTAAAGAGAAGCGTTCTGGAGGTATTTAATAAAAACTCATTACAAGACGCCATCTTCAAAGAGCTCTAGCTCCCTCAGGAAGCATTTTCGGACTAAGTGAATTGGGTTAAATTATCTGAAGAATATTCTGTCTTCGTTTGTCGGTAGAATTTCTGGACACCCTGTATATGGCTGAAACACCCCTGTTGAGCTGCCCTCTCCCCACTTGCAAAAATTAAAAAATATAGCGCTGATTTATATTTATGAGCTTGTTACACTGGGCAGGATTGAAATATTTTAGTGGGGGAGGGGGCTGCTACCAAACGTCATTTTAAAGAGAAAGGAAATAAGTTTTTTTCGGTGAAGCAATATCTATACCTATATCCACGTGGAAAAAAATTATGAGGCAAAAAAACAAAATTACTTTCTCTCGTGTTTTTTTTTTGCATTTTTTTAATATATTTTTGTAAAAAAATATATTTTTGACTTTCAAAGGTGGATATTTCGATAATAAATTTAACCTGGAACAATTTTTCTGTAGACGTGTTTGTACCAAAAGTGCATAAAACTCACCCTAATGCACCCTGTGTCTAGGGACTAATTCACCCCTTTCTCAAAAACGCACCCCTCTAAACATAATCAATAAATAGCCTATAAATAAAAACAGATAATATAAAAAAAATGAAAATACATACTTTAAACTGTAATTGTCTCTCGGCTGCTTCTTTGTCCTCAATAGAGGACGTTTTCGGTATATGCCAATCCCCCGCAATTGTTAGTGAAACAGTTCCTAAAAATAAAAGATTTTATTGTCGCCTAAACTTAGTTTTTGAGCTTCTTTCAAATGTGCAAACGGATTTTGAAAATTTCAATATAAAGGGTGTTCTTTCAAGGTCAATATAAAGGGGTTCAATATAAAGGGTTTCTTTGTAACTGCGTTATATTTGTTGTTAATCCGGATCTGAATTTGCCTTGTGATTAGGAAAGTGGTCAAAGACCAATCAGATCCTAACTTACCTATTATCTAATCTAATCTAAGAATCACCCAGTGGTGAATTCTTAGCTTGTTCTAATGGGTACACTAACTCGTATGGCTTTATCCTCTTGAGTCTTCTTTTTTTTTGGCGAGAGTTATTCAGAAGCTGAGTTGCCTCGACGTTTTGGAGCTATGAAAGCCTTTCTTCGACTCCACCCTTAGGTCCTTGTGGATATCTTAATTGAGGAATGCAAATGTACCAAGGTGCGTTAACAATGCACCTCAATACTTTATTTTGGAAAGCCTGGATTATTTTGATATTAGTTTTTTTGGTACAACCCCTCAGTTGGATGCCATATGTACACTTATGTTTTAGAATCTGCTTGTAGAGTGAAAGATTGTTATGAATTGACAAGGCTGAGTGTTTTTTCAGAAGCTAATATGTACCGGGTGTCCCAATAAGAACGGCTCTCGGCCATATCTCAAGAACCGTTTATAGTACAGCTTTGAGAAAAAAATATTTATAACAAAAGTAGCCTCGGGAAAAGCCTGGAAATTATTTTCATAATTGTAGGTCCACCGCTAGAGGGCTTAATTGAATATCAAAAATTAAAAAATCAAGATTTTACAAAATTTACCTAATGAAAGGGCACTGAAAATCCAATCATCGTATTCTTAATAAAATTCTGCGCATATTTGATTTCACAAGTTTAAGTCTACCTTTGAAAATAAGAGGTGGGGGTGAGTGGGAACCTTCTTATGAAAAAATGGCTGTAAGTCCGGTTCTGCTAAATCGAATTTTGCATACTTGGTCTTGTTGAAAACAGCTCTTTTTCGTCAATGTAAGTGTCTTATTTTCGAAATAGCCTAATAAGTAATATGCAAGCTAGGAGGCGTTATTTAATTATTTTCAGAAATCTAGTTTTCTTTGGAAAATATTAAATAAAAGTATGCATTTTTAATCCTGTATTACAAGATAGACCAAATTAGCAACATAATACCGAAAACCGCATGTCGATATCTTTTTTCTATCTCGAGATATCTTAAGAAATGTGTAAATTTTAAACATAACTGTTACTGTCACCGTTAAACGAGGTTAAGGAAAAGTAGTGTGCTATGGAAAAAACAGATAAACATTTTCCAGATGTAAACGTATATAACTAATTAAAACAACAATAAGACAAACAACACTATAAAATATAACAAAGAAACAAAAGCAACTACTTACTTACCTACTCTTAGTGAATGCCTAAATGTTCAAATTGTTGCCCATCATTTTCGATGCAAGCATTTACTTTTTCAAGAGTAGATTGAATAGCTACAGATTTAACTGTTTTAGACTTTTATTTATGGGGACGGATTAAAGCCCTTGTTTTTGCCGCTAGGCCCACTACTCGAGAAAATATGATCTAGAATCCAGAGAACACGAAACGCCAATTTCTGCTTTCGCAATGCCTTGAGCATTGTGAAATCAGAAATTGAGACTGCTGTTCAATCTACTCTTGAAAGAGTAAATGCTTGCATCGAAAATGATGGGCAAAAATTTGAACATTTTGGTCGTCAGTAAGTAAGTAGTTGCTTTTATTTCTTTGTTATATTTTTATAGTGTTGTTTATTGTTGTTTTAATTAATTATATACGTTTACATCTGGAAAATGTTTCTTTGCTTTTTCCTTAGCACACTACTTTTCCTTAACTTCGTTTACCGGTGAAAGTAACAGTTATGTTTAAAATTTACACATTTCTTAAGATATCTCGAAATAGAAAAAAGGTATCGACATGCGGTTTTCGGTATTATGTTGCTAATTTGGTCTAATTTTGTAATACAGGATTAAAAATTCATACTTGTATTTAATATTCTCCAAAGAAAATTAGATTTCCGAAAATAATTAAATAACGCCTACTAGATGGCATATTACTTTTTAGGCTATTTCGAAAATAAGACTCTTACATTGACGAAAAAGAGCTGTTTTCAACAAGACCAAGTATGCAAAATTCGATTTAGCAGAACCGGACTTACAGCCATTTTTTCATAAGAAGGTTCCCACTCACCCCCACCTCTTATTTCCATAGGTAGACTTAAACTTGTGAAATCAAATATGCGCAGAATTTTTTGAAGAATACGATGATTGGATTTCCAGTGCCATTTCATTGGGTAAATTTTGTAAAATTTTGATTTTAAAATTTTTGATATTCAATTACGCCCTCTAACGGTGGACCTACAATTATGAAAATAATTTCCAGGCTTTTCCCGAGGCAACTTTTGTTATAAATATTTTTTTCTCAAAGCTGTACTATAAGCGGTTCCTGAGATATGGCCGAGAGCCATTCTTATTGGGACACCCGGTACATCTTTTTGAATCTGATACCCAATTCTTTCCGTTTGTCCTTTACGTTTGCTTTCCAGTTCAGCTTTGCATCTATGGTTAGACCTAGATATTTGGCTGCTGTATTAGCATATGGAATTTCATATCCGTTTTTATTTACAGGCTTGTGTTCCTCACGTTTGTTAGTAAATTCTATATGAACCGATTTACTTTCATTTAGGGAGATTGTTCACTTCCTGGTCCAGTTATGGAATTTATTTACTATATTTTGTAGACTAATAAACAATGCTAATAATTGACTCTATGTTATCTTTACCAACTGCAAGAATGGCAGTGTCATCAGCGAAAATGGATATAGTTTTGTCCATAACCAGTAAAACCAAAATGACAGTATATAAGATCGTATATATGCCAATTACAATATATGGGGCAGAGAACTGGGTACTGAATGACAGACAAAGAAAAAGATTACAAGCTACAGAAATGAGATACTTAAGAAAAGTGGTGGGAGCAAGAAAATTAGACAAAAGAAGAAACGAAGATATAAGACATGAACTACAGGTAAAATCGTTCTACGAAAAATTTGAAGAAAAGAAGTTAAAATGGGCTGGACACATGATACGAATGAGTGGTGACAGACAAGTGAAAATGGCATGGGAGGCCAAAGCAGTAGGTAAAAGCACGAGGAGCAGACCAAGGAAAAGCTGGAATACTAGTGTAAACAAAATACTTAAGAAAAGAGGAACATCGTGGCAAGAAGCAAAAGCTTTAGCAGCAGATAGGAAAAAGTGGCGTAAATTTGCAGAGAGTAGCATTATAAAGGAAGAAACCTCGACACCTATATGGGTATAAAGGAAATCGATTATGTATATGTACGAGTATGTATGTAGTCTGCATAACAGGTTCTTCAAATCGTTGTTCTTCTATCCCATCAGAGTGGTGAAGTTGGAATATTTTTGCCAGATGAGATAGAAAACATTCTGCTTTTCCTCATTACTTCGAGCCCAAGTATCATTCGCTTTCTAATGAGACGTATATGTGATAAATATCAAAAAAATATACGGAGTGCATTTAAAGTTAGGGATTCAGAAAGAAATGAGCAAGATCGATAAAACAGCCTGTAACTCAGTTATAAAACCGTTAGAGCCAATAAATGAGGTATATCTAGAACCGCCTCAGTGACCTCTATTCACCATTTAAGTATTTCCGTTTCCCAATGAAACGCCCTGTATAATTAAAAATTAGAATAATATCTACCATATTTAAAAATTATTGATAACACGAGAAACTATTTTACATTCCAAAGTTAATTTGTTATTTATTTATTAATATAGATATTCGTTGCATAAGTTAATTGATGGATTAAATAATTAAAACAATAACAAACAAATAAAAATACCATTAGATAAATAAATAAATATATGCATGTACTTTTCTATTAATTTTTTAATAAATCAGATTGCTAGAATCTGATTCAATAATGCAATTATTAATTGAGATATCAATTGAGATGAGAAACTGCCTAGTCAGTACATTATTATACATATATCTACAGGGTGAGCTAAACCTCCGGTTTTTTATTGCGGCTCAATTATGGGAAATACAAAAAAATGTTTATAACAAAACTAACGTGTATCAATGTCTATAATTTAAAATTATTTTCGATTATACAGGGTCAGTCAGAACAACGGAATGAACCAAGGTTGTGTTTTTTAAATTGAACATTCTATACATTAAATCATTTTTAAATATATTTTTTAAAAACAATATGAAAAGTTTGTATAAGGTTTTATAGATCCAATCTAAAGTTTTGAAACATTTACACTTTTATTGAGAAAAATTATAATATTTAGCTGTAGTAATTAGGTTCCAAGGTAATAAAATGACATCTCAAAGGTTTTCTAGAACTCATAGTGTCATTTTTAAATAATTTAATATTTTGGACATCTTTTTGCCATACATTATACAGTGTGATCACTGTAACCAAATACAAAATTTTCTCATTCTTTTATTGGAACTCCCTGTACATCTGTATTGCATTTTGTAGTAATATTATAATCTTTCTTTTGGTGTAGTTGTATGTAGCTATGTTTTATTTTGAAGATATTTAAAAAAGGACTATAGATTTTACGTTTTTGACAAACTTTGATATTCCATTTAAATATTTATTACCTTGGAAACCCAATCTACAGCCCTTTAAATATTTCCATTTTTCTCAAAAAAAGTGTAAATATTTCGAAAATTATTAACTTTACGACTTATAAAACCTTATACAAACTCTTCATATTAAAAAAAATATATTCAAATAAGATTTAATATGCAGGGTGTTCCATTAAAAAAAAACTAAGCTTTGGTTCATTCCGTCGTTCTGACTGACCCTGTATAATCGAAAATAATTTTAGATTATAGACGACTTTGATACATATTATTAGTTTTGTTATATTATGGAACAGTTCGTGAAGTATGCTTTTTGCGAACGCACGCGATGTTTAGAGCACGAGTGACAGCGGAGCGAGTGCTATACATCGCGCAAGTTCGCTAAAAGTACTTCACGCACAGTTTCATACAATATTTTATGTACGATAAACAAATAAAAAACTGTAACTTTTCGTCATTGGAATTCATTTCTATTCTACAATTTTTAGAACTTTGACATTTAAAAATTCTAACTTCTTTCTAACCACAAAACTGTCAAAACTTTTGTTGTAATTTATTGTTCACATGTCATCACCATGACAACGCTAACGTTCAGGATAATTGATTAGATGAAAGTGTGCCAAAAACAGTGCGAAAAAGTAAATCCCATTTAAAATACATTATTACTTCACGCTCACTTTAAATCCTTCACGCACTGCTATCTATAATGACAGTTTTCACAAACTAAAAACTTATACATAATATGAGATGGAGTGGATAAACATGTTTTTGTATATCCCATATATACAGTGCGTCCATAAAGTAACGCATAAATTCATTATTTCGTAAACCGGCGACTTAAAGAAAACATCCAGAAACAGGTCGATTTTTATTTTTAAATTGTGATTTTTTGGCATGTATATCATACTAGTGACGTCGTCCATCTGGACGGGATGACGTAATCGATGATTTTTTTTTAAATGAGAATAGGGGTCATGTGATAGTTCATTTGAAAGGGCATTCAATTCTCTATTCACTAATATAAACATTAACATAATTATTTATACAGGGTGTTAAAAAAAATTAATTAAATTAATTGAGACAAAAAGAAGAATGTATATAATTTATTTAATTCAAAATACGTTTTACTGTTGTCAGCAAACAGGAAAGAAATGTTTATTTGACAAATAAATATTGCTTTTCGCTTAAATTCAATGTTAAACTGCCACCCACCTGCCTCTTGACAGTTTGAACATTTCGTTTAAGCGAAAATCAATGTTTATTTAAAACATTTTTCTTTTTTCTGACAGCAGTAAAATGTATTAACAATTAAACAAATTACATACATTCTTCTTCTTTGTGTGTCAATTAATTTAATTAAAAAAATATTTTTTGGACACCCTGTATAAATAATTATGTTAATGTTTATATTATTGAATAGAGAATTAAATACCCTTTTAAATGAGCTATCACATGACCCCTCTTCTCATTTAAAAAAATCAAAAAATCATCGATTACGTCATCACGCCGATGGATGACGTCACTAGTATGATTTAAAAATAAAAATCGACCTGTTTCGGGATTTTTCCTTAAAGTCACCGGTTTACGAAAGAATGAATTTATGCGTTACTTTATGGACGCACTGTAGTTTAGTCTTAATTAAAGAAAACCAGAGATTTGGCGCTCATCACGCCGATGGATGACGTCACTAGTATGATTTAAAAATAAAAATCGACCTGTTTCGGGATTTTTCCTTAAAGTCACCGGTTTACGAAAAAATGAATTTATGCGTTACTTTATGGACGCACTGTAGTTTAGTATTAATTAAAGAAAACCAGAGATTTGGCGCGCCCTGTATATACGGCTATTGAATAGTTTTCACCTTGCTTGCTATATATCTACATATATTAGTAACCGATTTTTTTAATTTTTACCTCATTAAACATGTAAATGCACATTTTACATCAAAGTGACGTTAATTGCCAGTGGCGGACCCAGAATAGGTTGATTAAATTTAAAAAATAAAAATAAAATAAATTTATTTTACAAAATAAAACAGAATCGAAGTTATAGAAGGAAGTTCTTTTGAATAAAATGGATTGTGTTTTTAATAAAGAAGATAACGAAGTCTCGGTTAAAAATATACTGGGTGTCCCAATAAGAATGGCTCTCGGCCATATCTCAGGAACCGTTTATAGTAGAGCTTTGAAATAAAAAATTTTATAACAAAAGTCGCCTCAGGAAAAGCCTGGAAATTATTTTCATAATTATGGGACCACCGCTAGAGGGCGTAATTGAATATCAAAAATTAAAAAATCTAAATTTTACAAAATTTTCCTAATGAAGGGGCACTGGAAATCCGATCGTCGTATTCTTCATAAAATTCTACGCATATTTGATTTGACAAGTTTAGGTCTACCTTTGGAAATAAGAGGTGGGGGTGAGTGGGAACCTTGTTATGAAAAACTGGCTGTGAGTCCGGTTCTGCTTAATCAAATTTTGCAAACTTGGTCTTGTTGAAGACAGATCTTTTTCGTCAATGTAAAAGTTATGATTTCGAACCAACTTACTGAGTAATATGCCAGCTAGAAGGCGTTATTTAATTTTTTTCAGAAATCTAGTGTTCCTTGGAAAATATTAAATACAAACATGCATTTTTAATACCATATTACAAAATTAGATAAAATTAGCAACAGAATAGCGAAAACCGCATGTTAATACCTTTTTTATATCTCGAGATATCTTACAAAACGTGTAAATTTAAAAACATAACTGTTACTGTCACCGGTAAACGAAATAATTCATTAAAAGTAGTGTGCTATGGAAACAACAAAGAAACGTTTTCCAGCTGTCAACGTATATTAGGTCTTTTCAACGCTTCTCATTTGTTTCAAGCCTCGTTCATATCTCGTATATTAATATTATACACGGATTATACGGCATATGACAGAGGCTCGAAACAAATGAGAAGCGTTGAAAAACCCTATTACAAAGAAATAAAAACAACTATTTAGTGATGACATAAACGTTCAAATTTTTGCCCATCATTTTCGTTGCAAACATTTACTCTTTCAAGAGTAGATTGAACAGCAGTCTCAATTTCTGCTCTCGATATGCTTTGAATGGCGTTTAGTATTCTCTGGATAATGTATTCTAGAGTAGTATATGATAAGCAACAATTTGAATATTTAGGTCGTCACTAAGTAGTTCTTTTTGTTCTGTGTTATATTTAATTTTAATAGTATTGTTTCTCTTTATATTGTTGTTTTAATTAATTATATTTTTATACGTTGACATCTGGAAAATGTTATTTTGTTTTTTTCCACAGCACACTACTTTTCATTAACTTAGTTTACCGGTGATAGTAACAGTTATGTATAAAATTTACACGTTTCTCGAGATATCTTGAGATAGACAAAAGGTATCGACATGCGGTTTTCGCTATTCTATTGCTAATTTAATCTAATTTTATAAAGTATGATTAAAAATGCATACTTGTATTTAATATTTTCCAAAGAAAACTAGATTTCTGAAAAAAATTAAATAACGCCTCCCAGCTGGCTTATTACTTATTAGGATGGTTCAAAATTATCACGCTTACATTGAAGAAAAAGATCTGTCTTCAACAAGACCCAGTTTTCAAAATTTGATTTAGCAGAACCGGACTTACAGCCATTTTTTCATAACAAGGTTCCCACTCACCCCCACTTCTTATTTGCAACGGTAGAGTTAAACTTGTTAAATCAAATATGCGCAGAATTTGATGAAGAATACAATAATCGGATTTTCAGTGCCCCTTCATTAGGAAAATTTTGTAAAATTTAGATTTTTTATTTTTGATATTCAATTACGCCCTCTAGCGGTGGACCCACAATTATGAAAATAATTTCCAGGCTTTTCCTGAGGCAACTTTTGTTATAAAATTTTTTATTTCAAAGCTCTACCATAAACCGTTCCTGAGATATGGCCGAGAGCCATTCTTATTGGGACACCCGGTACATTTCATTTTAAATCTGTTTTAAATCTGTTTTTTAAAGAAAAACATGAAGTACCTTTCTGCGTGGGTCTAAATTCTTTATCGTACATATGCCATACTGCAGCGTGAGCTTTTAATAGATTATGTCCACATGTATATCCCCAAAATCCAGGTCTTGTTTCTGAATGAGCGAAATAACCCACGTCATAGGCACCAACACACCATACATAAGGTTCATTAAACGTAGCCCATTGTTTGACATCGTCACCAAAATTATCAAAGCATATTCGTGCATAGTTGGTGAACCATTCAACGAGGGATTCATTCAAGAATCCTCCATACAGTGATAGTTTTTGAGGAAGATCAAAATGGGACATGGTTACTAGAGGCTCGATGTCATTTTCTTTCAATAATCTAAATAAGTTCTTGTAATGATCTATAGCTATTTGGTTTGGTTTGCCTTCATTGCCTGGAACGAAACATATAAGATTAAAGAAAAAACATAAAAAGGAAAGAATCCCTCTCATTGACTGTATACCATAATAAAAATCTAAATCTTCCCTTGTAAATGGTATATAATTTATTTAGAAATTGTTTCTAAAAAAGATCCAAGTTGGAGTTAAAGTAGGTACATCACAAACAAACGTTTTCGAACTAATCAGTCCATCATCAGGTTAGACTCAAGATGCAAGGTCCAAAGCATTTGAAACTAGCTACTGAGGTAGGTCGAATGACCTTACCAGTATAAAATTTTGGCCATCTACTAGGTTACATTAAAAACGACAATAAGTCGATATTAACAGAATAAAGTATTTTATGATAAGATGATCTATCTATCTATATCTATATGAGACATTTTAAAAAGTGTAGTTCTTGACGGCGCTAAGGATTTGAACCCCGGCCTACCAGCACGCTAGTGATGAGCAAAACAAGAACAAGACCAGGCTGGTCTTGGTCTTGTTCTTGCAAGCTTGGTCTGGGTCTTGCAGCTAAAAGACAGTCTTGGTCTTGCACTAGCCGGTCTTGGTCTTGCTGCAAGAGTCTTGCTGGTCTTGCTTTTTTCGTAGTAATAATTTGAACCAAACAATTTCGAATAAAATACACAAAAATCAAATATTTTTTACTTAATATAATTAACTTTTTTTATAAACTAACTAAAACATACTTTTTAGTAAATACATACATTATTTACCATACCTATTTATAGACCTAATACTATATCATAATAACTAAACCGAATGGGGAATTATAAACGCTTAATACTGTAATTTGTTATCTTGCAGTTCTTTAATTTTATTTAAACTACATTGCTCTCGTAGCACGAGTGATTCGCACTTTTTATTTTCACATATTTTTGGATTGAATACCCATTATGACATTTAAAAAGTTGAAAATGTTCGGATGTGGGTAGTAAAAACTAGAATTTAAAACACACTGAAATGATTCGCATGCATTTCAAGTGCGGCACATACTATTTGTAGTACTGGCCCTTTCTGCGGAAAACCTAGATTCTTCCAAATAGTTTTCAACTATGAAATCAGTGAAATTCTTTACGCGTTTGTCATCCGGGATTTTCACAAATAATTCAACTTCCAACTTTGGTTGATTGTAAAAAATTAATCCAAAAAATTTTTTAAAAATTTCCCAGTATCGGAATTTTTGTCATGATATTCAGAAACTGAACCTAAGTTTTGGATTTTGCGATACCAAGCTTGACACATTACAATAGACAACCAGTTATTTTTTATTCAGGCCACAATGATTTCACAGCATTGTAAATCCCTTTTCAAAATGTCAAAATCTATTATAATATTTGTTGGTATTAATTTTAAATTTAGCGACCTACGTTTTTCCTCCATTATGCGAAAAGAATTGAAATAAGTGTCAGTATTTTTATTAGACAAAAAAGCGAAAACTACTTGTACATAAAAACCGTATTTAATGGCATTTTTTTTAAATGGATTACCCTGTCTATAATTACATTTTTTTATCTTACAAGTAATTTCAATTGTCCTTGAACTGTCGCCGTTTGAAAACTTGCCTTCTGAACCCTTTGAACGTTGAAAAAATGCAAACCGTTTGACTTAATCAAAACGACTTAAAAATATAACCAAAATATTATGTATTTTAAAAATTCGATATTGTTTAAGGTTTATTACAATGTCAGTATATATTATTGAACTAAAAAAATAAAGTTAAATAATAAAAAACCAATTTCGCAAAAAAGTGCAAGGGTCTTGTAGTTTGGTCTTGGTCTTGCGTAGTCTTGCAAGGTTCTGTCTTGGTATTGAATACCTGGTCTTGGTCTTGGTCTTGCAAACCAAAAGGCGGTCTTGGTCTTGCTGCAAGACCAAAACCAGTCTCGCTCATCACTACAGCACGCGAGCCAAGCATACTACCGCCTGAGCTACGCCGGCTCATATATTTTTAATTTACAGATTTAATTTACATATTTTTAATTTACAGTTTCGTTTTCTGTCTATATTTAATTTACCTTGTGGTAGTATCCTTGTCCAAGCTACAGATGTCCTAAATACTTTCAGGTTTAAAGATTTAGCAAGCTCAACGTCGGTTTCTACCATATGGTAAGCATTAGCCGAGACATCTGCATTACTTCCATCAGGAACAAAATAAGGTTGATTGTGCAAAAAGTAGTCCCATACGCTTGGCGCTTTCCCATCTTCATTCCAAGCTCCTACAAAGTATATAAGTTGTAAATTACTTATATGTACCATACATATTAAGGTAGATACAAACTAAATAAAATATCTTAACCCTTGTAATGCTGATGACGTCTAAGAACGTTATACCGTTACTACTGCCGAGTGAGCATGACGTCTTCAGGCGTCATATGCAGATATAGTTGTATTTCTATTGTGTACATACAAAAAAGTGTATTTATAATAGACGGAGAGGCAGCGCGGAAAAATCTCTTTGAATTGACTAAAGCTAGATTTTTCACAGTTGATTACTGTGAGTGTGTAGAGAAACATACTGCGGTCGGTCAAGCGTAGAAAAGGGGTTACTGAGAGGGTATCAAAGTTGATTTCCTACGAAGGTAATTATTTCCATTTACTAAGGCTGAAAATCAGTACACACATTCTAGATTAAATATAAATAAAAGTTATTATAGTCGGTCAGCTGTATGAGCTATTCGCGCTTGAAAATAACAGTTTTTCGACGAAAAAATTTACTTTTTTAGAGGATTTTTTGAGAATACCTCGAAAAATCTTCTATATATTTTTGGCGATAAAAAGTTTCTTCAAAAATAATTTTGTAGGATTTTTGAAGAGCTATAGGACTGTCTAAATTAAATTCCGTAAGATCCGTTAGTTTTTAATTGGGGCGGGTTTAAAGGTCTCGAATAAGGGGGTGTTTGCTGGTAAATAGAGGTTTTAAACAGCTATATCTGGCTAACTATTCACTGTAATGAAAATCTATGTACAGAGTAATTTTAGTCATTAAAAAAGCTACAATTTAGTAGTTTATTATTTTTTTTCGTATCTTCAGTATTTTCGGAGATATTTTGAAGGAAAAGGTGAAAAATACCAAATTGCAAAAAATCAATTTTTCTTTAATCTCCAATTTTTCCAAAATTAGGCATTTTAAATAGGTCAAACTCGTTGAGTGTATTGTTAATATAAATATAAAAGGAACTACACAAAGGTGAAGACCAATTTTGAATTAGGAAGGTAGTTAGGGGGTTGTTTTCACTGATTTCTTCGTAGAGAAAAACAGGTACCGACATTTTTTTGATTATAAGTAAGTTTTCATGCTAGAAACTTTTTATTATTTTTTTGAAAGTTCTAATTGTATACTTGAAAAAAAAAATTTAAGTTTTCCTCGAAAAATGCAAATTTTTCTCATTATTTGACTTTGAATATTTCAAATTATGCATTTTTATTTAGCTTTTTTCGTCAAATGCATAATTTGAAATATTCAAAGTCAAATAATGGGAAAAATTTGCATTTTTCGAGGAAAACTTAAATAATATTTTTTCAAGTATACAATTAGACCTTTCAAAAAAAAATAATAAAAAGTTTCTAGCATGAAAATTAAGCGACTTATAATCAAAAAAATGTCGGTACCTGTTTTTCTCTACGAAAAAATCAGTGAAAACAACCCCCTAACTACCTTCCTAATTCAAAATTGGTGTTCGCCTTTGTGTAGTTCCTTTTATATTTATATTATCAATACACTCAACGAGTTTGACCTATTTAAAATGCCTCAACGTATCCACTATGTGGAGCAGTTGCAGGATCGCGGAGCGCCAACATAGTGGACACGTGCCTTTAGGCCCACGAATTTTTTTTTATAAAAAATATTTACTTGGTATTTTGTTACTCACCCTCGAATTGAAAGGCTGAAGTAGAAGCTCCCCATAGGAAATCAGATGGGAATCGATTGTAATTAATACTCGTAGCCACATTAGTACTGTAAGAAAAAATGATCAGAAAAACCATTAGGTAGGTACCTATATGCTCTCTATATGTTATATATGTGCTAAATTTTTTTAAGGGGATCGGTACATAGTTTCGGCTCCAATGCTATTTAAATGGGATTCATTTTTTTCGAATCCTGAGAAAACTAATAAGTATTTTTTTAAAATTTAAACGCAAAATGAAAGATTACATTACTACCGAGGGCCGAAAGTCCCTGAATACTTCTATAATGTTTATTTTAATAAGTTATAGGGGTGAAAAACTAAGAGAAAATTTAGTGTGATTTTTAATTTCAAATATCTCATTCAAAAGAAACTTTTTATTTATTATAAGGGACTTTCGGCCCTCGATAATAATTTAGTCTCTCATTCCGCGTTTAAATTTTTTAAAAATATTTATTAGTTTTTTCAGCATTCGAAAAAATGGACACCATGTCCATGTGGTGATATTTTACAAATCGAACATTCGCTATCTTTGTCATACAACGCACTGAGTCGAATAGAATATGGTGACATGACGGTGACAATTTTAAGTATTTGACATGACATCGGGAATATTTTGAGTTGTTGATTAAATAATATTGATAGTGAATTTGACAAATAATTGATTTAAGACGTGAACTTAATAAAATAGTTATTTATGATATAAGTGTTAAAAGTACACGTTTAAGGCACGCATGTGAAAGTTTGCAGAATGAGCGGTAGCGAATTCTGCAATTCACATGAGTGCCTTAAAAATGTACTTTTTAACACGCATATCATACAATATTTTTTCTACAAACGTAATTACAGGACAATATCTACAAAAACTATTACTTGAACGTGACTGACATTCCATTTTTATATTTTTTTGACATTACATCAAAATTGTCTATACGGTCAATACGAATAGACTTCTTCTTCTTTGAGTGCCTCTCCTATCGGAGATTGGATATCATTAGGGCGATTCTAATTTTATTTACTGCTGTTTTGAACAATTCGTTAGTGGTACAGCCAAACCACTCTCTCAAATTTCTCATCCAGGACATTCTTCTACGGCCTGGATTTCTTCGTCCTTGGATTTTTCCTTGCATTATGTTTTGTAGGAATGTGTACTTTTGTCCCCTCATCAGGTGGCCTAAGTATTCAAGTTTTCTCTTTTTTATATTCAGTAGAACTTCTGGCTTGTTATTTATTCTGCGTATTACTTCTTCATTTGTAATTTTATCCACCCAACTTATTCTTAGTATACGGCGGTAGCACCACATCTCAAAGCTTTCAAGATTTTTAATATTCCTCTTTTTAAGAGTCCATGACTCAACACCGTAGAGCAAAGTACTGAATACATAGCATTTTAACATTCTAGTTCGTAGATGAATACTAATATCACGATTACAAAATAATTTTTTCATTTTTATAAAAGTAGACCTGGCAATTTCAATACGTCTTTTTATCTCGTGATTTTGGTCACCTGTTTCATTGATAAGGGTTCCCAAGTATTTGTATTCGTTTACTTTTTCAAGTTGGGTACCGTTTATTGTGATACTAGTGTCATTTATTGGATTCTTACTGAAGGTCATATATTTGGTTTTTTTGACGTTCATCCTTATACCGTAGTTATTACATATCTCATTCATACTTTCAACTAGATGTTGTAGATCTTCCGCTGTTCTTGCCATTATCACAGTATCGTCAGCATATCGAATGTTATTGATAACTTCTCCATTGACTATTATCCCTTCGTTTGCATATGAGAGAGCTTCTTGGCATATTTGTTCGCTGTAGATATTAAACAAGAGCGGTGACAATATACAACCCTGTCGTACCCCTCTACGTATTTCTATTTCGTCCGATGTTTGGTCTTCTATTTTTATATTAGCTCGCTGATTCCAGTACAGATTTAATATTATTTGTATGTCTCTGGTGTCAATGTTCTTACTCTCCAGGATTTCTTTGAGTTTACTGTGGCGTACTTTGTCAAAGGCCTTTTCAAAGTCTATAAAGCAGGCGTGTACCTCTTGGTTAACATCTAGGCATCTCTGTGTTAGAACGTTCAGGGCAAAGAGAGCATCCCTTGTACCTAATCCTTTTCTGAATCCCATCTGTGTATCGTTAATATCGATGTCTAGTTTTTGATAGATTCGGTTGTGGATGACTCTAAGAAATATTTTAAGCAGGTGACTCATCAAGGAGATTGTTCGATGATCTGAACATTGCACTGCCTTAGTTTTCTTCGGTGTGGTGACAAACGTAGACAGCAACCATTCTTGTGGTATTATACCAGTACTGTATATTGTATTGAATATATGCAATATTATGGTTACGGATTGAACATTCAAAAGCTTCAGCAGTTCTGTAGGGATTTCATCAGGTCCGTTTGCTTTTCCATTTTTAGCGTTTCTTATTGCGTATTCTACTTCTTCTTTCAATATGTCTGGCCCAGTTGCATTGATTATCTGAGTTAAGTTGTTTCTATCGTCTTCAAATAATTCATTCAGGTATTCTGTCCATCTTTTTATTTTATTCTCTAGATCTACAATAAGGTTTCCATCTTTGTCTTTAAGTTTACCTATTTGGCATTTCTTTATGCTTCCTGTTATCTCT
Source organism: Diabrotica virgifera virgifera (assembly GCF_917563875.1). NCBI lineage: Eukaryota > Metazoa > Arthropoda > Insecta > Coleoptera > Chrysomelidae > Diabrotica > Diabrotica virgifera. The sequence goes on from NC_065450.1 coordinate 44,574,096, forward strand.
TTTACTTTTTTGTGCATATTGAACGCATCGTACTTTTTCTCATAGGTTTCCATTTCTTCACACTGTTCTTTAATCCATGCCTCTTTGGCTTCTTTTATTCTCTTTTTTATGTGTTTGTTTATTTCTTTGTATTTGTCTAGGTAATTCTTCATATTTCTTCTTTGTTCCATCAAGTCTAGTATGTCCTGTGTCATCCACCCCTTGTTCTTTGTTGTCGTTTTTGTCAGATGTTTCTTTCCTGCTGTTTGTATAGCTGTATTTATGTAGTTTAATTTTTGGTTAACGTTATCTGTATCGTTAATTTGTTGTTGCACTGAACTGAGGTTTTCATTTATTTCTTCTCCTGTTTCTTGTTGTATATTTTTGTTTCTAAGTTTAACTAAATCTAGTGTCTTTCTTTGTGGTCTCCTTATCTTTTTTGGTCTCGCCTCTATCACAGTAACTACCGGATTATGATCTGAGCCTATATCAGCTCCTGGGTACGTCTTAGTACATTTAACAGCATTACGATACCTCCTTGCTATCAGAATGTAGTCTATTTGATTTCTCACTATTTTTTCTTTGGTATGTTGTGGAGATGTCCATGTATATAATCGCCGAGGAGGTAATTTAAAAAGGGTGTTTGTTATTACGAAGTCTTCGCTCTGGCAAAATTGAATCAATCGATCTCCTCTGTCGTTTCTGTTTCCAAGTCCATAGTTTCCTACATGTTCTCCTACCTTACCTTGACCGACCTTGGCATTAAGATCGCCCATTATTATGTTAATGTGTTGCTTTTTTATTGCTTTCAGCATTTCTTCTAAGTCGTTGTAGAATTGTTCTATTTCATCGTCATCTTTATCTGCTGTTGGTGCATAGGCTTGAATAAGATTTATTAAGTTATGTCTTTCTTTAATTTGTATTAATATTAAGCGTTCTGAGTAAGGAGTACAGGTAATCAGAGAATTTTTCCATTTCTTTGAAATGATGATTCCAACTCCGTACCGATGGGTGTTGTTGTCGATTTCGGAGTAATAAAATACGCCATCATTTCGTGTTGAACATTTCCCGGATCCTGGCCATTGTGTATCGCTGATTCCTAAAACATCGATGTTTAGTCTATTCATTTCTTGTTCAACATTATCCAGTTTTCCTGCAGAGAACAAACTTCTCACATTCCACGTTGCAACTCTTAAAGTTGTTGGTTTCTGCATTTTTGTACAAGGATTTTGCAGGTTTACGACCGAGTGAGCCTTGTAGTCTTGTGCTTTTCTCTCTCTGCCGGATCTTGGTATCCGATTCCCATGATCAGTAGAGTTTCCACTATTTTTGGTGTACACCGTAATGACTTAACTAGGGGTACTCTATGAGTCTTTAATGCAGTGGTTCCCCGTTGCCTTCTGCATCCTTCCACCGTTGACCATCCTTGGTTCATCCGCCTTCGAGACCGATTTCTCGATCTCAGGACAAAAGAGTGCCCTTCCACATACTAGCTCATCCGCCCGAAGCTGTTGGCCAGTAAGTGGTGGGATTGCATATACCGGCAATCATTCGGTAGATTTCACCATATCTGGTTACCCTCACTTAGTTTAGCCTGCAGGCCAATGCAGTTGCCCGAATAGACTAAGAGCCGCTATAGGTGAAATTTCTTAATCATTTTAGGCACGACGGGACCCTATAACTTAAATAGTAGAACCTAAAAGAAAACGTTTGAGCACTGTGCCGTCACTTTTCAGTGGCACATGCGTCTACAGTAGCGCATCAAACTTTCCGCTCATGGACGGGATACATAAATTAAAAAATACCCTCCCTCATTACCAGAATTTAATTTTTTTCATTTTTTTTACTTCTATGTGATTAAGACATAAGATTCATCGTAATTTTAACCCACCACCTCCTTCTTCCTGCCTCCACCATCAAAAACTTTATTTTTCGATTTGATTTTTTTTTGTGGGATGCAATCAATTTTAAAATTTCAAAAAATTCACAGGCATAGTTAAGGCTTTTATAAAACACGTCTATTTTTTATAGACCTGTAGGTTGGGTGTACATAACCTCAACAAAATTTTAAAACTTATTTTTTGGAAAAAAGTATATAACTTTTTTTTGGGGATAGCTGCAGATCTAATTTTTTCTTAATCTTATGTATTTTATCAAACACTATATTGCTGATTTTTTTCAGATTTTTCTGTAACGGCGGTCACCTTCAAAAATCCAAAAAACTGTTTTTTAAGGGGGTTTTGGGGGGTTGGAACGTGTTTTTCGGATTTTTAAATATTCTAAAGCTAGTTACTTCAAGTTACATATAACCTATAAAAACAAAATTGATTTGATATATTTTATGAATTTTATAAAATAGGGAAAATTCCCCAAAACCCCCAAAAAAACAGTTTTTCGGATTTTTTAAGGTGGGGAGCCTTGCGGAAAAATCTGAAAAAAATTAAAAATATAGTGTTTGATAAAACACACAAGATTAAGAAAAAATTAGACCTGCAGCTATTCCTCAAAAAAAGTTATACCCTTTTTTGAAAAAAAAGATTTCTTTTAATTTTTTGAGGTTTGTACACTCTACCTATGGGTCTATAAAAAATAGGCATGTTTTATAAAAGCCTCAGCTATGTGTGTGAATTTTTTGAAATTTTAAAATTAATTGAATCCCACCAAAAAAAAATCGAAAAATGAAGTTTTTGATGGTGGGGGCAGGGGGTAGGGGGTGGTGGGTTAAAATTACGCTGAATCATATGTGTTAATCACATAGAACTTAAAAAAATATAAAAAATTTAATTCTGTTAGTAAGGGAGGGTAACTTTTAACTTATTCATCCCGTCCATAAGTGGAAAGTTTGATGCGCCACTGTCGACGCATGTGTCACTGAAAAGTGACGGCACAGTGTTCAAACGTTTTCTTTTAGGTTCTACTATTTAAGTTATAGGGTCCCATCGTGCCTAAAATGATTAAGAAATTTCACCTATAGCGGCTCTTAGTCTAGAACTGCAGTGCCTTAAAAATATTTTAAAGCACTAGTGTCTTAAAGTAGCATTTTTAACGCACGTATGGAGTGCAAAAAATTGCATTTTTAACACGGTTGCAGAAAAAATTATTTATTGTTTATTATTTTTGGAAAATCCAAGCAGAGAATACACCAGGATATATTCTGTGATCCAAGTATTTTGTTGTTAAAGATGTTCAAAATTGTAAGCGTTCCTTAGTAACAATATATTATTACAAAATCACTTTTCCTCTTTTCTCGATTGAGTATTAGTTTTTTTTTGTATATACATTACTACAGTATATACATTATTACAATCACTGAAAACATAGTTAGTGAAAAAATTATCATGTTAATTAATTGAATTAATTATTTAAGCAATTATACATTAACAGTTATCCAAGAACATTCAAAAGCCATCTCTTTAAAGTTAATGACAGATGACATTGTCAAGTAATGTTTACATATCCATACCAGTGAGAATTTTACTACTTTGCCGTGTAAATACAGAAAAAGTAGGGATAGCCGTAAAATATTTTCGCCTACACTCTAATGTCTTAAATTTGAAGGCTCAAAGAATCAATTACGATCTGCTAATTACCTCTTAGACCAGGGCGCATCTGTAAAAATATTAGTACATTTGGACATTGAGAGGTGACTCAAATTTTTTTGCAGAAATTGCTTGAAAATAACTCGAATAATAATATTTCGAGTTATCCTCCCTCTCAAAAAGGTCCGGAACATTGTTTAAATAATCAAAATGTCAAAAAATTAAGGAAAAATTCGATTTTTTTCTTCGTTTTTTGATTATAACTTTAAAAGTATTCATTTCCGAGAAAAGTTGTACTGACATAAAAGTTCCGTAATTAAATTTCCTACGATATAGAATTGGTTATAAATTTAAAAAATTGTCACCCTTGTTGCAAAATATCAATAATTGCGAAAAAAACCATACAAAAACAAGTATTCGCATTTTACGTTTTTCAACCATTTATGCTACACTTAGGACCTTCATATTTCACCCAGAAAAACTTTATGATACAGTAAAACAATACTGTAAATTTCATTAAGATCGGTTCTATAGATTTTGCAAAATAAATTTTGCAATCCAGCTTTCGAAAAAAAAATTCATTTTTTCAAAATGTTACAGGACTGAAAATAAAGCAGATAGCAAGTTGAAATTTTTTTGTGTATAGAAGTGTACTGTACCTTTCATTTGCAATTTGCAAAATTAAAATCGATTAACTACCACGGTGTCAGGAATTTTTTTAAATAAACATTAATTATTATTGGGCGTTCCAATGACCTTTGATAATGATTCATACATTTTAATTTTTATTACATTTCGATATAAATAAATAAATTTGTTTATTGCAAAATAAAAACACATACTCTATCCTTTGAAATATCACTTTTTTAGCAAAAACTTTCTTTGTTCATATATTTTAACTTAGAGAATAAAAGTTTATTATTTTTAAACATATGCAATTGTTTAAACAACATTTCACAAACAATAATAAAATTAGTTTGATTGTTGTGGAATTCAAATATTAAAATACAACAAAATATAGAGTAAGAAAATAATATATTAGATAAAGTATGGAGTAATTTTGGTGGAAATCAACTTGTGTGAATCGAACACCTCTGTCCTCCGCGTAGCACCAAAAATTAATGTTTATTTAAAAAATTTCATGACGCCGTGGTAATTAATTGATTTTAATTTTGCAAACTGCAAATGAAAGGTACAGTACACTTCTATAAGCAAAAAAAAATTCAACTTGCTATCTGCTTTATTTTCAGTAATGCAACATTAAAAAAAAAATGATTTTTTTTTGCGAAAGCTGGATTGCAAAATTTATTTTGCAAAATGTATTAAACCGATCTTAATGAAATTTACAGTATTGTTTTACTGTATCATAAAGTTTTTCTGGGTAAAATATGAAGGTCTTAAGTGTAGCATAAATGGTTGAAAAACGTAAAATGCGAATACTTGTTTTTGTATGGTATTTTTTTCGCAATTATTGCTATTTTGCAACAAGGGTGACTATATTTTAAATTTTTAACCAATTCTATATTATAGGAAATTTAATTACGCAACTTTTATGTTAGTACAACTTTTCTCAGAAATGAAGAGTTTTAAAGTTATAATCAAAAAACCAATAAAAAAATCGAATTTTTCCTTCATATTTTGACATTTTGAATATTTAAACAATGTTCCGGACCATTTTGAGTGGGAGGATAACTCAAATATTATTATTTGAGTAATTTTCAAGCAATTTCTGCAAAAAAATTTGAGTCACCTCTCAACGTCCATCTCAAAACAGATGCGCCTGGACTATCTAGAGTCACTGTTTGGGCAAATACAGTTGTTTATACAATCGCTTTCCGGGATAAACAAATTTAATAACACAAACTATTTGTCAATCTGGCTAAGATATAGCACACTTCAATAACTCATTAATTGTCATAATTTCAAGTGCTTAGTTATTTTATTACTTTATTACAGTAGAGCGTCGATAATCCGGACGTCAAAAATCCGGACCGTCAATAATCCGGATTTGTATCCAGCAAAAATATTTGATTCTTTTAAAATAAATTAAGAACTTCGCTGCGAAAAACGAACCTCTACCGCAGTTCAAAAATATTTTACACATTTTTTTAAAAGCCCAAATAGTGTCTGATGTTTTTACTGTACACATGGTGCTATTATAAATTAATTACAGTACAGTGTTTAAACATAAAAAAATGTTTTGATTAATTTCACCTCTAGACACTTTACTGTACAAGAGAAAACATAAAATTTTAAAACGTTTGTTGTACTTCAATGTGTATACTGGTCTTTTTTTGAGGTAATTTCGATAATCCGGATAATTTGATAATCCGGATGGGGCCCGGTCCCAATTAATCCGGATTATTGACGTTCTACTGTACATGTCATTATTCAAGAAACAAGTTACTAACATATTTATTACTGTAAAAATAACTGTTTTTTGCAATTATGTCGGTCGTTTGTTTGTGTATTTTATTTTAGAAACTCACAAATTAAAGAACTTTTAAAAAATGCAACTTTTATTTACACCATTTTTCTGTAGAATGTAGTTGTAAGAAACATTTTAAAGGCAAAAATGATTTTTTACTTTTTTATGAATGTTTAAAAAACAAAGCAAACTCAGCTAGATAGAAAAGGCATTCAGGCATCAAATATCCAAAAATCTTTTCAGGCCATAATAATGAAAAGACCTTCTCCAAACGCAATAAAAACTTATACTGAAATGATGGCATCTCCTGAGGTAAAATGTTCCGGAAGTAAAATGAGCCTCCGTTCGGATCTCCGGGTGAGGACTATCTCAGGGGGAACACCATTACAGGTTAGAAAAATCAGGATAGGATCTTGGAATCTTGCTAGTCTTACAGGTAAGAGTCTGGAGTTAGTGGATGCGCTCAAACGAAGAAGAGTTCAAATTGCTTGTATTCAAGAAACTAGGTGGAAAGGACAAAGGGCGAAAGAACTAGGTGATGGATATAAATTGTGGTATGTAGGGAGTAGTAACACTAGAAATGGAGTTGGTATAATTGCTGATAGTGAAATGAAAGATAACGTAGTAGAAGTTGTAAGAACGAGTGATAGAATGATGTCAGTGAAATTTGTAATTGATAAGGAGGTATTGAATGTTGTGTGTGTGTGTATGCTCCTCAAACAGGTCTGGGTGAGAATGAAAGAAGAGCTTTCTATGACCAATTAGGAGACGTACTGAGTGATAGTCCAGCAGAGGAGAAAGTTATAATAGGAGGTGATTTCATTGCACATGTGGGCCAAGCCAAGACAGGATATGAAACAATACATGGGGGATTAGGCTTTGGAACTAGAAATGAAGCTGGAGATGACATGCTAGAATTAGCAACAGCATTGGATATGGCGATTGTTAACACATTCTTTAAAAAGAGAGAAACTCAACTTATTACCTACAAAAGTGGACAACGTCAACCCCAAATAGACTACTTCATGATAAGGAAAGAAGACATACGTGAATGCAAGGACTGCAAGGTAATAGTTAGTGAGACAGTAAGCCAACAACATAAGCTGCTTGTTCTGGACATCGAAGTAAAAAAGCGAAACTAAACAAAAATATCGAAGAGGACCACAAAAAATCAAGTGGTGGATGCTAAAAGATGAGAAGGAAGGTATATTCAGGGAAAGAATAGTAGGAAAAATATGTTGGAACATGAAAGGAAGCCCTAACACAATTTGGAGAAAAATGGCCAATATTATTCGAGAGACGGCTATTGAAATACTTGGGAAAACGTCAGGAAAGAAGTTTGAGGATAAAGAGACTTGGTGGTGGTCAAATGAAGTACAAGGAAAAATAAAAGGGAAGGGAAAATTATATAAAAAGTGGCAAGAAACCAGATCGGACATAGATCTTCAAAACTATATGGTCGCCAAAAAGGAAGCGAAAGTAGCAGTAGCAAAGCTAAAGCAGAAGCGTATTCAAACCTATATGAGCACCTTGATACCACGGAAGGCGAAGCAAAGATATATAAAATAGCCAAACAGAGAGCAAAGAAAGCAAGATATTTTAATCAGATTAGATGTATCCGAGATGAAAATAATAAAATACTAATTCACGAAAAGGATGTCAAAAAGAGATGGAGAAAGTATTTTGACAGTTTATTAAATGAAGAATTTGACAGACAGCCTGTGGAGTTAACGGAGACAGTAACAGCAATGGTTACCAGAATAACAAACGAGGAAGTGGCTCAAGCGCTTCAAAAAATAAAGAAAGGAAAAGCAGTCGGACCAGATGATATCCCTGGTGAAGCATGGAGAGCATTGGGAAAGACAGGAATAACTTGGCTAGCAGGTCTATTTAATAGAATTATGGAAGTTGGACAAATGCCAGACGAATGGAGAAGCAGTGTATTAGTACCTGTCTACAAAAACAAGGGAGACATACAACAATGCACAAACTACAGGGATATAAAACTACTTAGCCACACCATGAAAATATGGGAGAGAGTAATTGATAGACGGATACGTGAAGAAACCGAAATATCCGATAATCAATTTGGCTTTATGCAGGGCAGATCAACAACAGATGCAATTTTCATTGTAAGGCAACTGATGAAAAAATACAGGAATAAAGAGACCAACGCTCATATGGTATTCATTGATCTTGAGAAAGCATATGAGTTCCTCGAGAGATTCTGTGGTGGGCACTCAATAAGAAAGGAGTCCCTGGCGAATATGTAAAGATTGTGAGAGATATGTATGAGGGAGTAACGACTAGTGTTAGGACAGGTGTGGAAGAGACTGATAAATTCCAGGTGAAAGTAGGATTGCACCAAGGCTCGGTGCTTAGTCCTTATTTATTTTCATTAGTTTTGGACCAGATAACAACGAAACTACAGGGTAGTATTCCATGGTGCCTAATGTATGCTGATGATGTAGTGTTAATGGAAATAGTGAAAGAGACTTAGAACAAAAACTGGAACAGTGGAGACAAGCTCTGGAGGAAAAAGGTTTAGTAGGACTAAACTTAGTAGGACAAAAAAAAAATTTGGAATGTTCATTTAAAGATGGAGTTACTACAAATAAAATGGTATCTTTGGATGGTGAAATGATTGTAAAAAGCAATAGTTTTAAGTACCTAGGATCGGTATTACAGAGTAATGGAGAAATAAATGGAGATGCATGCAGTAGAATTAGGGCTGGATGGATGAAGTGGAAAGAAGCGAGTAGTGTGTTGTGTGACAGAAAAATTCCAATGAAGCTGAAGGGAAAGTTCTGTAAAACAGCCATAAAACCGGCTATGATGCACGGAACTGAATGTTGGGCAGTGAAAAGGAAAGAGGAACAACGAATGCATGTGGCGGAAATGAGAATGCTTAGATGGATAAGTGGAGTGACAAAGAAGTATAAAATTAGAAATGAGTATTTTAGGGGAAGTCTAGGTGTGGCACCAATTGATGCCAAAATGAGAGGGCATAGGTTAAGATGGTTTGGTCATGTTCAACGTCGAGACGTTAATCACCCAATACGAAGAATAGCTGAAGTGCAGATTCCTGGAAGGAGTAGGAGAGGAAGACCAAAGAAGACCTGGGGGGAGACGATAAGGCAGGACATGTTGGTAAAGGGGATTCACATTGATATGACCCAAGATAGAATTGTGTGGAGAAATGCAATTAGGGAAGCCGACCCCGCATAGAGATAACGCAAAGAAAATGATGCTATTGTTAATATGAGAATTCCAATTGAGTTTCGATTCCATTGTTATACCTAGATACTTCTTACGGATAACAGGTAGACCTAGAATCACGTGTCAAGGATGGTAAGAGACTCGATTTGAAATGAAACGCAACCGTCTATGTTTATTTCATAATACTTTTGACTTCCATTCTTACAGGCGTGGCTGAAATTGGAAACATTTGATCTGTAATATTTTAAATACGACTCGTATTTTCCGATTAAACGACATTCCTAATTATTATGATACAAATTAAATAGATAAAGTATGTAATAATTATATAAATCAAGTTAATCGATTACGGATAACAATATGCTAAAATAAATCAACATGCGACCTATGTACGAGGCTCTGAAAGGAGAAAAATGTTGATCAACACAAGGGAGATTGTGTAATTACAAACTATGAAGAAGAGAAGGGGTATGCATATAATTGTAAATCAATCGAACTTTTATAGATTTCAAAAAATTATTACAAAAGGCTTAGAACGAAGAGCTTGTACCCAAAACATACAAATTTCAATAAAATTATATTATGCAGCAGGAGAGAGTTATGGGTTTCCGAGTTATCCAGGAAGCAAAAGATTGATCGCCTAAATTGGTGTCTTCACCACCAAAACTGGAACATTGGGAATTGACAAAATGTGATATTTTCAGAAAAAGTCAGGATTTGTGTAAAATCAGATTACCCACGAAATCGTGTACTTAGAGGTCGAGGAAGACAAACAAGAACGAAAACTGTCAGATCTGTTCACAATTATACAAGGGGAAGTGTAATATTCTGGAGAGGAATTGTGATCCGTAAAAAAACTCCTTTAATTTTCATTCAATCAACTTTAACTGCTCACAGGTATGTTGATAACATGTAGCTCTGGAGAGGTGCAACAGAAGAAAATTTAATTTGATTGATGATGATGGATCTCCACATACCATTAGAGTGACTAGAGACATCATTGAAGCAGAAGGTATCCCTTGTTTGGAATGGCCTGCTTGCTCACCCGAGCTTCACCCTATAGAGTATTTGTGGGATATGCTTAAAAGAAAAATTAGAACTCGCCGGGATAATCCACAAAACACAGCACGGCTAGTACAAGCTGTTCCTGAAGGATGGAGCAACCTACCACAAAAAAATGTTGATAATTTGATTAGGGCGTGCTCCGCAAATTGAATCTTGCATAAGGACTAGAGATGATAACACTGACTACAAAAAAATAAATAAAAATAATTTAAACATTATTTGTTTTACATTGAAATTTTGGAGATGCTATTGACATTAAAACAGCTACTTTCAATTTGTTTGTTAAATACTTTATTGATTTATTTAATTGTTATGTATTTGTTATTAAATTATTTTAAAATAAATATTGTTTGACTTTGTGTATTCGTTTTTTAAATTCGCACGAAATAATAAGAAATATCAGGTGATTTCATATAGACCAGGGCGCATCTGTAAAAATATTAGTACATTTGGACGTTGAGAGGTGACTCAAATTTTTTTGCAGAAATTGCTTAAAAATAACTCAAATAATCATATTTGAGTTATCCTCCCTCTCAAAAAGGTCCGGAACATTGTTTAAATAATCAAAATGTCAAAAAATTAAGGAAAAATTCGATTTTTTCTTTGTTTTTTGATTATAACTTTAAAAGTATTCATTTCCGAGAAAAGTTGTACTGACATAAAAGTTGAGTAATTAAATTTCCTACAATATAGCATTAGTTAAAAATTTTAAAAATTTTCACCCTTGTTGCAAAATAGCAATAATTGCGAAAAAAACATACAAAAATAAGTATTCGCATTTTACGTTTATCAACCATTTATGCTACACTTAAGACCTTCATATTTTACCCAAAAAAAACTTTATGATATATTAAAACAATACTGTAAATTTCATTAAGATCGGTGTAAAAGATTTTGCAAAATAAATTTTGCAATCCAGCTTTCGCAAAAAAAATCATTTTTTCAAAATGTTACAGGGCTGAAAATAAAGCAGATAGCAAGTTGAAATTTTTTTTGCTTATATAAGTGTACTGTACCTTTCAGTTGCAATTTGCAAAACTAAAATCAATTAACTACCACGGCGTCAGGAATTTTTTTAAATAAACATTAAATTATTGGTGCAACGCGCAGGACAGCCGATAGTTTGCTCTGATTGGGCATTCCAATTACTTTTGATAATGATTGATACATTTTAATTTTTATTACATTTGGATATAAATAAATAAATTTGTTTATTACAAAATAAAAACACATTCTCTATCCTTTAAAATAACACTTTTTTTAGCAAAAACTTTCTTTGTTCATATATTTTAACTTAGAGAATAAAAGTTTATTATTTTTAAACATATTCAATTGTTTAAACAATATTTCACAAACAATAATAAAATTAGTTTGATTTTTGTGGAATTAAAATATTAAAATGCAATAAAATATACAGTAAGAAAATAATATATTAGATAAAGATTGGAACAAATTTTGATGGAAATCAAGTTGTGTGTATCGAACACCGCTGTCCTGCGCGTAGCACCAAAAATTAATGTTTATTTAAAAAATTTCCTGACGCCGTGGTAATTAATCGATTTTAATTTTGCAAATTGCAAATGAAAGGTACAGTACACTTCTACAAGCGAAAAAAAAATTCAACTTGCTCTCTGATTTATTTTCAGTCCATCAACATTTTAAAAAAATGATTTTTTTTTGCGAAAGCTGGATTGCAAAATTTATTTTGCAAAATCTATTAAGCCGATCTTAATGAAATTTACAGTGTTATTTTACTGTATCATAAAGTTTTTCTGGGTAAAATATGAAGGCCCTAAATGTAGCATAAATGGTTGAAAAACGTAAAATGCGAATACTTGTTTTTGTATGGTTTTTTTCGCAATTATTGCTATTTTGCAACAAGGGTGAATATTTTTTAAATTTTTAACTAATTCTATATTGTAGGAAATTTAATTACGCAACTTTTATGTCAGTACAACTTTTCTCAGAAATGAATAGTTTTAAAGTTATAATCAAAAAACCAATAAAAAATCGAATTTTTCATTCATATTTTGACATTTTGATTATTTAAACAATCTTCCGGCCAATTTTGAGTGGGAGGATAACTCAAATATTATTATTTGAGATATTTTCAAGCAATTTCTGCAAAAAAATTTGAGTCACCTCTCAACGTCCATCTCAAGACAGATGCGCCCTGGACTAATATAAGTTTGGGTGTGTGTATTAGTAGACAAAAATATGCAAATCAAAACTTTCTGTTTGTAGTCCAGAGAAATAAGGTTTTTGTCGGGAAACTTGAGCAGCCAGGTTGCAAATGGGTTTTTTGGGTACTATGTACCTAATACATTATAAATACAAAAATGCCCGTCACGGTTCGGACGAGAATTTTAGTTATTAACAAATAAGGGTCAAAAATAACAGTTTTTTCGTTTAAATCGCTGCAGGTAAAAATAGGGTGATTAAATATGTTATTTGGAATATTCTTCTTTTAGTAAATGAGCAAAGGTGTAAAATGGCAGTTTTTGAATTTTGGTCCGATCATTTGTTGCTTCGCTAATTGCAAAAAAGACTAAAATTTTCTAAAATAAAAAATTTGCTATAATTCTTGCGAAAATGAACTTAAAACTTTGATATTGCACAAAAAGTTGAGTCAACCAGTACATATAATGCCCTAAAAATTTCAAGATTATTCGGCGATTAGTTTAAATTTTATTCAATTTGTTTATACCAAAGAGCTCTTTTTGGCAATGGTATTGTTCAGAAAATAATAACGATACAGCAATTCTGTGGAATCCTCTTGAAATAAGAATACCTAGATTTTCAAAATGTTTAAAAATATTAATAAAAAGTCATTTTTATCATTCCGAAAACATTTTACTGAAGTAGAGTCATTTTTGGCTTCTAAACAATTTGAATAGCTTTGTTAATATTGACTGTATATGTATAGTAAATCTACTTTACACAAATTTACACAAATTAAAAAAAACTTTTTGCGTAGGTTAATTACGGTCAAAGTTAGCCATTTTTATTATTTAATCCACAGTTACTTCTGTGTACACAAAATTCTCCTGTAACATAGTTACCATACTCCTCCGAAACGGCTTGATCAATTTTTATGAAATTTTACACATATATCCTGTAGGACTAAGAATAAGTTTTAACCTATTTTTCATACCCATAAGTTGTAAGGGGGGCTGCCCCCCTGAGATTTTTTTTTATTTTTTTGGACAAAATTGTCTATCTTAATTTTGTATTATGTATCATTAAAAAATACATACAACCCTTAATTTTCACTCTTCTATCCCCAACTACTATTTTTTAATAGCCATCTATATATTTACATCTATAAAATTCTCCTGTCGCAGTGTTAGTTGCCTTACTCCTCCGAGACTGCTTGACCGATTTTTATGAAATTAGATATGTATATTCGGTAGGTCTTAGAATCGGTCGTAATCGATTTTTCATATCGCTGAGTGATAAGGGGGGTTCCCCCTAACATTTTGTAATTATTGGTAGGGGTATGTATACGTACTCTAAAAGACTACGAGTACATGCAAATTAAAAAAATTATGATCAAAATCCATCAACAACCTCTGGAGATATTAATCGCAGCATATGTTTGAAGAATCAATTTAATTTTTTAAGTGTACGGATTTTAATATTTCCCCTCCACCGACCACGAATCGATTTCGTTAGGACGTCATTTTTAAAGCTTTGTTAACCACTCTGTTGCAGATCAAAGTTTACTGAAACTTGTACACATAAACTATATACCTTTAACTTCAAAATGGCGCTAGCTAGGTTGCTTATTTGTTATAAACAAAGTAGCTGTGAATTAAATAAAAAAAGTGAATAACTTTGACCGTAAATAAAGTAGGCAAAAAGGTTTTTTTTAATTCGTGTAAAAATACCACAGGTCTGGATCCCGCGTATGAAAAAAAAGTTGATTAATAGCAAGCTGAAAATTTGTTAATAGCTTAAGGGTGTCTAGTCGGACAAACTTTGATATATGGGAACACTGGAACAGGGGAAGTTTTAATTGTGGAACAGGTTAAAAATTTGGAACGGTCAGGCCACGAAAACGGCACATGTATTTTGTCCGACAGAACAGACTTAAACTCTCCGAACAGAGATTAAACTCTCATGTAAAAATCAGACTGCTATTTATCGCCAAATGGGCGTTTTAATGAGTGGAACAAGTAGAATATGTCAAATGATTTTTGCATGAGAGATTAATCTCTGTTCGGAGAGTTTAAGTCTATTCTGTCGGACAAAATAAATGTGCCGTTTTCGTGGTCTGACCGTTCCAAATTTTTAACCTGTTCCACAATTAAAACTGCCCCTGTTCCAGTGTTCCCATATATCAAAGTTTATCCGACTAGACACCCTTAAGCTATTAACAAATTTTCAGCTTGCTATGAATCACCTTTTTTTTCATACGCGGGATCCAGACCTACCAGCTTTTCAAATCTTAAAGAAGTTTTAGTCGACAGGCAATATTAACAATGTTATTCAAATTGTTTATAAGCCAAAAATGAGTCTTCTTTAGTAAAATGTTTTCGGTATGATTAAAATGACTTTTTAATGATTTTATTTAAATACGTTGAAAATATAACTATTTTTCTTTCATGTGGTTTCCACAGAATTGCTATATCATTACAATTTTCTGAACAATAACATCGCAAAAAAAAAGCTCTTTGAGATAAACAAATTGAATAAAATTTAAACTAACTGAGGAATCGTCTTAAATTTTTTTGTGCATAATATGGACTGTTTTACTCAACTTTTCGTACAATTTGAAAGTCTTAAGGTCATTTTCGCAAAAGTTATAGCAAATTTTTTATTTTCGAAATTTTAGTTTTATTTTGAAATTTCCGAAGCAACAAATAATCGGACCAAAATTCAAAAACTGCCATTTTAAACCTTTGCTCATCTACTAAAAGAAGTATACTATCAATAAGATATTTAATTACCATATTTTTACCGTGGCGATTTAAATGAAAAAACTGCCATTTTTGACACTTATTTGTAAATAACTAAAATTCTCGTCCGAACTGTGACAGGCATTTTTGTATTTATAATGTATTAGTTATATAGTACACAAAAAACCCATTTGCAACCTGGCTGCTCAAGTGTCCCGAACATGGTATATTTTGCCCTTATTTCCCTGGTGTATTGTCGAACTGCAATAATAAACAAAATTCACATACAATAAATTATTTGCTTACCTTAAATGCACTAGAATGAATATTAACACTGGAGAAGTCATTATTAAAGAAAAGCCAACACACAAGTAATTTATATTGATACCTATTTTGTAAATTTTTCGTTATCTTTATGTAAACTGTTTGCAGTTCTTATTGAACTATTAAAAATCACTTAACTTTATCTGTTAATATTTTTCTTTTAGCTTAGGGTAAGGTGTGGCATTAATAATATAAAATACACAACTTAATCCAACGCAAAACTTAGTCTTTTAACTATTCCTCAGCGAGTTCTTTATACATATCGATACAAAAAAAATGAATAATTATCTTTTAATTGAAGGAAATTTATTCGTATTGCATTTGATAATATTTAACATATATTGTCGCTGTTCAAGAAGGAAGTATTGAAATTGTTATAAATAATAGAATGAAGTAAGACCAAAAAAATTTTGCGTCAGTTAAGATGAATAGCATACAATTCTCGTCGCCCTAGTAAGGAAGAAAAGAAAGATGCTCCTCTCAAGCAAGCAAGCAATTTGATTTAACCCGACCTGTGGGAATGTCCACCCTCTCGAAAGAGTACATTCGGGTGTAACATTTCATTGGGGCGAGGTGTTTTGACCCGAGTATATACAGGGATCACCCCACCTCGCTCCAATGCCCCAGGCCATCCCTTTCCCCCCCATAGCACGCTGATGCGCGATGGGGGCACGACTATCGTAGCCAAATGCTCTTCACAATGGAATCCTGGGTAATAAGATTCCATTGTGGTACCCTAATCGAATGCAAAAAACTAGGCCAGCGTGATGCGCTCTATGCCTTTATCTTCTTTCTTACTTATCCGCGGAACTAAAAATTGCTTGCTTGGGCCCCGAGTCATCGTGCTGAGCCCTAGTGGGCTCCGCCCGATGACTCGTTGCTCGAGTTTGTATGTGTTTTATGGTTTTTTATAATTTTTTTGGGGGCTTTCGCCATTTTTTTTTATTTTATTTATATTTTTTTTGGGGGCTTATGCCCTTCTGTAATTTTCTAATATTCACTTACCTTAGAGGCGGTCGTGGTACTTGATCTTCGTATGTAACGCTGTCTTCGGCACTTGTTTTCGAGCTACGAACTCACTACTATCACTTATCACTTTTGTACTCTTATCCCACTATTTGTTGCTTCGGACGTCTGTGCTTCCATCGGTGGAACTCATCATACCTTAGCGTCTCTCGCAGTATGTAATTTGGGTGGTGCTCCAGTTCCGCGAATTTGGTCCTTGCCTTATCTGTCATGATTTCGGTGACTCTCACCTGTTGGAGTTCTCTGAACAGGAATCTTTCAGCTACATATCTTGGGACTCTGGCGGCCTCCCTCAGGCTGTTGTTGTGGGCTGCTTGGATCTTCTTCTTGTGTGTGTTACTTACGTGTCCCCATGCGAGAGACGCGTATGTTAAAACCGGTAGGATTATACTATTGATCAGTCTTAACCTTGTTTTCAATCTTAGTTTGCTTTTCCTGCCTGTGAGTCCTCTTAGTGTTGCTTTTGCTATGTTGGCCTTCCGGACTGTGGCTTCTACGTGTTTTTGGAAGGTTAATCCTTTGTCCATGATGACTCCTAGGTATTTAGCTTCGTTTTTCCACTCGATGGGTCTGTTCTGCACCGTCAGCTGTTCCTCTGGCTGTTGTCTTCCTTTCTTGTATAGAACCGCTTGCGTTTTATCTGAGTTGATGGCTATCTTCCATTTTAAAGATGCTCCTCTCACGCACTAATGCCCGTATTTATAGTCGATTCTCAAGACCGACCTTGAATAAAATTTGTGTGTAAACTAAACCCAAATTTTATTCAAGGTCGGTCTCGAGACTCAACGAGGTCTTGAGACTCGACTATAAATACGGGCATAAGACTCGATGCACATTTGCGTGCCCGCTGCGGGCAAGCTGCGGGCGATCGCTGGCGGGTCAGCAGTACACTGCACACTCGAGCTGACCCGCGGCATGCACGCGAGTGTGCAGTGAATGACATTAACTCATGTACTGCTGATCCGCCAGCGATCGCCCGCAGCGGGCACGCAGCTTGAAAACACGCAAATGTGCATCGAGCCTAAGAATTTGGACCTTCAGTGGTTTTGACGTTCGGTACTTTTGACACACGTTCAGAGTTGATTGTCCTTTCACACAAGACGTCACGACCGCCCTACTTCAGTCTTCACTGAGTCGTTAACCTTGCAACACTAAATATAATTGCATTTGATAATTTTTGTTTGTTTTTGTCAAATTTAAATGTTATCTTATAGGCCTGGATTCCGCGTACCAAAAAAAGTTGATTATTAGCAAGCTGAAAATTTGTTAACAGCTTAACGGTGTCAAGTCGGACAAACTTTGATGTATGGGAACACTGGAACAGGAGAAGTTTCAATTGTGGAACGTGTCATCCTGACAAGTTTATGATTGTGAAAACTAGCAGGTTGTTTTTAAGTTTATACAATTGCAAACTTTATATAATATATGTAAAAATGTTTGTCCGACAAATATGTTGGGCATTTTAATAAGTCCGACACGTAGAACATGTAAATGACAGAAATTATATTGGTGGTAAATAGCAGTCTGACTTTTGCATGAGAGGTTAATGAAAGGGTAAAAAATCAATTCTAAGTTCTGTCCGACAAAATACATGGGACGTTTTCGTAGTCTGAGATTCGAAACTTGTTAGCTGTTCCACAATTAAAACTTCCCCTGCTCCAGTGTTCCCGTACATCAAAGTTTGTCCGACTAGACACCGTTAAGCTATTTACAAATTTTCAGCTTGCTATTAATAAACTTTTTTGGTACGCGGGATCCAGGCCTATTAGATATATTGGTTCTTACGGAGGCACATATTCAAGATGATATTAATGAAACCAAAGTTTTGTTAAAAAATTACAATTTATTATACAATTGCCTGACCGGGCGAACTTCGTACCGCCTTAGAAATAAATAATGTGTCAAAGTTCAATAAATAAAAATTAACGGACAACCAAAAATATTATTAGTGGAGTCAATGAAGGTTTTCACCTCCGATTTCGTTGAACCTCCATCGATTTTCATGAAAATTGGTAAGTATGTAGAGGATACCTCAACAAACAAAGGTGACATGGTGCCAACTTGCGCTTTTACCCTGGGGGGGATGCCACCCCTTCTCGGGGGTGGAAATTATTTTATTAAAAATAATACCACTAATCGATAGAGGGACAAATTATAAGTAAAATTTGTTATATAAAGTTATTTCAATAAATCAATAGTTTTTGAGTTATTAAAGATCAAAAGTTTTGATTTTTCCTGAAAAAAATCCATGTTTTAAAGCAGTTTTTCATAAATAACTCAAAAACCATAAGTTTCTTCAATAAAGTTGTTATTACCAAAATCGAAGATAATATAAAATTAAATAAGCTCCTTATTCGAAAAATCCTTTATTACATATACAAAGTGAGTTATATGCAATTGAATGTATATTTTTTTTCCGCGAGTACTCAAATCTTAGTATTCAAGCTTAAATAACAGGAAAACGATGCACTTTGTTAAATATAGATATTAAACATTTTAATAAAGTACTTAAAGGTAATTATCAAAAAGCTATATAAGAAGTCGATAGCATCAAAATTAAGCAAGTTATGATGGAAACAAGAGGACCCTTTCAGATTTTTTAGGGAAGAATGAAAAATGAAACATACGTCATTTCCACAAAAAATAAAATTTATAGTAACCCATTTAAAACTTTATTTATTTTAACATGAGTAATAACTTCAACAATTTTGACCGGTTTAGAATGCATATTTTTGAAAAAAAAATACGATTAAAAAAACTTAGAATTTTTCAAATTTTCGTGAATTTCATTTTCTTTTGATAATAACTCCAAAAATACTCAATATACTTAAAGAACGGTAGAGAACAAAATTTTAGTTTTAACTTTATTTAAGCTTTTTATTTTTTTAATATTTTTTTTACGACAAAAAATAACCGAGATAGAAACATTTAAAACTTAAATTTTACTGCGAGAACCATGTAACCGGGGCCCTTTCACCTTGTATTTAAAAAAAAATAAAGGATTTAGAAAATTATGTTTAATACAGTGTGATAGAACTTTTACTTAGCTTTGTAATGGTTTTTGGATAAATCTCATATTTCAAAATTTAACGGAGTTATTTAAAAAAAAACCAATAACATTTTCTTTGAAAAAAATTTATAGCGGAGATTTTGTATGTATACAGGTTGTGGGAAGTCCAATTAGTCGTTTGTTGTAGGAGATACGAAAAAAGTTTATTAAGGTGAGATTGGGGCATAGATAATATCAGAATTTAAATACATTTCCAAATATACAGGGCCACCCATATTGACAGGGTGAAACAAAATTATCTTTTGTTTAATGGAACACCCTGTATATTTTTACATTTTTGGATTCTCCTCTATGTTTTATTTCTTAAAATATCAGGTTTTGTGATGTTATACGAAGTAGTTTAAAAGATAATTACGTTTTTTTTTCAAATTTCATAGCAATATTCACCCCCTGTATAATTGTAGTGATTTGACATCAGAAAATCAATTTATGTTCAAGTGATTTTTAATATAATCTATTATTGTTAAAAATTATTAATCTAGCAAAACGTTTAATTTTAGCTAATACATGGTTGGTCGAAACTGAATGAGTGTTTTCTCAAAGTTTGAGAGTATGAGTTTTCTCAAACGGGGCAGCCTGTAATGCCTGTAATGAGCATTGTAATGAAATGCTATTGTATGGCACTTTATTATTTCCCACCCTGCCAGTGAGAACTGAATTTATTTTTGAAATCCCTAACTTTATGTCTTTAATTATTTTAAATACTGTAAACGATATAAAAACAATCAAATTAAATTGAAATGAATAACCAGTGTATATCTTCCACATTTACTTCATATTTAACGTAGCCTGTACCATAACATTGCACAGATTATTATCCCTGTATAGCAACGATATACCATGAATGTGAATTCATACTTGAGAAATGTCCTATATCCAGTCTCACAAAAAAAGGGATTCCTCAAACATAATATATATGCAAACAAAATCAGCCAAAGTGATTTGCGATATCTAATTAGTTTTAGTATGTTTCGTCTATCTAAAAAAATGTAAAACAAACAAAAATTCTGCTTTTCTTGTAGTTGCTTTTTCGTATAGATATTGTTTTATATTGTAGTAAATTGAATTTAGTTTTAGTATGTTCCGTTTGTTTGTAGAATTATATTTAATTAGATTTGCTTTAATTACTAAAATAAATAAATTTTCAATTATATTTTATGTATTTGTGGAAAAGGAAACCTAGCATTAGCGGCCGCATTTCTATAACGGCCAATTGTTTTCTATTTTTAGTGGTCGTTATTGTCAGGTTTTACTGTACCAATAATATTTTATTAAATTATGAAATATTATTTAAATAAAAAATTTATAAACTTGATAAAAGAAAGTTTGCTTAGAATTTACTCCTCTATCTAATTATGGGGTTATTTTTAATAAAATAGTGTTCACCCATCAGAAGGGGTAACATCCACCCCCAGGATAAAAGCGCAAGTTGGTACCACATTATTTTTGTTTCTTGAGGTATCCTCTAACTACTTACCAATTTTCATGAAAATTGATGGAGGTTCAACGAAATCAGGGGTGAAAACCTTCAGTGACTGCCTTTTTGGAAATATAAAAGATTAATTTTTTTCGTGATTGTCGATTTGCTAATTTTCTGATTTTTAGTTGCTATAAGGTTTAAAAAATTAATAAAAATTATAAATCATGCACATAAATGTAAAAAAATATTTATTTTACTTAATTAAACGAGATTGCTTGAACCAGAATGCTGAAATCTGCATTTTTATCATTAAAAAGAAAAGGTGGATTTCACCCCTAAAATGCAGAAAGCGCAACTTGGTGCCATATCACTTTTGTTTTTTGAAGTATCCTCTAACTAATCAACAATTTTCATGAAAATCTATGAAGGTTCAAAGAAATCGTGGGTGAAAATATTCAGTGACTACACTTTCAGAAATATAGAAGAATAAGGTTTTCGTGATTTTCGACTTGTTAATTTTCGGATTTTTGGTTGCTATAAGGTTTGAAAAATTAAGAAAAAAATGTAATTCATGCACATAAATATAAAAAAAATATTTATTTTTCTTAATTAAACGAGATTACTTGCGCCATAATGCGGAAATCTGCATTTTTTACAATTTAAAAATTAGGGGTGTATTACACCCCTAAAATGCAAAAGCGTAAGTTGATGCTATATGTCTTTTATTGCTTGAGGTATCCTCTAACTACTTACCGATTTTCATGAAAATCGATGAAGGTTCAACAAAATAGGAAGTGAAAACTTACAGTGACTGCCCTTTCAGAAATCTAAAAAATAATTTTTAAAAAAGGGGTGTATTTCACCCCGAAAATGCAAAAAGCGCAAGTTGGCACTATGTCACCTTTGTTCCTTGAGGTATCCTTTAACCACTCAACAATTTTTATGAAAATCGATGGAGGTTCAACGAAATCTGAGGTAATAACTCATATCCACCTTCATTGACTCCACTATATTTAATATAAAAGAATCAATTTAATTCTTTCTAATAAGCAATATTTTTTTCGGTGCGTAAATATAAAACGATGGCGGTTTTTCAACTCGCAATTAATTTTGCATACCCGAAACATGGACACTAAGTGTATTCCGCAAACTTCCAAAAATCTTGTTATTATAAACGTCACTACTACGCTCGATACATATAATTAACTTGTCTAGTGATAATTAGTCTGTTATCGAACACAGTTAAAAATGATTAAATCACTCATCATCATTCTCTTTGCCTTATCCCTATGCGGGGTCGGCTTTCCTAATTGCATTTCTCCACA